>NC_090738.1:123576134-123581134 GCF_036898095.1 Palaemon carinicauda | reverse complement strand
TATATGAATATATATACACAAATATATATGTATATATATGTGTGTGTATGTTTGTATGTATACACAATATATATATATAAACACACACATATATATACTGTGTATATATATATATATATATATATATATATATATATATATATATATATATATATATATACACATATATATATATACAGTATATATATATATATATATATATATATATATATATGTATATATATATATATATATATATATATATGTATGTATATATATATATATGTGTGTGTGTGTGTGTGTGTAAGTACATTTATATCGAAAGGTATCTTCTTTTTGACAGTCACCTGCAAAATCCCGTTGCATGACCTTACCAGATCTTTTATTCATTGACGATGAATATTGCATCGGAATCATTTTCCTTCGACACGGAAGGATTTTGGGTTTTTCGATAAGGCTGCTGTTGTTGTTGTTGTTGTTGTTGCTGCTGTTTTTGATCTTGTTGCTGTTGTTGTTGTTGTTGTTGTTGTTTTTGCTTTTGTTTGTTTATTTTGTTTCTTTTCTAAATTTCTTTTTAATGGCTGTTAGTGGATAGTGTTATTGTGTTCTCATGAAAGAAAATAATACAATGCTGTATTTTTGTAATGATAATAATAATAATAATAATAATAATAATAATAATAATAATAATAATAATAATAATAATAATAATAAAAATAATAACAACAACAACAACAACAATAATAATAATAATAATAATAATAATAATAATAATAATGATAATGAAAATAACAATGATATTAATGGTAATAATAATTATAATGATACTATAATTATTACTATTATCAACAACAACAACAACAACAATAATAATAATAATAATAATAATAATACCAGTCTCAGAGTAAAGCTCTTAAGAATTACTAATTGTGGGCTAATTATGTGACTAATTTGTAATGTGGATTGAATTTTTAAAAATATATCTATCAAAGTTTCAGGGAATTAAGGATATGAAGTTATGTAAGTGTTAATTTTATAGTACTGATCTCATACTCATGTGTATAACAGAGAGAGAGAGAGAGAGAGAGAGAGAGAGAGAGAGAGAGAGAGAGAGAGAGGAGAGAGAGAGAGAGAGAGAGAGAGAGAGAGAGAGAGAGAGAGAGAGAGAGAGAGAGAGAGTTTACCTTACCGTCATGTCGAAGCGTTCTAACATTGATGGCTCTTTCTGTAGGTCTAGAGACATCTTCGCTGATTTTATATTTTCACTGTTTACACTAGACTCTCAGCATTTAATAAAGATTTAATCTGTATATCAAAGTAATTCAGTCAATTAAACTGCATTCACTTCATTTAAATAAAAACGACACAAATCCAGCCATTATAACTTAAAAAATCACATCAATAATTTCACCAAAGTAGTCTCCGTGAGAGTTTGTTCCGTTTTCTTTATTCCCTCCGTTTTCTTTATTCACTCCAATTTCGTTATTCACTCTACTCCGTTTTCTGTTTGCCGTCAGGAGATTGCTGTTGTTCCTGGTTTTCTTGGGCTTCCAGAGCTACTTCAGTGGGTGGTCGTACCCTGAAAGCCTTCCTCATTATCCATCCGATAACGACGGTGCCATACATCAACACGATGGGGATGAATGCGATCCAGCCGGGCATTATGTTCGACTGTCAGGGAAGAGAGAGTAAATTGCCTTTTTATGCATATAGTTAGATTTAAGGGGGAACTATCATAAAAAAATCTCACCAAGCTCGAGGACGTGCAATTACATAAAGGTTAATTGGAGAGTTACACATGGAAGGTCTAAGTTTTTATAGTTATCAGAATTACCATACATAAGGTCATATATATATACATATATATATATACACACACACACACACACACACACATATATATATATATATATATATATATATATATATATATATATATATATATATATATATATATATATATATATACACACACACACAACAACGTTAAAATAGATATGCATTATACAAACTACTTGTGTCAGCCCGTTCAGCATAAAAACCTTTTCTGCAAGTTTGAACTTCTGTAATACTTTAACCCCGCACTGACTTTAGTTATGTCTAGATTGAATTCATATCACACTAACAATCATGTGTGAATTACTTCAGAAATTCTTTGGCATCATATTAATATCCCTAATTTAGTCAAATAAACTCGGTGAATAACAGTTCTGAAGATTTCACATGAAATCAATTTCTTTTTATGATAAATAATTTTTCAAAGGCTACTTTGAAAATACTGATCTTTATAATGTTAGATTCAAACTATTACACACACACACACACACACACACACACACACACATACACACACACACACACACACACACACACACACACACACACACACATATATATATATATATATATATATATATATATATATATATATATATATATATATATATATATATATATATATATATATATATATATATATATATATATATATATATGGGACGCAAATATGGAATCCGTCTGATTAGGAAAAGTTTACGTAAACACTCTTCTTCTTTTGCCAGCCTTTTTCAAGTCTTAACAAGTGAAAAAAAAATATATATCAGTTTATTTCACTATATATTGGGAAATTTATTCTTATTTTCTGAAGGAACATCGCGGAATTTAGATCACCAGACACTTTCAGTTCATCGTTTTAACTTGAGAATCTGTATATTTCTGATATTGAAATTGTCACATCCACTGCTCAAAAGGCTTTGAAAAGGTTTACACATTTTATATAAACTGTGAAATGTTTTTTGTTCATTTGATAACTTTTCCAGTGTTTGTCTCTGATACGAGAAATTGAAGAGATTACCTTATGTCATTAGTGACTAGAGATGAAACTTTTCTTTCCATTTTTTCGTTATTTGGCAGAACTAGCAAAAACAGAACCATGCTATTTTCTCTTCACAATTTTCCTCTCTTTATATATGCCCATTATATAAGGAACAATAACAGGTAGAAAATATACACAATAAAATGGATTTCTATCGTGGACCATATTCTTTAATTAAATAATAATAAAAAATTACAATAATAATACGAACCACTAACAGCTAGACTCGCCACGGCCTCTTCCTCCCGCCAAGGGATAACTAGCCTAAAATGAAACACCACTCCAGTTCACCTCTGCTATGGCCATTATATCCGGAACAATAACAAGAAAAAATGTATACAATAAAAAGAATTCCTACTGTGGAACCACATTCTTTAATCAAATAAAAATAATAAAAGAAATACAGCAATAATACGAACCACTACAAGCAAGACTCGCAACAGTCCCTTCCTCCCGCCAAGGGATAACTAGCCTAAAACGAAACACCACTCCAGGTCAAGTCTGATAGTATCGCCCAGATAAATCATTCGGATTAATATTGCAATAGTCATTGGCAAGGGGAGGCTCAAGAACCCTTCAGGAATGTTAACCCGAATCATCGATTTGCTGAAAGGTCTACTTAATGTGTCCGAATGGGGACCGTAAGCGTTTGATCAATATCCTTCAGACGCTCGGTGGAGAGTCTTGCCATAACTTATGTACCGGGTGTGCAAGGTAACGAAGAAGATCTCCGAGTAAGTGAACAGCAGTTATTATTATTATTATTATTATTATTATTATTATTATTATTATTATCTACAACCCAAGTTGGAAAAGCAGGATGATATAAACCTAAGGACTCCAACAGGGAAAAGTAGCCCAATGAGGAAAGGGAAAAAGGAAATAAATAAACCACAAGAGGATTGATGAACAAATTAAATAAAACATTTTAAGAACAGTAAAATTAAAATATGTCTTTTATATATAAACTATAAAAACTTAAAAAAAAGAGGAAGATAAGAAGAGAAATAAGATAGATTACTGTGCTCGAGTGTACTCTTTCTTCTCCTTGATATCCTTTTAGGCTCGTATTGCTTGTATATACGTGATTGTTACCTCCGCAAAGGAGGTTATAAAATCACCTGCATTTATTTATTTATTTATTTGTTTATCTGTGAACAGGATTACGTAAAAACTTCTTGTCGAGTGTACCCTCTTTCATCCTTTCCTAGATATCATTTATGCTCGTCTTGCCTATATGCTCGTGATTAATACCTACGCCAAGAAGAGTATGAATTAACCTACGTTTATCTATATTTTTATTTGTTTGTTTATCTGTGAACAGGATTACGTAAAAACTTCTTGCAGGATTTTCACCAAATTTTAACAATGGATAGATATGGCCCGGAAGATCCCATTAAAAAGACATACGTGACATTTTCGTGACCTTGGCCTTCACTTTTGACCCAATCACTCCCTAAATTCAATCAAATTGTCCTTGGATCAGGGCCAATTAACCCACTTATTATCATGAGATTCGGTCAAATAGTTTTTGAGTTATGTGAATCACAAACACAGACAGACAGACATTCAAATAAATACACGCCTATCAAAACATAACCTAACATATTATTATTATTATTATTATTATTATTATTATTATTATTATTATTATTATTATTTTTAATTTAAAAATTATTATTATTATTATTATTATTATTATTATTATTATTATTATTTTTAATAATTAAAACATTATCATTATTATTATTATTATTATTATTATTATTATTATTTTTATTATTATTATTATTATTATTATTATTATTTTTAATAATTTGAAAATTATTATTATTATTATTATTATAATTATTTTTAATAATCTAAAAAATATTATTATTATTATTATTATATATTTTTATTATTATTATTATTTTTATTATTTTAATTATTATTATTATTATTATTATCATTATTTTTATTATAATTATTATTATTTTTAATAATTATAGAATTATTATTATTATTATTAGTAGTAGTAGTATTATTATTATTATTATTATTATTAACACATACGAACGTAACACTTACGGTTTCTAAGCGTGCCTGGCGGTGACCCAGTCCGTGGGCATGACCTTGACCTCCGAATCCGTATAAGTCGGTTGTT
>NC_090738.1:123556134-123563634 GCF_036898095.1 Palaemon carinicauda | reverse complement strand
AATACCCAAGACTAGAGAACAATGGTTTGATTTTGGAGTGGCCTTCTTGAAAAACAACTTTCCATAGTTAAACAGTCTCTTCTACCCTTACAAAGAGAAAGTAGCCACTGAACAATGAAGTTAACTCTTTGAGTGAAGAATCATTTTCCGTTTATCTAAGTGTTGTCAGGTGTATGAAGAAAGGGGAGAATATGTAAAGAAGAGCCAAGACTATTCGATGTATGTGTAGGCAAAGGAAAATTAGCCGTAACCTGAGAGATCTAATTTAGTACTGGCCACTCAAAGGATCCAGCAAGTCTCTTAAGCTACAACCCTAGCTGGGCCTCCACATGGAAATTAACTCAATGAGGAAAGGAGATAAGGAAATAAACTACAAGAGAAGTTTAAGAACAAGAACAACATTAGAATAAATCTTTCATATATAAAATATAAAACTTAAAAATAACAAGAAGAGAAATGGAATAGAATAGTGAGCCTGAGTGTACCTTCAATCAAGAGAACTCTAAGACAATGGAAGAACAGAAAGAGAGAGAGAGAGAGAGAGAGAGAGAGAGAGAGAGAGAGTGTGTGTGTGTGTGTATTGTCTAGATGAACGGCATACCCAAATGTACCCAACTAACCCAAATCCTTCAAGAGTAGCTACAGATAACGGCTGGTTGGAATATTCAGATCAAGGTCATGACGTAAGTACATTTGAAGGCGGTAAAAAGGATATCATATCTATTTTTTTTTTTTCAAAGCAAGGTCAGTGAGGAAGGTGACGCATTACTTTATTTTCTATACCAGACACGAAGAGTAGGCCTAAAAGAGAATTGATAAAGGGAAGAATAAGGGAAAAGCTGTCTTGGGTTAGAGTTCGCTTGCTTTAGAGTACACACAGGCACACTAGTGTCTCCCTATTTCCTTTCCTCACTAGGGTAATTTCCCTGTTGGAGCCCTTGGGCTTATAGTATACTGCTTTTCCAACTAGTGTTGTAGCTTAGGTAATGATAAATAATAATAGTATTAATAATAAATAATAATAATAATAATAATAATAAATATAGGCTCACCTAACCTAAAAGTTAAAACGTTAGGCCAAGGAAAAAGAGAAGACTATGTCATATGTTGGTTGTAGATGTGTAAGTACTAACAGGATTATCGTTTTTCTCAAAATAAATGAGCAAAATCCGACATCATTTTACATCTTGACTCTAAAACTTAAGAACAAACCACCAGCAGAGGATTGGTTTAGTCCCGCATATTAGTACGGTTATTGATAGGCCTAGGTACAGAACATTAGATCCTCCACATTCAGACATATTCATTGAAAAATAATCTTATATTAATTTGCAAATAATTTAATATTCTAGGGTCTGATTCTTGATGGAAAATTCACTTTAGCGTAACATCACTCTGTCTCTTCTTTGATTGTACAGATAGCTCAGTGTATTAAGAAAACCTTACAAGACGTCTATGGGGATCAGTCTATATTGAAATGTTTTAATTCACTTACTCTGCCGTATTCTAAATATCATTTTATTGTCTGGTCTCCAACTGACTCTCCAAAACTCTCAAATTTCGGATCTGTCTATGGTAAGGGAAGAAAGTTTTGAAACTTTTCGTTCGGAAGTAGGTTGCGAAAGTACAGCCATTTTAATTGCACGTACGATACATTGCGTAGGTACGATAATTTCCATGCATGTTGGGTGCACTGGTGGTTGCGTCGATACAAAAGTTCCCTTGCACGCATGATTCCTAAATTTGCTGCACGTTTACAACACGCACGAGTGCAATGCTTGCGTACTGTCTCTCGAGCATACAAGATGTTTTAAACGATGATACCGTAGTTCTCTCCAAGGCTTTGGAGAGAAGGCTACGAGAACAAAGTCCTCTTTATCCCAAGGTGGATCATTCTACATTCCACTGTCTATATGAATACCCAATTCACTGTTTAACCCAACAGAAGCACAAAAGGTTTTAAGATTATGTGCCCAGATTGTTTTGTTAAGCCACTTCTTATAATAGCACTGAAGTATTCTGGTGGTTTATTTATTTTTTTTTTTATCTTTTTATTAAAAAGTTAAATTACATATTCTTTACAATCACAAATATTTACAATATAATCACATTTAATTGCATTTTTCTATAAACAAATCCATCTAATTTAACAATTTACAACATCACACATCTTGATTTTAATTTTCAGTCACTCAAAAACAATAATTTATATACTTTTTGGTGGTTTATTGGAAATTTTCCTGCCTGGTGATCTGCCGAACTGGGGGTTAGAGTCCTGTTCAATCCCAATATTTTCTTGGTGTCTGCAACCTCACCATCCCTGGGAGCTAGGGATTGGGATATGGGGAGATAGGTCTACTTACTGAGACATCAGCAGCCATTGCCTAGCCTTCCCTGCTCCTAGCGTTGGTTGAGAGGAGTATTGAGCGAGGGTCATGTATATATGTGGTCAGTCTATTGGGCATTGTCCTGATATCTAAGGTATTGTCACTGTCACTTGCCACTGTCATTCATAAGCGACCTTTAAACCTTTGACTTTGTTGAATGCAGAATTGTTCGCTTATATGTGGTATATAGATACGAAAGAGTGAGAAATGTCGAGATCCATGAAAGTGGTAAAAGGGAGAAATTGCAGTGCTATGAGATGGCTCAGACATGTGGGAAGAATTGAGAACAACTTGTTGATAACATTTCAAAACTGTTAGAAAGTTGGGAGAAGATCCTGAGAGTGAAAGATGAATGAAAGAAAAGGACTTGATATCTAGGACACAATTGTCGTCCAAGGAGGAGAGAATTAGTACCATATGTATACGAGGTTCAACACACTGCATATGTTTTTAACGTCGTTAATAGTTTATTTAGGACATATCTGTTTTGACGTTGTTACTGATTTTAGAATGATTTATTGTTAATTTATTCTCATCATTTATTTATTTCCTTATTTCCTTTCCTCACTGTGCTATTTTTCCCTAATTGGAGCCTCTTGGGCTAGGATTAGCATCTTGCATTTCCAACTAGGGTTGTAGCTTGGATAATAATAATAATGATAACAATAATAATAATAATGAGCTGCTGTAGATGCATCATGCGACTAATGTTGGTCAAGTCTCCTGCAATTCAACAAGTTGAAAGGCGTGTGTTTCTTGGGACAAAATAGTTTCCCCTGATTTTGAATCTCCCAAGGTTGGATTTGGGGGTGATCTGATTCGAGCCGTTTCAAGAGCATACAGTAACACAACGTTGGGTCTGGTCAGGACTTGGAGAGGAAAAGCTAAAGTTCGTTGCAAGTCCAAGGACTAGGGAGAATTTATCGTGAAACCTCACTTCGTAAATAGATGATGAAATCCAGAAAGGTAAAGTAATATTTATATAAAAACCATTCATTCGTCCTTGGCTACTTAACGAGAGAGAGAGAGAGAGGAGAGAGGAGAGAGAGAGAGAGAGGGAGGAGAGAGAGAGAGAAGGAGAGAGAGAGAGAGAGAGAGAGAGAATTATCAATGCCATGACCAGCAAACAATTTCTACCAATGGATAACACACATACACACACACAAAAAAAAAAAAACTTTTAAAAAGGAAATTGGAGGCAAAAGAACATATGTGAAATAATATTTAACACGTCATTCGTTCACCCTCAGGGATCTATATAGTGAGTTGCTGATTTATATATCTTTTCTTGTGCCGAGTTTAATACCTGTATTTGAAGCTAACCTTGAATTCCGAAAAGGAAATGGTTGTTGGATGTCGGCAAGAAATCTCGAAACTTCTATATGCGAGAGTGGCCATTGAATTAACTACAGAATTTGCTTATTTTAAAATTTAAAGCTCTTGTTCTTATATGAGAAAGGTTATCGAAGCTGTAGTCACAAAATTGATGGTTTAGGGTTTAAAGGTTTCTCATGAAAGGCAAACATTCTTAGTTCGTCCATCCATCGTCTTCTCTTCTCCCTGATTCTTTTACAATCTGTAGGAACCCACTCTGTTATTCTAGTGTCTGTCATCTTCATTATATATTATGTCCTGCGCATTTATATATATATATAATATATATATATATATATATATATATATAATATTATATATATATATTATATATATATGTGTGTGTGTGTGTGTGTGTGTGTATCTATATATATTTATATATTTATAAAATATGTATACATATATATAAATACAGTACATTATGTATATATATGTGTATACATATATACAGTATATATTATATATATATATATATATATATATATATATATATATATATATATATATATATATAAATATATAAACATATATATATATATATATATATATATATAAATTTTTACATATATATATATATATATATATATTTATATATATGTATACATATATATAAATATATATATGTATATATACAGTATGTATATTTATATATTTATATATATGAATATTATGAATATATATATATATATATATATATATATATATATATATATATTTATATATATATATATACTGCGCCAGATTCCGGGAAACAGGAGAATTATATTGGATTCGTATCATTGCCAATTATTGCGCAGCCTCCCAACGTATGTCATTACTTCCTCATTGCCTAAGAGGTAACTATATAAATTCTCCTCAAATCATTTCCGTGTTAATCAGGCACTAAATTCTCTGTAATAATTGTCGTGTTTTATAGCCTTTTGCAATTGTCTCTACGTTTTAACGTCAGTCTTCTGTGAAGTCAGTTATATATATATATTTATATATATATATATATTTATATATATATATATATATATATATATGTGTGTATATATATATATATATATATATATATATATATGTATGTATTATATGTATGTATTATATATATATATATATATACAGATGAATATATATGCATATTTATATTTATATACATATAAATATATATACATATATATACTGTATATATATGTATATAGGCCTATATATATGTATATATATATATATATATATATATATATTATATATATATGTGGTGTGTAGTGTGTATATATATACAGATGAAATATATATGTATATTTATATTTATATATAGTAATAATTATACATATTATATATATATATATATATATATAATATATATATATATTGTATATATATGTATATGTATGCATATATATATATATATTATATATATATATATATATATATATATATATATAGAGAGAGAGAGAGAGGAGAGAGGAGAGAGAGAGAGAGAGAGAGAGAGAGAGAGAGAGAGAGAGAGATGAGAATAACACCAACAGACAGAAAAAGAGCAACATGGATACGAGAGCAAACTAAAGTGGACGATATTCTAACAATATGTAAGAAAGAGGAATGAACATTGATGGGACATATAACCAGAATGACAGATAATAGATGAACATTAAGAATAACAGAATGGGTCCATACATATTGCAAACGATGCAGGGGAAGAAAGAGAAGACAATGGATTGACGAACTAAAGAAGGTTGCATTCGTGGACTGGCATAGAAAGACCATAATCAGAGGCAAGTGGAAGGACATGGCTGAGGTCTTTTTTCTGCAGTAGACTAATAATAATAATAATAATTATAACGATGATAATAATGATAATAATAATAATAATAATAATAATAATAATAATAATAATAATAATAATAACTTCAATCCAATTTCCTTCGCAAGCACTACAGATGGAACCTTCAAGCAATTCCTTCTCGAACTCATCATTTATATCTTATTTTACTTTCATGTTGCTATCTCAGCCATGACCTTTTCAAATCATCATTTTTATTATCATTACTTGCTTATATTGACACGGGAAGAGCTCTTTTTAACGGTTATTTATTTAGAAAGGTGAATGGACTGTACAAAATTGAAGCAAGAATTTATCATGAACAGTGATTACTGATTAATTCTACTATTTGAAAATACTGATAATTCAGATTATCTTCATGGATGAGGACTAGAGAGAGAGAGAGAGAGAGAGAGAAGGGAGAGAGAGGAGAGAGAGAGAGAGAGATTGGATATTGTGGGAGGTAATAAAATACTTGTAAACATTACGCTACCTTTTACTTATGGAAATTTTGTATTCAAACTTATTTTCTCATCAGAAATGTATGCAGACATAGGCCTAGTTTTCCTCGGTAATTGTAATCAACGATTCATATTTTGCGAATAACTTATGATCTTACATCTATATTCTGTCGGAACAATCTATATATATATATAATTATATATATATATATTATATATATTATATATATATATATATATATATATATATATAGTATATATATATATATATCTGCCTCCAATTGTTTCTGTCACTATTTGCTATTTCAATTTTTGGAAAGATATATAGATTATTATAAGCTAACATATAAGAAAGTAGTTACAACCTCACAGGTACTCTAAATAAACTTTATTTATCCGATGGGGCACTATTTCTTTCATTGGTGTATACCGAAGGTTGCAAATATATTGCAAAATCTCTGAATTCATTTTTAGACAGAAAATTGCCACCCTACAAAGGTCAATGCATGCCCAGATGGCGAATTGAATGTTCAATGGTTCATTTTGCTCCTTTAACATGTTCATTATTATTAAAAGAAATATACAACTTTTTCAACTAGAATATATGAACGGATAAAATTGTAAATTACTGTTTAATTATTTCAGAAATTTGTTTGAAGAAAGCTTTTATATTTAAAGTAATTTCCAGTGGGCAAAGCAACGAAACAATCTGGGAAGTAATCGAACAAATATGAATGAAGATATCCGATGAGTCAGGAGCACACAACGCCTCGAGGAGTGCATTGCTGTCAGACGTAAGATAATTTATCTGGGGTCCAAATCATAATGAATAAACGATTTATAGTTTATTTTCGTTATAATTAACATGATTTACGTAAGAATTGTATCATACACACAAGTCTACAATAATCTTATTCATATATTGTTAACTAATGTTTGGTAGTTAGCGAAATCAAATTTTCAATTGCAATAATACGGTAACAATAAGTTCATGAACTCGCATAAAAAGTTATTCATAACACCAAATATACACAAGCACACCCAAGAATTAGTCCATTGTTCTTGAATCAACAACCTAAAATTCTAAAATTTCTATGAATATTCCACATTACAACACCGGATGTAAAAACACACCGGAAGTGGATAAGAATTTTGTACTGTACATTTGAGACCTCTAGCCACGGACGTTGGCTAACATCTTGGTTAACATTGGAAGGTTAACCTCGCAATTATTCTGCAGTTGGTGATTTTAAAAATGTATTAGTAACTTACGAGGATATATTTCCTTGTTAACTGCAGCTTCCGATATGTTAATTTCATTCTTAAATTCTTTATTTCCCTATTTCCTTTCCTCGCTGTGCTATTTTTCCCGTTAGGGCAATTAGGCTTATGGCATTCTGCTTCTTCAACTAGAGTTGTTACTTGGCAAGTATTAATAATAATAATAATAATAATAATAATAATAATAATAATA
>NC_090738.1:123543634-123551134 GCF_036898095.1 Palaemon carinicauda | reverse complement strand
GAAACTTTTCCAATCAGTGATCAGGAAACTTTTCCGAGCTAAAAGAGCCTTTTACCTCGGAAAAGTTTCCTGATCGCTGATTGGTTAGAATTATCTCGTCCAACCAATCGAGCCTTTTACCTCGGAAAAGTTTCCTGATCGCTGATTGGTTAAAATTATCTCGTCCAACCAATCAGCGATCAGGAAACTTTTCCGAGCTAAAAGGGCACCGCTGTGAGTCGGTGCAAATCTGCATCGCTAAAAGAAATGGACTATAATTAATGAATTCTGGATAGCCACATAATATTAGGTTCGATCACAGGATGAATTCTAAGGTAGACAACAACAACAACATCAACAACAACAACAACAAATGCAGCCGTTTAAAGTATTTGCAGGACAAAGGCCTCAAACATGTCAATTCACTTCTGCAGATTGCCAAGTTTTCATCACCACGCTGGCCAGTACGGAGGCTTTGGACTGACCACTCACAGCAAACCAACATAGTATTGGTGGCCCTGACTATATTATTATTATTATTATTATTATTATTATTATCATTAAATGCTAAGCTACAACCCCAGTTGGAAAAGCAGGATGCTATAAGCCCAGAGCTCCCAACAGGGAAAATAGTACAGTGCGGAAAGGAAACAAGGAAAAATAAAATATTTTAAGAATAGTAACAACATTACAAGAGGAAGAGAAACTAGATAGAACAGCGTGCCCGAGTGTACCCTCAAGCAAGAGAACTCTAACCCAAGACACCGTGGAAGACCATGGTACAGAGGCTATAGCACAACCCAAGACTAGAGAACAATGGTTTGATTTTGGAGTGTCCTTCTCCTAGAAGAGCTCTTACTCTTACCAAGAGGAAAGTAACCACTGAACAATTACATTGCCGTAGCTAACCCCCTTGGGTGAAGAAGAATTGTTTGGTAATCTCAGTATTGTCATGTGTATGAGGACTGAAGATATATCTATAAAGAATAGGCCAGACTATTCGGTGTCTGTAGGCAAAGGGAAAGAATCGTAACCAGAGAGAAGGATCCAATGTACTACTGTCTGGCCAGTCAAAGGAGCCCCTAACTCTCTAGCGGTAGTATCTCAACGGGCGGCTTTGCTGATCATGGCGATACGCGAACCCTTTCATCATATCAAGGTATCCTCATTCAGAAAGACGCGTTGAAGCAAAACTTTGTTAAGGAAGTTTGTAACAAAGCAAGCATATTTTCTAGACTGTTGGTATGAGAAGGTGACCTTCGCTTCCCAGACAAGTAATTACCACTACCTAGCCTAGCCCCCCCCCCCCCCCCCCCCCCCCCCGGG
The DNA here is from genome assembly GCF_036898095.1 of Palaemon carinicauda. Classification (NCBI taxonomy): domain Eukaryota; kingdom Metazoa; phylum Arthropoda; class Malacostraca; order Decapoda; family Palaemonidae; genus Palaemon; species Palaemon carinicauda. The sequence continues at coordinate 123,549,829 of NC_090738.1, read as the reverse complement.
TCTAGGTATAGACCGTGGACTAGCCCACCGGGTCACATATGCTCTGCATTCTCCTTTTAATAGACATAATGATTAGTAAGCCAGGAATGTAATATATAGACAATTATAAGTGATTTTCTTAATGCTGTATATATTAGTGTGCTACTGTTGTTAACACACATTTAGGTTCCCTTCAAATGTCATCTAAATGTGTTAAGTATGATATACATCCTCGAAATTTCGTTTTGTTTATTCCCATAGTCAATTATTATTATTATTATTATTATTATTATTATTATTGTTGTTGTTGTTGTTGTTGTTGTTGTAGCAAGACAGCTGCAAATACTACAAGCCTAACGGACCCATTAAAGAAAACAGCCCAGAATACGTAAAAGAGCCGAGACGTTCGTAGATCAAACAATAAAATAAGAAATAAAAACACAAAACGCACTAAGAACAAAAGAAATTTTTTTTTATCTTTTTATTAAAAATTTAAATTACATATTCTTTACAATCACAATATTTACAGTATAATCACATTTAATTGCATTTTTCTATAAACAAATCCATCTAATTTAACAATTTACAACATCACACATCTTGATTTTAATTTTTAGTCACTCAAAAACAATAATTTATATACTTTTTGGTGAACAAAAGAAAGTAATTATGTACCCTTGCATGTAACAAACCACGAAAAGCGACTCGTCCCAACCAGCTCACCAAGGAAACCGGCTCTTGCTGGTTTTTCCTCTTCACCAGAAGCAGGTGATGTGGAATGAATTGTATATTACTAGTCTCATAACACCTCCAGGAGTGTCCTTCGCATTTCACATCCGTCAGGAGGCTTCTAAGAGTTTTAAACGTGATTGAATTACTGACGTTGGACTGGAATTTATGATGCAGTGAGTATTACGAGGGATATAAAGTGTGTATGTGTACAGTGCATACGTAGTTGCCTGCTATAGGGATAGAGACTTGTGAGCCACGAACTGGTTTTACGAGTTTAACTTTTGTTTTGGGTGAGTGTTCGGGTTAGATTACCGCTTATTGAATAGTTCTATGTTGATTTAAGTGACTAATATGCATGGAAAAATACTCATACTTCGTGATCGTATTTTATATTGTCGTAAAGAATAATATTTAATGTATTTTCTATGTAAAAACAGCATCTAAACTTACATTAGTCGTATAAGTCTAATGCTATACACATACAACCACGCGCATACATACATAGGCTACACTCACACATTTAGCTTACCTATATTCACTCGTCATTATTTAATCATATCAACCACATCCTTATTCAGATTAAGATGGGTGAGAAGTGAGTGAAAATATTGAAAAAGTATAGGCATGTAGAGAGAATGGGTGAGAAGGTGCTGAGTGAATAGGCTTTAGTGGAACGTTTTGGGAATGGAAGGACAAGAGAGAGAGAGAGAGAGAGAGAGAGAGAGAGAGATCCTTAGTTGGCGTGATAAAGTGACAAAGGATTTGAAGGAAAGGTTTGGTGGAGGAAGAAGCTTTTGATAGAATTAGTTGAAGAAGCATATCCAGGCAACCGACCCTTTAGTTTTTGGAATAGCGGCGGAGATGAAGCTAATATCTTAAGTGAATAAATCATATAGTTTTTTTTTTTTAATTACTACATCTTTCTCGTTCCAATTATTGTTATAAAGATTATCTTACATTTTGGTAAACTTTCTCTTATTATAAACACTTTCAAACACTCACTATTTTTGTAGTTTCGCTTCACTCTCTCCTACCAGCAATGATTCATCTATAAACATCAATAATTTCACTTCTCAGATATGATTTATACTATTATCCAGTAATTTATCACCTACATACAGTGTACTTTCTCTGCGTTCTTTTCTGACTCTCTTTGTTTGTATATACATATACATACAGACACACATACACACATGTCTATCCGTCTATCTATCTATCTATCTATGTATATATATATATATATATATATATGTGTGTGTGTGTGTGTGTGTGTGTGTGTGTGTGTGTGTGTGTGTGTTCACACATACATATAGGCAGAGTAAGAAAGGTAGCAGGATGTGTGCAAAAGATTGAAAGGAGACTTAACTGCAGAAAACGATTTGTAAATATATGGAGGGATAGTTGAACCAACTATCTTTTGTGGAACAGAAGAAAGGATGTTGAATAAGAATTAAAAAGAAAGAAGCTAATGACGTGAATTGTTTGTTTAGTATATGCCAGCTACAAATAATTAATAGGGTGAAAAGTGTGGAGATATGAAGAATTAGTAAAACATTTAGCATATGTGAAAGGATCAATTGGAATATTTTGAGGTGGTGCGGTCTTGTCGAGAGAATGGTTAGCTGGTTTGGGAGCTAGGCGGAGAGGAAGGTTCTAGAAGAGTTGAATAGGTGTTTGAGTGGAGTATTTGAAGGAAAGGGAGTTGCTGCTTTGGTATCCAGAACGAACAAAAGCGCTGCAATATGTGAAAAGGCCTTGGACATGATGCTGGTGAGTGACTAATATTGTGGAAGTGTTACTGCACTGGGGTTTCATCTATGATTCAGCAGTTAAAGGATAAATGTGGCTGTGGGTGGATTTTTATTATTTAGAGCCACCCCATGTTAAGCGAAACAGCCTAATGTTAACACACACACACACATACATACATATATATATATATATATATATATATATATATATATATATATATATATATATATATATATATATGTGTGTGTGTGTGTGTGTGTGTGTGTGTATGATCAAACAAATCCTCAATAAACTAAGAAAAATGGTGACAAGTGAAACGGCTAAATGACAGAACTACGCGAACGATTTGCTTTTGATACAAATTAACGACATGATGAGAGAGAGAGAGAGAGAGAGAGAGAGAGAGAGAGAGAGAGAGAGGACTATAGTTGCTGAGTTGGCTTATCAGATTAGACAGGTGTTATTTTCCACATATGTGGTTCAGACAGACACATGTATTGTCCAGATTTCTCTGGATATTATTCTGTGGATAATATATTATTGTCCTACATGTAGCATATGTCCCGAATAGCTCTGTAAGTTTGGTTTTCAATCAGAAAAAAATCGCTTGAAAATTAACCAATTTCAAACAAATTTAATCCCTTCGTATTGATAATTGTTGATCAGGTATATGGCAACAGTATCAATAACAAATGCAACCGTTTCTAGTCCACTACAAGACAAACACCTTAGACTTGTCCTTACCCACATCTGGAGTTTGGCCACTTTCATCACCACGCTGGCCAGTGCGGATTAGTGATGGTGGGAGACTTTTGTCTGATCGTTCACAGCAAAGCAACCTATACCCGTGCAAAAGTTATTGGCCGGTGGACCAGGGTCTTTTTCAGAATACTTCGTATCAAGCTCAAAACACTGTGGACATCTTATCCTATGAATGAGGAACCTAATCGACCAGAAGCTAACCATTGTATTGTACCTTTTTAAGAAAGAAACCATAACCTCAAGCAGCAGTGTTAGATGATGAACGATTTCGTATTAACAATGATAAACTAAAAAAAAAAAATGTATCGCGTTAATAATGTGTGCCTTATATTTTCAAAAATTTCATTTTGGGTCGAAATATAATTTTTTTTTTATCTTTTATTATGAAAATACAATTACATTTTCTTAACATACATTTTTTTCCTTTTATAAAGAAATATTCCTTAACAAATTATATTTTACATTTTTGTATATACATAATAACATCTATTAAATGATAAAATTACATTTTTATTTTATTATTTTTCTAAATATGTTTTCAAGTTAGAAACATACTGATTTGTGAAAATATTTTTAACACGATTCTTATATCCAATAATATTTACATTAAATGTATTTAACAGTCTATTCTTTATACACTTAATAATTTGCTGTTCAGCACTTTTCCCAATTGTCTTGCCATCCAAATACTTGAAATAAAATCTGCTATTATTATAAATTAGTTAGGAATTATGTTACACTCCGTGTTTAATCCGGCTTAATTTCAGGTGTGCTTGTGTTAAGAGTTGTAAAGGAAAAGTGATCGAAAGAGGAATCCTCCACTAAGTATTCTGAAAAAAAGACCCTAATCCGACGGCCAGATAGCTTTGCACGGGTATAGCAGGGGTGGTCCTGACTAAGACAGGTTTGCTTGAACATGGCGATACACAAACCCTGGCTGATGATCTTACTAAAATTAGCATAGACCGTCAGAGGTCACTTGCCTTAGTTAAATAGGCACTGTGCATCACAAGGAACTGGCTATCCATTGATGACTTTATTCAATGAATCCTCTATGGATTTAGTCAGTCTAAGGAAAGCGAAAATGACAGAATGACCCCCAGGCCCAGTCCCGGGTGTAGCGGGGTGCAAATAATCTCCCGGTTTATAAATACTAAAAAAAAATTGAAAATTGGTTATTGGAATGTTAGAACCATGAATCAGATTGGGAAGTTACAGCAAGTGGAGAATGAATTTATGAAGTATAATTTAGATATATTAGGCCGAAGTGAAACGCGTTGTACGGGAATTGTTAAGGAATTCTTAGACCTAGGCCATATATATATATATATATATATATATATATATATATATATATATATATATATATATATATATATATATATATATATATATATTCAGGAAGAAATGATGGATTTGGAAGCGAAGGGGTTGGAATGATGATGACACCAAGAGCAGAAAAGCCATTAACTGAGTGGAGAGCTATAAATAGCAGACCGTTACTTACAAAGTTTAAATCAAAGCAGTGCAATATGCGCATTATAGTGTGCTATGCACCAACAAATGATGCCCCTGAAGAAATGAAGGATGAATACTATGAAGAACTGCAGTGTAATAGATGAGATCCCAGAGAGAGAGAGAGAGAGAGAGAGAGAGAGAGAGAGAGAGAGAGAGAGATATGTGATGAGTGTTGAGGGACTTGGCGAAGTTGGAAATGTGGTAACGTCCCTGACTGGTGATGGCCAGACTGGGGTTCGAATCACGCTCAAACTCGTTAGTTCCTTTGGTCGCTGCAACGTCACCATCCTTGTCAGCTAAGGATGGGGGTGTTTGGGGGAGCCTATAGGTCTATCTGCTGAGTCATCAACAGCCATTGCCTGACCCACCTTGGTTGGAGAGAGGCTTGGGCGGTGATCATACGTCTATGTGGCCAGTCTCCAGGGCACTGTCCGGCTTCTGCCATTCATGAGCAGAATTTAAACCTTTAGACCGAGTTATTTAAAAGATCAACTCGCTCGCCAACTGTCAAAATGGATCAAATGTCAGCCTGACTTAATCATTAATACCATTTTATTATTACTTGTAGCGACATAAGCGATGTATTAAGTAAATACAATTCGTATTAGATCGGTAAGCAGAGCCGTGAAATATTAATTTATGGATATATATGGTTATATAGGGCAATAACATATATCGGGTGCAAGAGGCTGACATAAGTATTTTTATAGTTATATATGAATTATCTGTTTTAATGTTGTTAATGTTTTTAAATTATTTTATCTTAATTTTTCATTGCTTCTTTTTCTTTTTATTTATTTCCTTGTTTTCCTTCCTCATGGGGTTATTTTTCCATGTTGGAGCCCTTGGGCTTATAGCATCTTGCTTTTCCAACTAGGGTTGTAGCTTGTCTGGTAATGATAATAATGATAATAATAACTTATTTTTTCCTTGTAAGCAATCACTAGTATTATAGATTTAAAAACGTATTTCATTACTTGAGCACGAAACTACATAAAACAGTATATACAGTTATCATCATTATCATCATCATCAGCCTTTGCTAGTCCACTGCAGGTCAAAGTCCTCAGATATGAACTTACACTAGCATCCGTTTAGGGTCTTTCTATGCCAGTTAATATCTGCAATTTTCCTTAGTTCATCTGTCCATCGTCTTTTGTAATCTCTAGGGGCAAATTTTGTTATTCTTAGTGTTCCTGTTTCCGTAGTTCAATGGTAGCATAGACTTGCGATCGCCATATATATATATATATATATATATATATATATATATATATATATATATATATATATATATAAATTATATATACATATATATATATATATATATACATATATATATATGAGAGAGAGAGAGAGAGAGAGAGAGAGAGAGAGAGAGAGAGAGAGAGAGAGAATACATGGTAAACACGACGGATGTCTTCTTCGACACACACACACACACACACACAC
>NC_090738.1:123531134-123533634 GCF_036898095.1 Palaemon carinicauda | reverse complement strand
GGATCAGAGTTCTCTTGCTTGAGGGTACACTCGGGCACACTAGTCTATCTAATTTCTCTTTTCTTCTTTGTTAAAGTTTTTTATAGTTATATTGAAGTATTTAGATGTTGCTATTCTTAAAATATTTAATTTTTCCTTGTTTCCTTTCCTCACTGAGCTATTTTCCTTGTTGGGGGCCCCTGGGCTTATAGCATCCTGCTTTTCCAACTAGGGTTGTAGTCTAGCAAGTAATAATCATAATAATAATGAAAATAATGAAGACATGACAGCATATTATTCCCCCTATAGAAAATAAAGATGATTTTGATTAAGCCACGTAAGGTAGTACATACAGGTCGGCAAATCGAGATAGTTACGAGTGCCTGGTTATTAAACCAAATAGGCCTATGAGATTTGGACGCGATCTGGAAACAAAATCGCTAGTGAACTTAATAATCCTCCCTAAGTACTTTAAAAGTGTGGTGTGCGTGTGTGTGTCAATCACAATCTTATGAGGTCCCTTTGCCAGTTCAGCTGGTTAGGAAAAACAGTGGGTAATTTTGCAAATAAATTAGTTCCGTCTTTGCCCTCCCATAAATAATTTCTTCATTATCTTGATAACTGTACAACACTCCCTTTCGTCAATGCTGCCCTATATTTTCATGGTCAACGATCATAATAAACGCATTAAAAGCTATCTCATATGGGTACATATGTACGTGTATGCAAATTGAGGTTTGTCATTATTGAAAAAAATATTTTAAGCGTCCTACAAAACCCGTAGTCTCATGCATGACTCGGTCTCCCTATTATTATTATTATTATTATTATTATTATTATTATTATTATTATTACTTGCTAAGTTATAACCCTAACTGGTAAAGCAGGATGCTATAAGTCCAAGGGCTCCGGCGGGGAAAATAGCCCAGTGAGGAAAGGAAATAGAGAATTAAACTACAAGAGATGTTTAAGCACATTAGAATAAAACTTTCTCATATAAACTATAAAAACTTCGAAATAACAACAAGAGGAGGAATAGGATAGAATAGTGTGTCTATCGTTTATATTCACTCTTTGGAGAGAGTGGCAATCCTTTCATATACAGTGTAAATGCACCGGAGGGTCTTAGCGTGCAAGATTGCAGTCTCTTCTGTGGGGGGGAAGAACGATTTCAGGGTCAACTATTGCATATCTGTAGATGGTGCAGCTGTAATACCGGAAACGAGAGAGAGAGAGAGAGAGAGAGAGAGAGAGAGAGAGAGAGAGGAGAGAGAGAGAGACGGTGGGATGTTGATAATAAGCACTTCCTGCGTTAGTTTACCGGTGAAATGCGTGGAAGATCATATCCTGGTACGTCTTGGGTACTTGAAAACGTTATTGATACTAGTTTATATTGTATTATTATTATTATTATTATTATTATTATTATTATTATTATTAGCTAAGCTACAACCCTAGTTGGAAAAGCAAGATGCTATATGCCCAAGGGCTTCAACAGTCCAGTGAGGAGAGGAAATAAGTAAACGATATGAGAAAAAATTATCAATGAAATATTTTAAAAACTGTAACAACGTCAAAACAGATATGTCATAAATAAACTATGAAAAGAATTATGTCAGCCTGTTCAACATTAAACATTTGCTGCAAGTTTGAACTTGGAAGTTCTACTGATTCAATTACCCGATTAGGAAGATCATTCCACAACTTGATCACAGCTGGAATAAAACTTCTAGAATACTGTGTAGTATTTAGTCTCATGAGGAAGAAGGCTTGACTATTAGAATTAACTGCATGCCTAGTATTACGAACAGGATGGAACTGTGCAGGAAGATCTGAATGTAATGGATGGTCAGTATTATGAAAATCTTATGCAGCAAGCATAATGAACTAATTGAACGACGGTGCCACAGACTAATATCGAGATCAGGAATCGGTAGAACTTCAAAAGTTCAAACTTGCAGCAAGTGTTTTTTTTATGTTGAACAGGCTAACATAGGTTTTTTATAGTTTATATATGAATTATCTGTTTTGATGTTGTTACTGTTTTTAAGATATTTTAATTGTTCATTACTTCTCGTATCATTTATTTATTTCCTTATTTCCTTTCCCCCACTGGGCTAATTTACCCTGTTGGATCCCTTGGACTTAAAGAATCCTGCTTTTCCTATTAGGGTTGTAGATTAGCTGCTACTACTACTACTACTACTACTAATAATAATAATAATAATAGAGTTTGCTTGGTTTGTAATATATTATTTTGTGAAATACAATTAAATATATAATACCAGATCGTATCGTAAAATATTTGTTGATGTAATCGCTTTGAAAGTGTGATTACCTTATGGTTTTATTAAATGTAATTTTCAACTAAAATAGATCAAGTTGAAGGAAATAATAAGCTTGTGATCCCTAAATTCTGTAAACTTTCCTCTTGAATAGATTTAGCATAAAGGTTTTGTTGGACAGCAGTTTATCCTTGTCCCGGCAGCATGGCACGAATCCCATAGCACCACGCATTGTA
>NC_090738.1:123529378-123530634 GCF_036898095.1 Palaemon carinicauda | reverse complement strand
TGGGAACACTATTTGTTGGCTGCGTAATATGTAGGAATTCTCTTAAGATGTTTTGGACGTACGATTCTGATAACTTAAAGGGTTATAGTACATATTATAAACTAAATTCTTGTTTTAATAGGCAGCCAGTGTAAATCAATTATTATAAGAGTGATCCATTGTCGGGCTGGAACACCTTTCATTAGTCTTGCTCCTCATTTTATTATGTTTTGTAATGTCTTAAGCTACGGTTTTGGTGGATTGTTCTACCCAATGTCCTTTAAATATACTCAAGAGAGTTAAAGGCCCTTGGTTCTACCCATTGGAGTAGATTGACCAGGGCACCAGCCACCCGTTGAGATACTACCGCTAGAGTGTTATGGGGTCCTTTGACTGGCCAGACAGTTCTACATTGGATACTTCCCTCTGGTTACGGTTCACTTTCCCATTGCCTAGACATACGCCGAATAGTCTGGCCTATTCTTTACAGATTCTCCTCTGTCCTCAAACATCCGACAAAACTGAGATTACTAATCAATTCATCTTTTCGGTTAAGGGGGAGAGGGAGTAGTCATACCCGAGTGTGTGCATACCTATCTAAATATTTAGCCGTCATTTTTACGGGTCGTGTGCACTAGTAATAACAATAATGGAGATGATGATAATAATGATATTGATAATGATAATAGTAATAATAATAAGTTGAATAAAGCCATGCTACAAGAAAATTACAAAAACACCACTAAAGGAAAATTTAGAATAACGAGAATAATAACAATTAAGCTAAGAGACTCTTCAACTATTTTCAACGATCCGCAACTTCCGGTTAAACTTTTTTTTTTCTTTTTTGCCACCGCGTGAGAAAAACACCGAATCATCTTGTGGGGAATTTTATTTTTATCTTCCGACGAGATTTTATTTTTATTTTCTTATTATTATTATTTTTTTTTTTTTTTACGGTTAACAAAGCCACATGTGGCAATTTGGACTATTGTTATTACCTTCGCCAACTTCGTTCCGAAGGTTATGTCTGTCTGTGAGTTGTGATTCGCATAACTCAAAAACTATTTGACCGAATCATATGAAATTTCGTGGATTGATTGGCCACGATCCAAGGACAATTTGTTTAGATTTTAGAGTGATTGGGTCAAAGGTCAAGGACAATTTTACGAAAAGTAAAAAGCATAAGATAAACTTATTCAGTTAGAAGTTATATCATTCGAAGAGAATTCTGTATAAATCGTTTCTCTGAATCGTACACCAAGCATAGATAATTA
>NC_090738.1:123504378-123526878 GCF_036898095.1 Palaemon carinicauda | reverse complement strand
ATGAACAGCTAAATAGGCATTGCTGATTGATTGATTGATTGGTTGATTGATTGATTGATTGATTTGAAGTTCTCTGGCATCCTGACATCGAAGGTCATTGACGCCGTGAATAGCTAAATAGGCATTGCTGATTGATTGATTGATTGGTTGATTGATTGATTGATTGATTTGAAGTTCTCTGGCATCCTGACATCGAAGGTCATTGACGCTGTGAATAGCTAAATAGGCATTGCTGATTGATTGGTTGATTGGTTGATTGATTGATTGATTGATTTGAAGTTCTCTGGCATCCTGACATCGAAGGTCATTGACGCCGTGAATAGCTAAATAGACATTGCTGATTGATTGGTTGATTGGTTGATTGATTGATTGATTGATTTGAAGTTCTCTGGCATCCTGACATCGAAGGTCATTGACGCCGTGAATAGCTAAATAGACATTGCTGATTGATTGGTTGATTGGTTGATTGATTGATTGATTGATTTGAAGTTCTCTGGCATCCTGACATCGAAGGTCATTGACGCCGTGAATAGCTAAATAGGCATTGCTGATTGATTGATTGATTGGTTGATTGATTGATTGATTGATTTGAAGTTCTCTGGCATCCTGACATCGAAGGTCATTGACGCCGTGAACAGCTAAATAGACATTGCTGATTGATTGATTGATTGGTTGATTGATTGATTGATTTGAAGTTCTCTGGCATCCTGACATCGAAGGTCATTGACGCCGTGAACAGCTAAATAGGCATTGCTGATTGATTGATTGATTGGTTGATTGATTGATTGATTGATTTGAAGTTCTCTGGCATCCTGACATCGAAGGTCATTGACGCCGTGAATAGCTAAATAGGCATTGCTGATTGATTGATTGATTGGTTGATTGATTGATTGATTGATTTGAAGTTCTCTGGCATCCTGACATCGAAGGTCATTGACGCCGTGAATAGCTAAATAGGCATTGCTGATTGATTGGTTGATTGATTGATTGATTGATTTGAAGTTCTCTGGCATCCTGACATCGAAGGTCATTGACGCCGTGAATAGCTAAATAGACATTGCTGATTGATTGGTTGATTGGTTGATTGATTGATTGATTGATTTGAAGTTCTCTGGCATCCTGACATCGAAGGTCATTGACGCCGTGAACAGCTAAATAGACATTGCTGATTGATTGATTGATTGGTTGATTGATTGATTGATTTGAAGTTCTCTGGCATCCTAACATCGAAGGTCATTGACGCCGTGAACAGCTAAATAGGCATTGCTGATTGATTGATTGATTGGTTGATTGATTGATTGATTGATTTGAAGTTCTCTGGCATCCTGACATCGAAGGTCATTGACGCCGTGAATAGCTAAATAGGCATTGCTGATTGATTGATTGATTGGTTGATTGATTGATTGATTGATTTGAAGTTCTCTGGCATCCTGACATCGAAGGTCATTGACGCCGTGAATAGCTAAATAGGCATTGCTGATTGATTGGTTGATTGATTGATTGATTGATTTGAAGTTCTCTGGCATCCTGACATCGAAGGTCATTGACGCCGTGAACAGCTAAATAGGCATTGCTGATTGATTGATTGATTGGTTGATTGATTGATTGATTTGAAGTTCTCTGGCATCCTGACATCGAAGGTCATTGACGCCGTGAATAGCTAAATAGGCATTGCTGATTGATTGGTTGATTGGTTGATTGATTGATTGATTGATTGATTGATTTGAAGTTCTCTGGTATCCTGACATCGAAGGTCATTGACGCCGTGAATAGCTAAATAGGCATTGCTGATTGATTGGTTGATTGGTTGATTGATTGATTGATTGATTTGAAGTTCTCTGGCATCCTGACATCGAAGGTCATTGACGCCGTGAATAGCTAAATAGGCATTGCTGATTGATTGATTGATTGGTTGATTGATTGATTGATTGATTTGAAGTTCTCTGGCATCCTGACATCGAAGGTCATTGACGCCGTGAACAGCTAAATAGACATTGCTGATTGATTGATTGGTTGGTTGATTGATTGATTGGTTGATTGACTGATTATGAGTTATCTGGCATCCTAGATATTGCTGAACGCGAGGCAGAAATCGCTGAGCTAGAAACTAGAATGGCTGAGCTGAGCAATTTACGGGTGGAGGCAGCTGATGACGTAGCAATATTTGCCAGGGTTCGCTATCCTATAATCAGAGCATTTTGGGAACAAATTTGTCGTATATTAATTCAAGAATTGATAACCTCATGAATAAAATGGATGAAGATAGAAAATGAAACTTACACCGGTATAGTTGTTGTTGTTATTATTATTATTATTATTATTATTATTATTATTATTATTATTATTATTACTTGCTAAGCTACAACCCTAGTAGGAAGAGCAGGATGCTATAAGCCCTAGGGCTCCAACAGGGAAAATAGCCCAGTGAGGAAAGGAAATTACAAGAGAAATAATTAACTATTAAAATAACATATTTCAAGAACAGTAACAACATTAAAAAAAATCTTCCATATATAAACTATAAAACTTAAAAAAACAAAAGGAGGAGAAATAAGATAGAATAGTGTGCCCAAGTGTACCCTCAAGCAAGAGAACTCCGAAAAACCGTGGTACAGAGGCTATGGCACTACCCAAGACCAGAGAACAATGGTTTGATTTTGGAGTGTCCTCCTAGAAAAGCTGCTTACCACAGCTAAAGAGTCTTTTCTACCCTTACCAAGAGGAAAGTGGCCACTGAATAATTACAGTACAGTAGTTAACCCCTTGGACGAAGAGGAATTCTTTGAGAATCTCAGCCATGTTAGGTGTATGAGGACAGAGGAGAATGTGGAAAGAATAGGCCATACTATTCGGTGTATGTGTAGGCAAAGGGAAAATGAAGCATAACCGGAGGGAAGGATCCATTGTAGCCTAGTACTGTCTGGTCCGTCAAAGGACCCAATGACTCTAGCAGTAGTTAATGAAAAGAATTTTGCAATTGTCTTGCACGAGCTTCAAGAAGGATCTTTGTAAACAAAGTGAGGAGGTTGATACACTTAGAAGTATTGCAATAGTTGATACTAGGAATACATGTGTGATGGACCTGATTGTAAATTTTACTGATAGAGTCATTGATGACTCAAGGAATACTATAATAAATACCAGCGTTGACTGTGCGATAACGAAAAGATAAGAGAACAAATAAAACATAAGATCAGCAACGTCTATAGTGATGTGTACATAATGCAGTAATTGATAAAAAATGTAACTTGCAGTTAATTGCAAAGGTAAATGAGAGGATGTATGTGTCATTTCAGAAGCCATATTTTAAAACACGCATCACATATGCGGCAGGTACCAAATGCCAGGATCCTCTTACTAGCTTCTAATGTCAGATAAGGTTTCATACTGAGATTATAGCTGTGACAGTACCCAGTGATTTTGACCTAAATAGAGCTAAGAGACAGGAAATAAAAAAAAACTAAAAAACTAAAGAATGACCTGAAAATTACATTGAAACAAAGAAATGGGATTAATAGGACCTGGGAAGAAAAAACCCGAGACAGTGCCTTCATGCTATACCAAGTTGCCCAAGCATAAAGGAGGTGCAGATTGCTGTCATCAAGGGAACGGTGGCTATCTTGGAAATGGCCCTCGGATGCAAGGCTAGCGGAGCGTAGAGGTGCTGTCTTGGAAAGGGCCCTGGGATGCAAGGCTAGTGGAGCATGGAGGTGCAATCTTGGAAAGGGCCCTGGGATGCAAGGCTAGTGGAGCATGGAGGTGCAATCTTGGAAAGGGCCCCCAGATGCAAGTCTAGTGGAGCATGGAGGTGCAATCTTGGAAAGGGCCCCCGGATGCAAGGCTAGTGGAGCATGGAGGTGCAATCTTGGAAAGGGCCCCCGGGTGCAAGGCTAGTGGAGCATGGAGGTGCAATCTTGGAAAGGGCCCCCAGATGCAAGGCTAGTGGAGCATGGAGGTGCAATCTTGGAAAGGGCCCCCAGATGCAAGGCTAGTGGAGCATAGAGGTGCAATCTTGGAAAGGGCCCCCGGATGCAAGGCTAGTGGAGCATGGAGGTGCAATCTTGGAAAGGGCCCCCGGATGCAAGGCTAGTGGAGCATGGAGGTGCAATCTTGGAAAGGGCCCCCGGATGCAAGGCTAGTGGAGCATGGAGGTGCAATCTTGGAAAGGGCCCCCGGATGCAAGGCTAGTGGAGCATGGAGGTGCAATCTTGGAAAGGGCCCCCGGGTGCAAGGCTAGTGGAGCATGGAGGTGCAATCTTGGAAAGGGCCCCCAGATGCAAGGCTAGTGGAGCATAGAGGTGCAATCTTGGAAAGGGCCCCCAGATGCAAGGCTAGTGGAGCATGGAGGTGCAATCTTGGAAAGGGCCCTCGGATACAAGGCTAGTGGAGCATAGAGGTGCAACAGTAGATCCCAGGTTTGGGTCCATAGCACCGCTAATATAGAGCAAAACCAATTAAGGTATTAAGATAAAGAGAGAAGGAACGATAGCTTGTGTGGAAATTATGTAGGTGATCATACCACAAATTCAAGGACTTTGGGTCAAGTTTATTAACTTTAAGAATAGATAAGATACTGAATATACTGTAAGGTGAATTTGAGATGCTGCAGTGCTTTGAATGGCTGCAATTATTGATTACCGATAAATATGTTTATATATTGTATGAAATTACATATTAGAAATATAACACTGTAATATTTAGACAGAACAGCATTTCAGCAATGGTTGAAAAGATTTGAGTCATGTATTTATATTGCCACACTGTAATTGTAAATAACAATAAAGATAGCTTATAAACAATACCTAGCTTTTAACAACTTTAGGCTACTGGGACATTTAGGTGGTTCAACAAGGTTATCAGTATCGTCAAATTTTGAGTATGATTGATCATGTTTTTATTTATGCAAAAATAAGAAGAATGAGTGATGTTATGATATAAAGCCAAAACAGAAATTTTTCAATGATAAATAAAGCTAACTACTTTCAATCTTATATCGGGAGTTAAGCATGCATTAAATGAATACAATTTACCTGTACTGTAATGGTTAGTAACTAGAATGAAATGACTAAAGTACATTATTTTTTCCAGGTGGAGATTCTTAACAAGTAGAGTGACCTACGTTTGGCGGATGACTCGATCTAGGCGGCTTCCTTATTTCATCATAGCTTTTGTAATCTATATCAGCATCAACACCCTTCTTTCCAAAACCCAAAGCGATTATATCAGAAGTGACGAGGAGCCAGCAGCCTTCCCTCATGCAAAAATAAATACTGCCAGGTCCTTTGGAAGCAGCCAACAAGTCCTTCCACCCAAGGTTAAAGAGGAACTCAGCCTAGGTGTACAAGAAGAAGAAAATTCAGCTAAAGAAGTTTTAGATGGCGATGGGAGTGACAGAGATGCCAAGCAATCGCATGCGGAAGACAATGCCGCGAACGAAGTGAACTCTGTCGAGCCAGAATTGCATGCCAGGAAGGATGTTGAGGATGAAGAAACTGGAACTCAAGATGCACAAGAAAGTTATGGTAAATTGCCTGCCATTCAGAGAGTATCTTCATCTCGCATTCACAACTGGCGTAACTTGACGCATTTGGAGATCAAGAGCTTGTCCGTTGTGGGTCGCAGAAATTTCTTACAGGAAAATGTTGGCACACCTCAGAAGAGAAACTTTACCATTCTGACTTGGCTGACTGGTCCGAGTATTGAGAGGCGTTTAATTAAGGAATATGGGCCAGAGAAATTGGACCCATTTCGTTTCTGCTCAGTAAAAAACTGTGACATCACTTATGATTCATCTCTTGCTGATAAAGCCGATGCCATCTTGATTCACCTCCACAGAACCAAGGGCCCGTCATCTTTCCCCAACCGGACCAACTTCAAGCAGAGGTGGATCTGGCTAACTGATGAATGTCCCTATTATACATTCATGATGGCAAAAGACAAAGATATTTCCCACTATAACGGTTATTTCAACTGGTCCATGAGTTACAGAATGGACAGCGACGTACCCGTCCCGTACGGGAGGACACTCGAAATGACGTATGACGAGGCATCCTTGTACGAAAAAGTCGATTACTTCAAGATCAAGTCGAATTTTACGGCCATAATGGGGTCTAACTGTGGAGGGGGTAATAAACGGTGGGATTACGTGAAAGAATTGAAAAAGTATATGGACTTAGATGTTTACGGACGTTGTGGGACGTTGAAATGTCCCGGACATTTTACTCGTGACTGTGATGCTCTGAATAGCTACAAGTTTTACCTGGCCTTTGAAAATGCCAATTGCAGGGAATATATTACTGAAAAGGTTAGTGTGTTTTCTTTTTTTGTATCATGATATTAAACTACTGGTATATACAGTACAGTACTGTATAGTCAGAAGGTACATAGTTTTATTGCTACCAAAGTTCTATACAGTATTTGATTTTTGTATTAAAGTACAGTACTGTACTGAGTATAACTAGTCATTATTCAATATTATTTATTTTGTTCATGTGTTGTATTGTACCAACTCACTTTGTCTTTTTTCAACCACATTTTATTGCCCTTACCTAGCTTTATAAGGAATTCAAAGTACAGTACAGTACAGTATACCAACTATTTAAGATAAAGAATTCCAAGTACAGTATATCCTCTACAGTATTTTAAGTACTGTAAACACCACAATTTTTAATATTATAATTATTATTATTATTATTATCATTATTATTATTATTATTATTATTATTATTATCATTATTATTATTATTTTTATTATTATTATTATTACTTGCTAAGCTACAACCCTAGTTGGAAAAGCATGATGCCATAAGCCCAAGCGCTCCAACAGTGAAAATAGCTCAGTGATGAAAGGAAATAAGAAAATATACTACAATAGAATTTTAAGAACAATAACTTTAAAATAAATCTTTCACATATACACTAAAAACTTTAGAATTACAAAAGGAAGAGAAACAAGATAGAAAAGGATGCCCAAGTGTACCCCCAAGCAAGAGAACCCTACCCAAAGACAGTGGAAGACCATGGTACAGAGGCTATGCCACTACCCAAGACTAGAGTGCACTGGTTTGATTTTGGAGTGTCCTTCTCTTAGAAGAGCTGCTTACCATAACTAAAGTGTCTCATCTACCCTTACTAAAGGGAAAGTATCCACTGCACAACCACAGTGCAGTAGTTAACCCCTTGAGTGAAGGTGAATTATTTGGTAATCTCAGTGTTGTCAGGAGTATGAGGACAGACAAGGATGTGGATGGAAAGAATAGGCCAGACTATTCAGTGTATGTGTAGGCAAAGGAAAAATAAGCCGTAACCAGAGAGAGGGGTCCAATGTAATATCTGGCCGGTCAAAGGTCCCAATAACTCTCTAGCGGTAGTATCACAATGGGTGGCTGGTGCCCTGGCCAACCTACTACCTATAGTCTTGGAAGAATTTCAATTGCTAGTTCCATGATTGAAGCTAATTAGGGTTTTGGTATAAGTACCCAGCATTAGGAGTCGGAGACTAGAACAGGGCCGACTATTCTATCATCCATGCCTGGGACTACTGTAGCTTGTTCTTCATCTCAGATACATTACCTTTTGAGGATGGCTAATATTATTTTAGGTCGATTTTTGCGCTGCTTTTCCTTCGTACATTTCGAAACCTGAAGAGTTGTTGCTTTTGCTTAGCCATTCAAAAATACTAATACAGTACAATACAGTCAGTACCATCAGATTATCCTGTATGAAGTGATATGTTTAACCAGTCATACACTTGAAAGTGATTCCTCACCTGGATATAGACAATCAGCACCCTTAGGTTATCACAGGAAGAAGGGAATTTTTGAATAGTCATACTCATGAAAGTGATACTTCACTAGGTACTTTGTGAAGAATGCATACCCATGCCCTTATGGTTGATCTAACTCATTTTTTATTGTCAATGTGCTTCGAATGCCTGTCCACTTTAAATCTACAAACCTCTCCCAACTATTCGTGTCAGTAGAATTCTCCGTATGCTTAATTAACCAAGTCCCCAACTCATGACTTAAATGCTTTACAACCCTCTTAAGTCAAGTCCCCAACTCATGACTTAAATGCTTTACAACCCTCTTAGGTCAAGTCCCCAACTCATGACTTAAATGCTTTACAACCCTCTTAGGTCAAGTCCCCAACTCATGACTTAAATGCTTTACAATCCTCTTAGGTCAAGTCCCCAACTCATGACTTAAATGCTTTACAACCCTCTTAAGTCAAGTCCCCAACTCATGACTTAAATGCTTTACAACCCTCTTAAGTCAAGTCCCCAACTCATGACTTAAATGCTTTACAACCCTCTTAAGTCAAGTCCCCAACTCATGACTTAAATGCTTTACAACCCTCTTAAGTCAAGTCCCCAACTCATGACTTAAATGCTTTACAACCCTCTTAAGTCAAGTCCCCAACTCATGACTTAAATGCTTTACAACCCTCTTAAGTCAAGTCCCCAACTCATGACTTAAATGCTTTACAACCCTCTTAAGTCAAGTCCCCAACTCATGACTTAAATGCTTTACAACCCTCTTAGGTCAAGTCCCCAACTCATGACTTAAATGCTTTACAACCCTCTTAGGTCAAGTCCCCAACTCATGACTTAAATGCTTTACAACCCTCTTAGGTCAAGTCCCCAACTCATGACTTAAATGCTTTACAACCCTCTTAGGTCAAGTCCCCAACTCATGACTTAAATGCTTTACAATCCTCTTAGGTCAAGTCCCCAACTCATGACTTAAATGCTTTACAACCCTCTTAAGTCAAGTCCCCAACTCATGACTTAAATGCTTTACAACCCTCTTAAGTCAAGTCCCCAACTCATGACTTAAATTCTTTACAATCCTATAAGCCAAAATGGTTTTGAAATTTTATGACTACCGTATACATGTATGCATCACTAATTCATTTATTTATGCATACATTTATTTCACTTTAAATACTGTATATGAAAGGGTTCCAAGTTCTTGGGTATATTAGTGAAATCTTCCATAACGAATTCCAAATAATGTTGGTTTATATATTGGCACATAGTAATGTAATACAGTTTTTTATATGTGCTTTAAAATTTTAACAGGAATAACAAACAGAATAAGATACTGAAATCTTATCACTCTTAACAGTATGCAACTTAGAAAGAACGATAAATGATGGCCAATCTCACTCATAGTTTCACAATATTTTACAGTTGATTTTAGTATTAATCTTGACTGGGTATTTTGTTGTTTAGTTTAGAGTACAGAAAAAAATTTCCTAGGCTGCATCAAGGAAAAATATTAAAAACTATTATTATTATTAGCATATTTTGCTTTGTGCGCATAGGATTTTGATATTTCACATTTCTGTATGCATACTAGAACCTGTACTTTCCAATCCTGGTACATGCCACTTGTACTGTCCAATACATGGGAGTTGTACTGCCTTATCCAGGTACATAGAACCTGTACTTTTCAATCCAGATATTGTACTGTTCATGGAACCTGTAGGGTCCAATCCAGGTACTGTACTGTACAGTACATGGAACCTATATTGTCCAATCTAGGTACATGGTACCTGTACTGTCCTGTCAAGGTACACAGTATCTGTACTGTCCAATCCAGGTACATGGTACCTGTACTGTCCAATCCAGGTATGTGGGATCTGTACAGTACGTGGGACCTGTACTGTCCAGTCCAGGTACGTGGGACCTGTACTGTCCAGTCCAGGTACGTGGGACCTGTACTGTCCAGTCCAGGTACGTGGGACCTGTACTGTCCAGTCCAGGTACGTGGGACCTGTACTGTCCAATCCAGGTACGTGGGACCTGTACTGTCCAATCCAGGTACGTGGGACCTGTACTGTCCAATCCAGGTACGTGGGACCTGTACTGTCCAATCCAGGTACGTGGGACCTACACTGTCCAATACAGGTACTGTTGTAGGTGAAGTTAATGCACCTAAACAATGAGATAAAGTGAATTGATGACACTGGATGATGCAGCATTAAAGTCTTTAGTTTATTAGAAAAGTTTATACAAACTTTTAGTACATGCTTTGAGTGTGAGGTGTAGGTTAGGGCTTTGCTTAATAAATGAAGATTTATGCTTTATGAACTACGACAAAATCACAAATCATAAAGCATATATCTTCATTTATTAAGCGAAGCCCTAACCTACACCTCACACTCAAAGCATGTACTAAAAGTTTGTATAAACTTTTCTAATAAACTAAAGAAGACTTTAACGCTGTATATTGGGAGGAGAGTGATGGAAATGGAGGTACAGGGAACGAGAAGGAAAGGGAGACCAAAGCGAAGGTGGGTGGACTGTATCAAGGATGACCTTCGATCAAAGGGATTAACCGGTGATGAGGTGGGGGACAGAGGTAGATGGAGAAAGCTGACCAAAAACATCGACCCCACATAGAAGTGGGAAAAGATGTAGACAAAGAAGAAGAAGAAGATGATTTTTCTCATAAGTAAGGTGGCTGAAAATACTGTATGAAGAACATAAGTCACACGAAGATGAAGGCTGAACTTCTCTTTTGTTTTCCTTATGCTTTTCATCAGGGTAGAAATATGTCTATGGATATATTGGACTGATGTTATCTATGATCAACTTTTCCAGTTTTATTTTCTTTGTTTTGATTTCAGGCTTGGTGGAATGCCATACAAAAAGGAGCAGTGCCGGTCGTTATGGGAGGGAAGGTCGAAGGATACCGGAAGCTTCTTCCACCCAAATCTTTTATCCACATAGATGAATTTCAGTCTCCAAAGCATCTTGCAGAGTATCTTTTGTAAGTATGGCAATTGAAGTGTTATTTCTCATACACAAATTAATGAAGGAATCATGAAAAAAAAAACTACTTTAAATTGTTACATTATATGAGATTTGGTGTAGAGTGAATGTCAGTATGGCTTCGATCTTTTACGGGTGTTGCCATCATTTCATTTCACTGTATCATTGATGATTAGTGTAACGAGGCTACTAAGGCAAGGTACAGCTAGAGTTGGAGAGTCAAATGGGAAGAGGCACTTTTGGTAATGACTAAGCAGTAAAAGACAGGGAGCAACACAACTGAATGGACATTGCAAAAAACCTTTTCTACTTTAGTGTTATCTACAGTTACCACTCTAAGGGTATGTAAGTAGCACTCCTTAAGAAACCTATATTTGCTCATTATGTGAGTGGTGACGACTATGATAGAGTTTTAGGGAAGTTTGGAATACTGTATAGTGTTAAATTTATTGGGAATGATTGTTGAAGCTCTGCAAAGATTGTATGGGGTTGTAAGAATATTACCAGGTTATTACTTAAATTTCTTAGGAACATGATCTCACTGTCAGCTTTAACAGAGAATTTTTGGTGGGTAACAGCTCTTAATCATGAAGGCATTCTAAGAGGAGAAAACTAGCCGTGGAATCTTCTTCTCTCCATGAGGTCAACCAGCTCCCGCCTTTTCCTTCAGAGTTGCTACTCTCATCCTCTCCTCAGGTATTTTCCTCCGAGCTTTTTCAGAGGGATCACAATCTCCACTGGACATATTGAGAAGACTAGCCATGGAATACAGTATTGAATTTAAATTTCTATAGATGCAGCATTCAAGGCCATGAGATCATGTCCCTAAAGAATTTATATTATTTGCCGGTGTTCATTTTACGAGGCATGAACTTTCCGTGCATTTATATTTGCTCCGTGTTCATGACACTTAGTACAGTACAATTCTGTTTCATCTTGAAATGGATAGTTTTTATCAATTACAAGCACAAATATTTCCTTAACACTCTTAAGACTAGATCTGTATTCGTAAACTTTGTAGTTTATTATAGAAAGAATTATCTTATATATATCATCATTGTTATGTATTACTATACAGTACTGTACTTTATATGAGTGGAATTGTTACAGGAATGTTAAAAAATTTTCCACATCAGGAGCTGAGTTTCTTCCTGGCTCTCGAACAGGTCCCATTTCACTAACTGTGCTGAAGTTGGCATGTAAACTTTCAATTAAATCTAATTCCTCCAGTGATAGATCCCCTTTCTCAGATGAAAAAGAGAGTTTCTTGTTTCCGATCATCTGACTTGCCCTTTCAGACTCTCGTCCTTTGCCAAAAAACTCTTCCATCTAGTTGCTGACCACACCCAAGACTTCAGAAACTTAAGATGCCAAAGAGTTCATCTTAAAGGATGCAGGTCAAATCTTTCAAAGATCAAGTGTTAGTTGAGGATATAGACTCCAAATTCCCAGAGATACTGATGGTTATGCAAGCCTGCATCCTTATCTTAGGCCTTAGGCCTTAGTCTGGGCAGTGATATTTTCTTTTTAGCTGGAACACCCCTTTTGGTCAAGGGAGGCTTCAGTGGCTCAGTAGTGAACCAACTTTGAGGGAGAGTAGTTGTCCTGTGGTTTAAATATTCTTCAACCCAAATCTAGTTCAGAGGTGCCATGTAAACTCCTGCAAAGATTTTGCAAAATTCTAGGAAGCTCTTATAGCAATAAAAAAAAAAAAATTGTCACCATAACATCCAAACTTCCTTGTTCCTTAGGACTGTGACTTTCTCCATGGATGTGATAGTCTTTAAATATTTCTTTTTGGGAACTAGTAGACACATTCAGCTGGCCATGATATGTTGACCTGAGATACTGTAGCTCTTTATTCAGTATAGGATCCATTTTCCCTACATCTGATGGTTTTTTACTGTTATGCCCTGTGATGTGAGAAGGTTGGTCCACAAAGAAGCAGCCAAAGCAGTCTGGATTGACTGGGATTTTACCGTGTACTTTAGTGCCAAAGAAAGGTATGAATGGAGAATGATCACCCTGTATGAGATTGTAGGCTGTGATCCCATAGTATTTCAGCACTTGTCCTCTAGCCAGACCTCGGTGATTCTTAATTGAACGTGCAGTATCACTTGAGAAGATGGTGTCCAAGTCATTTCCAGTCTGGGTTGTTACAGCTGCATCTCTTCAAGTTGTGGTCAGTGATGATAGTGTTGGGGGACTTTTCTGTTTCAGCCCCACATTTTTGCAGTGGAAGTTGGAAGCAGAACTGTGTGGTAGGATTTATAATTTACCTTGATAAAGCTCTGGACTTCAGCTGTGTGTCATAGGGAAACTGAGGAATGTGTCACTGATTTGCAGTATTTCATCTCTCTCTCGAAGAAAGTTTTATGTAGAAGATGTAGAATATATGCTGTACAGTACTGTGAGCTTGTCTCTCGAAGAAAGTTTTATGTAAAAGATATAGAATATATGCTGTACAGTACTGTGAACTACACTGCTCACTTTATGTCCTTCAAGTTCTCTCTGCTTCTTGTGGAATGTTTCTCCTTGATGGAGGGCATTCACTAGCTTGACCTCCTTCCTGAATATAGATTCAGGGCATATGTATATGATTTATAGTTTATAATGAAAGAA
Organism: Palaemon carinicauda; assembly: GCF_036898095.1. NCBI lineage: Eukaryota > Metazoa > Arthropoda > Malacostraca > Decapoda > Palaemonidae > Palaemon > Palaemon carinicauda. Next base: position 123,513,476 of record NC_090738.1, on the reverse strand, counting down.
AATGTTTTTATTCTTCTTTGATTTTTGAGACTATAGATCAGGATATAAAAACATGTCATAAGGAGGACTTGTTATCCCTATCCAGTAGTTCATGTTTGAACCTTGGATTTTCAGTGTCGGAAATACGGGTGTACGGTATATGTAATTGATGGATTTGTATGAAAAATGTTTTGCGTTTTAAACCGACGTAATTTTAAGAATATTAGTACTGTACTTATGGGTAATTTATCTTGCAAGAATGACCTAAGTCTGCTAATATATAGTACCTTTTTATTATCAGCTAATATATTGTACTTTTTATCAGTTCATCCATGTATTTTGCAGCCCAAGTACTGATATTTTGTAAAGAGACAAGAAAAGTGTACCTGTTTGAATTTTATTTTTGTAGTACTGTATATAGTACAGTATTTTTGTCAAAAATAGTCATACCATGCAATATTAGGCAATAAATTATGTCTGCAATTCCCATAAACCATTTTAACTTTATTCTTTTCTATTTAACAGGTCCCTGTCAAAGGACAGCACAAAATATATGGAGTACCATGCTTGGCGCTCGCGATACCGTGTAGTAAATGAGCACGGCTATTTGGGTGCGCCTGTGTTCCATTATTGTAGAATTTGTGAAGCCCTCAACTATAATGATCCAGCACCAAAGACATACAATAATATGGAAGTCTTCTGGAACAAAAACACAGATTGTTACAAACATACGTGGGTTGATAGAATGAACAATATCACCATATAAGGTACATGTACATGCTAATGTAATTAGTTCTATAAATTATATTTGACACTGATTTTTTGCCCTAGTGAAGTGCTCCATTACTGTGCTCATATTAATTCTGATATCAAAGTTGGTCATGCTACTTTTATTTGTACAGTATGTCTAGTGGATATTTTTCTCTTTTGGAATCATAATCCAACAGTTTGCTTCTTTACGTGTGTTGTTTTCCATCCAGGAAATTAGAAATGATCTAATTTTGGAGGAGAGGGACATAGCTGGATTAACGCAGTGTGTGGACAGACTGGAATGCAAGATGGTTAAACTTTATGCAGTCGTAATACAAAAACCGAGTTTGGGGTACTGTTTGGGTTTGTGTTCTAGTGTGATTTGGTATGACTTAGTGTTGGCATTGTGAGGTTTTGTTTGTTAACTTTTACAGTTTTATGAAATAGCTTTAGCAGTTTTGTGTAATGATTATAATCATCTTCATCAGTTTTTTTCTCGATCCTTTCCTCGTGTATCTACTATGTATATATCTAGGAAAGATCTGATTGAGCTTCAAAATTAAATCCTTTCGACAAACAAAAGCCAAGATGGTATGCACAAGAGTTTTGTACTTTTGTAAAGTAAAATCATCTGTTATTTGGAAAATTATAAATAATGCCAATTGTTTTTGGCATTAGGAGAAAAACTGGAACGTGGCAGTCTCTGTCAAAGGATATTTATAATGTACCTGTACTGAACACTCATCCAATGAGGATTGCAGTCAACTAATAAAGCAGTATTAATAGATCACTCTAAGGGCCCGGCCAGACCAAGCGCGGCTAGCGGCGAGGTTAGCGACAAGAGGTAATGGCGGCAAATTGCAACCTAAGGTATCTTATGTAGGTGGCCAGATAGGAGGCGCGAGGCTTCCCGTGCCTCCTATCTGGCCACCTACATAAGATACCTAAGGTTTCAATTTGCCGACATAACCTCTTGCCGCTAACCTCGCCGCTAACCGCGCTTGGTCTGGCCGGGCCCTTAGGGTTGAGTCTAAGACAATTGATATGCCAGGTGTAAGGGGAACGAGAGTGGTTTACTCATGCAAAATTTGCTCATGATATATATACCCAGGTTATCATAAGACACTGTATATGCAAAAATGGGTTTTGTGATATGAATTATTTTTACGTGCATTCAGTGTCCAAATATAAGAAAGGTAATATGATAAGTTAAAAGCTGTTGATTAAGAAGTGGAAACTTCTTTCTATGGTACATAATCAGATCTATTTGTTGATGGTGCAATATCAAAATATTGAATGTAATTTCAATTAATGTGAATAATGAGGAAGAAAATTTTAAAATTAATCAAAGAAAAAAAGCTGGGGGGAAACCCTGAATATTGTATAGATATAGCATATCAATATATTATATTGTATTTATTTTGTATGAAATATCTTGTAAATAAAACAAAATAAAGAAAAGTTTGATTATTCAGAAATCTAATCCATAATTTAAGTACAGTACTGATCTATTGATGTATTCAGTGGACATTTAATAACCAAAAAATCCTTGCTTACAAAGGTGGATTAAAAAGTACTATCAATTGTGATTTTAATCACAAGCATTATTAATTTATAACAATTGCTCTTCCTTATCAGAAGTAATGCCCCATGTGTCACAAATTTCATACATTCACTTCTTGTTATAATTTATTGCAGTGAATCCATACAATGGGGAGATTTGGAACGAGCAGTTTATGCTGGATTGTGTCGCCTCAAGTTTTATTTTTAGTGATATTTTTAATGCCACAGTATAAACAAATTTAGATATAGAATTTCAAATAAAACCATAAAATAAGAAAGAAATTATCAGAGCAGGATAGAAAAAGTTTTAAATGCTATAGATGCATTCTGGTCAATGATTTTTCTGTAATTTTAGTCTTCTGGAAGCGTTTTAAATGTTATAGATGCCTTTTGAGCAATGATTTTTATGTAGTTTTATGGCTTTTGAAAATGTATATATTTGTTGCCAATGAAAGATACAAAATGTAAATTGTGGATACCAGGTTGCAAGTCAAGACCTTGTAAGTAGCCCCAGACACCACCACATACAATCCTCTTCTGCCTTGGGGAGTAGTGCCATCAGTGCACCTCATGCATTGCACTGTAGGCATTACTTGACAGTCTTTACAGCATTATTTTTGTCTGTAGCTGCACTAGCTATTTTGTCATTCTGCTATGCCTCCATTCCAGCTCTCTTTCCATTTTGCTGTCCAATCTATAACTTTCAATTCATACTATAACTGCTAGATTTTACGTTCTGGCACGGTCACAGATTGACCTCCCCGGCCTCAGCGCCGGACATTCTGACCTAAATTCATAAATCAAATACCAAAGTTCAAAGTTGGAGCAAATGCTTTTTTGTTGACCAGCCGGCCATGAGTCTTTTTATAGTTTATTTATGACTTATTTGTTTTTGATGTTGTTAATAGTTTATATATGACATGTCTGTTTTGACGTTGTTACTTTTTTTAGAATGATTTATTGTTAATTTGTTCTCTTCATTTATTTATTTCCTTATTTCCTTTCCTCACTAGGCTATTTTTCCCTGTTGGAGCCCCTGGGCTTATAGCATCTTGCTTTTCCAACTAGGGTTGTAGCTTGGATAGTAATAATAATAATAATAAATACCCAATCCAATTGAAATAACATTATTCAAATTCAGTGAATGATCATCAGTATAAAACTTAATTATCCACCGGGAACAGACAGTTATGAATTTTGGTGATGCATCAATAATACAGTTGTGGAGTGGATCAGGTTGGTCTGGTTAGTGCCGCTGTAGCGGCTCATCCCTTATTGGTGAAGGAATTATCTAAATGGAAGACAACCTGTGAATAGTGATTTTCACACGCCCTATCTTTATACACGACGCCCTTAAAGTGCTCGCGGGAGGGTAGTAACCTCTGCATTCCATGCTTTAACTTTCTCTGGTATATTTGGAAGTATTTATATCAGAAAAGTGACAAGAAGGACCTTTTCACCGGGCGTCACAGGTCGACCCAGAAATACAGTTGTGGAAATTATTGAGGAATAAGAAAGCGTGTAATTAAAATGTCTGGAAAGGTGTTAAAGGGAGACATTATACCACAATTGCAGATCTTTTAGGGGCATTTGACAAAACACCAAGAAAAGTAATAAGATTGGCATTCTGAATGTAAATATTACTAAAGAGTTTGATCAAGTTAGGGGTGTTGGTCTATTATAACAATAGATCTGGAGGTTTATTTTTAGTAAATGCTGAGATTTCTTTGAGTACTGTTTTACTGATCATATTACGTCTTGATGAGAGACATTATTGTTATTGTGTTTACACGAAGTAGTTTGAATCTTCTAATATGATCCAAGAGGTTTTTGCTGTTGATGTAAGATATTGTAGTATATACTTAAAAGTAACTTAATACTTAAAAAGAATTTATATATAAACTAAACTTAAAATAATGGATATTTTTCTAGTATAACAGCTGCTATTTACATTCAGAATTCGTTGCAATACGACACCAACTGGATTTAAAGTTATCAGGTACAATTTTTAAACTTACAATGTGTTCAAAAGAGGGTAAATGATTTCAAGGAACTGTATCATGCAAGACTGTTTATACACAGCACCTAGGTCATAGTAAACTTATCTCAACGATAAGTGGATGATAAGGGAAGGCACCTGGTTTTAAACATATTAATCTCTGGCACCATTGTTCAATTAGTTTTTTATGTATGTTGAATAATGAGAGAGAAAATAAAAATGGGAAATAAAGCGCTCATCTCTGGAGACATTGCACCAGTGGGGAATCCGTCTCATACCAGGTGCTGTCCCCTATCATCCATTTCTCGCTGCATTGAGTATAGCAACAACCGTTTAGATTTTTAGTGTATTCTAGGTATATTGTTTAGAATATTACCGCTTATCATAACGGTATGCAGACAGTGTTTCTTGGACACCTCTATTTCAAAGGAATTTATTATTAATTAGACACTTATAATTACAGGTCACATTTGCTATTACTAAGGTGCTATTGACATGAAACACATAAAAGGTTAGTTTGTTTCGCATGAGTTTTTGTTTATAAAGACAAGAAGATTATTTCTTGAGATAATGTAGAATTTGCTAAAAACATGTTCTTGGGTTTGCACATTATAAACACTGCAATTCCAGTATTGTTTAAAAAAAAAAAAAAAAAAAAAAAAAAAAAAAAAAAAAAACAGAGAAGTTCCCATTGAAACTAAATTGTAGTTATCAGGATCCAGATAGTGCCATGTGTAACAATTCTTGTGAATTGTGTTATCATGATAACTAATGTTATGTTGTTAATTTTATGTTTTATAAATGCTGTTACAGTTATCAATTTCATCGATTTCTATGATTAAACATGAGGTAAGTAGTCTTCTTAAATTATTACTAACAGGTTGTTCTATCGTGTATCCTACACCACATATTGTGAGTGTCTCAAGTACCAAGATAACTGTGATGAGGTTACTATACTAGATGCAGCGAGAAAGGGCTGATAGGAAGGGATGCCTGGTTTGAAAACGTTTCCCATACTAATGCCATGTCTCCAGTCTCCACAGATCATAGGCTTATTTTCCTACACAGCCCCACCCTCTCTCTCTCATTCATTAATTCCGAGAAATACCGGTTCACATTGTAGGTAATTGCCTTAGTTTGACTGTGGAGGTTGGCATATGGACATCTTGAAGCTGGGTAAAGGTCCATCGTGCGTGTGTGTGTCCTGTATAACACAGTGTGTGTAGCGCTAACGTCTGGCATAACATGTAGGGTACGTTTAGAATTAGGGCTAACCTTTGTAGGCTACAGAAGACATGCTTTGAATTTTACCTCAATGGTGGTGTGAAAGAAAAGTCAGAATAATTTCAAATAGAATTTTGACAGACAAAGGGTAAGGAGGTGGCGCAAGGACAGGTTGAAGAATAAAGGCAAGCCAGAGATCTTTGGGGATATGTCATAAGTGGGGGAAACATTTAAAACCAGTTGCGCTTCCCTATTGGTTCTTTCTCGTATTACTTATGGACCACATAGACTTGAATTATATTTTATACAAGGGGCAAATTCACGCCAGGAAGACTGTTACCAATTTTGTGGTACGGGTATGTAGCAATCATGATTGTAGGTGACGTCATAGACGAGGAAACCACAAGCAAACTATTTAAGTGCCCGTGTCTGTTGTCGAGATACCGTATGGGCGCCTGACTAGGCGTAGGGACCATGTTGCCTGACACAACTGACTGCCTTCTGCCCCTTGCCCGGCGTCTGGCCCAAATCTTACGTTCACCTCTCTGTGTCGATACTACCTGCCCTGGATTGTTCTATCTGGTAATACTGTTTCAAAGTGAGATAAATACGGAGAAATCGGAGTGCCTGCTCGGAATCTGCCCCTCATGTGGAAGGAGTTTAAGTAGATCATATTATCTCTCTCTCTCTCTCTCTCTCTCTCTCTCTCTCTCTCTCTCTCTCTCTCTCTCTCTCTCTCTCTCTCTCTCTCTCTCTATCAATGTAGAAATTAAACCGTTACAATTAATCATATATATATATATATATATATATATATATATATATATATATATGTATATATATATATATATATATATATATATATATATATATATATATATATATATATATATATATATATATATATATATATATATATATATATATATATATATATAATATCTCTGGCATATGTATTGCAACATATATAAGTTTACCATCGAGACTTATTTTTAGTTTTCTTTGAATGTATTACTACAAATCAGTTACGTTTTCTATTATATCCTTATACAGAAATCTGGGTAATCCAATCAAGGTGACGTGTTGAAGCCTCTTTGATTCAATATGTATTTCGATCATTCCTTGTATAAACTGTATATATTTCAAAATATAAGATCATAGGTCCCTTTTATATCGATCCTATGTAATATTAGATTTTTTAGATTTTGTATCTTTTATATGAAAATGGATTTTTCAAGTCAAGTTATCACAATCCTGAGAACCTGTGGTTTAACTCTTCACTTGTATCCCCAAAAATAATCTAATAGTCTTTTTCTCTCAAGAGGTTAATTACAGCAACGTAATTGTTCAGTGGCTACTTTCCACTTGGTAAGGCTAGAAGAGACTCTTTAGCCATGGTAAGCAGATTTTCTAGGACACTCCAAAATCAAACCACTGGTCTCTTGTCTTGGTTAGTGCCATAACCTCTGGCTCAGGTTAGAGTTCTCTTGCTTGAGGGTACTCTCAGGTACACTATTCCATCGGTTCTCTTATTTCCGTTCCTCACTGGGCTATTTTGTGGGGCCTTAGGGCTTATAGCATCCTGATTTTCCAAATATAGGGTTATAGCTTAGCTAGTAATAATAATAATCATGGGGTTGTACCGGAATATGAATGTAGTCAGATTAAGGAACTAATAGGGCCCTCGTTTCATCTCCCTGTAGTCAATTTTGTAACTTCAATGATCTTGTAAAAAAATTTCAGGAAGGGCTATTTTATGAGTTTGTCACACTCAAAGTAGGTCTATAGGGTACAGCTTAAACTGTTTAATCTTAAGGATAGGCCTACCATCTAGGTAATGTAGAATCTCCGGCTGAAAAGGAATCATAAAAGTATTATTGTAAACTTTCCCTTACTGCTTGACTTTTAGCCCAAACATAGGCTTAGATGTCTTGAGATTAGGCCTACTTTGGGTAGTATTTTTATTAGTAAAAGTTTGCCTTTTTTATAACACATCCGTGAATGGTGGTGGTTACTTTAAAGTTAAAGAAAATTTTGGAAAATAAAATAATTTCTGAATAATTCCGTCGATGAAACAAGTAATTTCGGAAGAGGGTTCTCTTTTCAATGGAATACCAGTCATCATCATCATCATTATTATTATTATTATTATTATTATTATTATTATTATTATTATTATTATTAATTACTTTGTTATTGTGTGCAACTGTAACAGGAAATCCGCTCACTAATACATTAACGCAGGTGAACTGGTCGATAGCCTGCTAATGTGATGAACACTTGTTTGTAGCACAAGTGCGTGCGCAGACATACACAGCAACACTCTCTCTCTCTCTCTCTCTCTCTCTCTCTCTCTCTCTCTCTCTCTCTCTCTCTCTCTCTCTCTCTCTCTCTCTCTGTATATATATATATATATATATATATATATATATATATATATATATATATATACGGAGCATCTCTCTCTCTCTCTCTCTCTCTCTCTCTCTCTCTCTCTCTCTCTCTCTCTCTCTCTCTCTCTCTCTCTCTCTCTATATATATATATATATATATATATATAAATATATATATATATATATATATATATATATATATATATATATATATATATATATATATATATATATATATATATATATATATATATATATATATATATATATATATATATATATATATACATATATACAGAGAGAGAGAGAGAGAGAGAGAGAGAGAGAGAGAGAGAGAGAGAGAGAAGGGGAGGGGAGATGGGGTTGTTGTGTGGGTATAATTCCACCGCACAGGTGTCTTTTTCACAGGTGTATCTTCAACAAAGCAATATAGGATGGTTTTGTTGCCTGACGGCTTTGCACCTGCAGTCCTCGCCTAGGTATGTACTGCAGTAGGCACTTGTAGTGTTGTTACGAAGTGCTTATTCAAAATACATTCTTTTCTGACTTGAATTACATACTTATCATTAGTGTAATATTAATTTCATATTAATAACAGCTTTAGTAGAGGCATTAACCTTTAGTAATTTACAAAACTTAATGATATTATTATTATTATTATTATTACTTGCTAAGCTACAACCCTAGGTTGAAAAGCAGGATGCTATAAGCCCAGGGGCTCCAACAGGGAAAATTGCTCAGTGAGGGAAGGAAACAAAGAAAAATCAAATATTTGAAGAGGAGCAACAAGATTAAAATACTGTAAATGTATCCTATAAAAACTTTAACAAAACAAGAGGAAGAGAAATAAGATAGAATAGTGTGCCCTCAAGCAAGAGAACTCTAACCCAAAACTGTGGAAGACCATGGTACAGAGGCTACAGCACTATCCAAGATTAGAGAACAATGGTTTGATTTTGGAGCGTCCTTCTCCTAGAATAGCTGCTTACCATAGCTAGAGTCTCTTCTACCCTTACCAAGAGGAAAGTGGCCACTGAACAATTACAGTGCAGTAAGAAGAATTGTTTGGCAATCTCAGTGTTGTCAGGTGTATGCGGACAGAGGAAAATATGTGAAGAATAGGCCAGACTATTCGATGTGTGTAGGCAAATGGAAAATGAACCGTAACCAGAGAGAAAGATCCAATGTAT
>NC_090738.1:123474378-123499378 GCF_036898095.1 Palaemon carinicauda | reverse complement strand
ATTACTTCAATATTAAGCCCAATTTTACAGCCGTAATGGGGTCTAACTGTGGTGGAAGAAATAAACGGTGGAGTTATGTGAAAGAACTCAAAAAGTATATGGACTTACACGTTTATGGAGGTTGTGGCACGTTTAAGTGTCCTGGACATTTTAGGCGAGACTGTCCTTTACTAAACACCTACAAGTTTTACCTTGCCTTTGAAAACTCCAATTGCAGGGATTACATTACTGAGAAGGTAAGTGAATTTCTGCTTTCGTTGAAAACAAGTCATCCCTTTAGAGGGGAGGTACTTTTTACATAGGAAATAACTATTGAAACTCGTTAGGTTGCTCGTTATTGGCAATAATTTCATCCTCTCTTTAATACTGTAGTTATTATCTTTCTCATGGGGCTAAGTGAACCTCGGTTGCTTTAATGGAGTGCCATGAACTAAGGGATTTTTTTAAACATATTCTTTTGTTTCTCTACAAAAAAATTCTAGAACATCTTCACCCATAGAGTACTGTCTCTATCATGCTCTTGTGTTATTGTCCTTGCATTTAAATATTGTCCAGCAAAGATATATATATATATATATATATATATATATATATATATATATATATATATATATATATATATATACTTAAACACACTTTTTGGATTTCAAGTATTAATATATATATATATATATATATATATATATATATATATATATATATATATATATATATATATACACTTTTTGGGTTTCAAGTATTAATATACTGTATATATATATATATATATATATATATATATATATATATATATATATATATATATATATATATATAATAAATAAATACTTGAAACCCAAAACGATGTGTTCAAGTATACAAGATCATTTCAGCATTAGATTAAAGAAAGCCGTTTATAATAATTACTTGGAACTAGAAAATAGTTCTTAAGATCCCGCCAAAGATCATTGCAAAATTTTTAGTTTTGTACTAAGCAAAAGAAATTCTTTCACAGAAAAAAAAATTGTTTGACATATCCATAGGCCTGGTGGAATGCCATAGAGAAGGGAGCAGTGCCGGTCGTCATGGGAGAGAGTGTCGAAGGATACAAGAGGCACCTGCCCCCCAAATCCTTCATCCATATAGATGACTTCCAATCTCCGAAGGATCTTGCAGAGTATTTAATGTAAGTGTGGAAATTTTGTCCAGGTTGTTTTCTTAGCTGATAGGAAAGATTGGTGAAGGAAGAGTGAGGACTCTTCTTCTTCTTCTTCTTCTTAAGAAGAGTGAGGGTCTTCTTCTTCTTTTTCTTCTGTAATTCATTGTATAACCTTCAAGCTTCTCTACCAACCTTTGATTTTTCCCTTATATTTTGATAAGGATATTAAATGTAATATCATTCAGTGTGTAACCCTCTAGATTCTCCATCAACCTTTGATTTATTTCCTTCCTTATATTATGATAACATTGGATAGTCTGTCATTCAATGTGTAGCCCTCAAGTTTCTCCACCAACCTTTGATTTTTTCCCCTTATATTTTGATAAGGATATTAAATGTATCATTCAGTGTGTAGTCCTCAAGTTTCTCTATCAACCTTTGATTTTCCCTTATATTTTGATAAGGATATTAAATGTAATATCATTCAGTGTGTAATCCTCAAATTTCACCACCAACCTTTGATTTTTTTCCTTCTTTATATTATGATAATATTGGATAGTCTGTCATTCAATGTGTAGCCCTCAAGCTTCCCCACCAACCTTTGATTTTTTCCCTTATATTTTGATAAGGATATTAAATGTAATATCATTCAGTGTGTAGTCCTCAAATTTCTCTATCAACCTTTGATTTTTTACTTATATTTTGATAAGGATATTAAATGTAATTTCATTCAGTGTATATCCCTCAAGCTTCTCCGCCAACCTTTGTTTTTTCCTTATATTTTGATAATGATATTAAATGTAATATCATTCAGTGTGTAGTCCTCAAGTTTCACTTTCAACCTCTGATTTTTTCCTTATATTTTGATAAGGATATCAAATGTAATATCATTCAGTGTGTAGTCCTCAAGTTTCACTTTCAACCTCTGATTTTTTCCTTATATTTTGATAAGGATATCAAATGTAATATCATTCAGTGTGTAGTCCTCAAGTTTCACTTTCAACCTCTGATTTTTTCCTTATATTTTGATAAGGATATCAAATGTAATATCATTCAGTGTGTAGTCCTCAAGTTTCACTTTCAACCTCTGATTTTTTCCTTATATTTTGATAAGGATATCAAATGTAATATCATTCAGTGTGTAGTCCTCAAGTTTCACTTTCAACCTCTGATTTTTTCCTTATATTTTGATAAGGATATCAAATGTAATATCATTCAGTGTGTAGTCCTCAAGTTTCACTTTCAACCTCTGATTTTTTCCTTATATTTTGATAAGGATATCAAATGTAATATCATTCAGTGTGTAGTCCTCAAGTTTCTCTACCAACCTGTGATTTTTCCCTTATATTTCGATAAGGATATTAAATGTAATATCATTCAGTGTGTAGTCCTCAAGTTTCTCTACCAACCTGTGATTTTCCCTTATATTTCGATAAGGATATTAAATGTAATATCATTCATTGTATAGCCCTCAAGCTCTCCATCAACATTTGATTTTTCCCCTTATACTTTGATAAGGATATTAAATGTAATATCATTCATTGTATAGCCCTCAAGCTCTCCATCAACATTTGATTTTTCCCCTTATACTTTGATAAGGATATTAAATGTAATATCATTCATTGTATAGCCCTCAAGCTCTCCATCAACATTTGATTTTTCCCCTTATACTTTGATAAGGATATTAAATGTAATATCATTCATTGTATAGCCCTCAAGCTCTCCATCAACATTTGATTTTTCCCCTTATACTTTGATAAGGATATTAAATGTAATATCATTCATTGTATAGCCCTCAAGCTCTCCATCAACATTTGATTTTTCCCCTTATACTTTGATAAGGATATTAAATGTAATATCATTCAGTGTATATCCCTCAAGCTTCTCCGCCAACCTTTGTTTTTTTCCCTTATATTTTGATAATGATATTAAATGTAATATCATTCAGTGTATATCCCTCAAGCTTCTCCGCCAACCTTTGTTTTTTTCCCTTATATTTTGATAATGATATTAAATGTAATATCATTCATTGTATAGCCCTCAAGCTCTCCTTCAACCTTTGATTTTTCCACATATTCTGATAAGGATATCAAATGTAATATCATTCAGTGTAGCCCCGAAGTTTCTCTATCAATTTTTGTATTTTCTTCTTTGCAGATCTCTGGCAAAAGACCCAACGAAGTACATGGAGTACCACGCTTGGCGTTCCAGATTTCGCGTGTTGAACGAACATGGCTACTTCAATTCCCCCGTGTTCCATTATTGCCGATTATGTGAGGCCCTCAACTACAATGACCCAAGGCCGAAAGAATACCCAAATTTAGACGTCTTTTGGAATAGCAAGACGGATTGTTCCACACAGACTTGGGTTGATAGAATGAATGGCATCAGCGTGTAAATGTGTTTCTTACCTTCGCCAAAATCGAAGATTTAGCGAAGGGCATGTATTCACCCCTGTTTGGTTGTTTGTTTGTTTGTTTGCGAGCAACTTTACTTAAAAACTAATGTACTGATTTTGACCAAACTTGGTGGTCATGTTGGGTATGATCCAAGGATGAATCTGTGACATTCTTGAATTTTTTTTTTTTTTTATTAGCAGGACAGATTGTACAGATACAGTTACAATAGTCTTTTTATTATGCTACATAAATAATATTAAGGTTGCAAACATCTTAACTCACAATGAATTCCATATTTCATACACATTCTTGAAAATAGTTGCAATGTTAAAGAAATGGTAAATAACTTGTTTGTTTATTTTATTGTTTGTGAACAACATTTCACAAAAACCAGCGAACCAATTTGAAGAAAGCTTGGTGGACATGTGGGGTTATGCACCAAAGACATAAACATTACGTTTTGAAGAAAATACATCGAAACACAAGTATGCAGAGGAGTTAAAGAGCAAAATAAGACTGCTTACGTAGCGAAGGTATGCTCTCTAAAGTCCATTTCTTTTAGCGATGCATATTTGCACAGACTCGCAGCGGTGCCCTTTAAGCTCGGAAAAGTTTCGTGATCGCTGATTGGTTGGAATTATCTCGTCCAACCAATCAGCGATCAGGAAACATTTCCGAGCTAAAAGGGCACCGCTGCGAGTCGGTGCAAATATGCATCGCTAAAAGAAATGGACTATAGTGCCTCTCAAGTCAATCACAAGTAGTTAATCCTTGTGGGAACTTCTATATTTACTTTATTTCCTCTGTACCATGGCCTTCCACTGTCTTGGGTTGGAGTTCTCTTGCTTGAGGGAACACTCGGGCACACTATTCTATCTTATTTCTCTTCCTCTTGTGTTGTTAAAGTTTTTATAGGTTATATAGGAGGTATGCATTTTAATGTTACTGTTCTTTAAATATCTTAGTTTTCCTTGTTTCCTTTCCTCACTGGGCTATTTTCCCTGTTGGAGCCCCTGGGCTCATAGCATCTAGCTTTTCCAACTAGGGTTGTTACTTAGCAATTAATAATAATAATAATAATAATAATGAAAAGGGGTGGGATACGAACCTAACTATTTATCTCACAATGAGATACTTTAGTTAATGGCGTGATTAACAGGTCATACCATTGCACTATTAAACAGTTACCATTAGGGCTTGTATTCCCTGTGCGTAATAACGCCGTAAGTTCACCTCACCCGCCGTAATGTAGGAATTACTTCAACTTATTACTTAATTCATTTCTTCAACCTCGCTGTCCTACTCCTTCAACTTTTACGTCATTGTCAACAGTAGGCTTTTCACTTTGTTCACACCTCGTAGATGATTGGTCTCACTAGCCCCAACACCAAATTCCCCAAAATAAGATAAAAGCGAATAAAATCAGCATTTCAATGTTCATTGTAAAATCACTGCATTTACAACTTTTGGAAAACAAGAATCTTAATCTTTTTCTAACATTTATAAGCTGTTAATGTATAAAATGGGAAAACTACAAGATTTTAAATTTCTATATAGGCTACATAAGTGTAAGCAGAGTCTAGACCACTTGGTAGGCTATCTGTTTACAGTTCTCTAAAACATGCAAATTATCATTCTTTAAGTCTTGATGATTGGTATGACCATACTATTATGTTAAATCCACTTCATTCTGACGCTGTTGGCTTTGATGCGCTGTAAAATCTACCAATCGTAGGGGATATTAATGGTAAAGTTATGTTGTAAATTTCAGTAGGCCTAGGTTAGGTTAGGTTAGGCTGGATTAGCCTACACATCAAGACGAGCTAAGAAAACATTTAACATCTTCACAACGTAACAGGTAACATTCATGTATAATAAAAAGAGTATTTTCTAAATGCTATAATGATATTAAGTAACAGTCATTTGATGCATGTTTAAGAAAATCATAGACTTATAGCGGTAATAAAATCCTCCATTGCCTCAAGTTGCTTTTACATTGTAAAATTACCCATCGGAAACCCATAGTTTCTAAATTGTAATAATATGTCCTAATAGAGTATTTGATATTGTTTGTTTTATTCAGGCTTGTATTATGTTTCATATTCCTTCCTTGTGCTTATTCTTCCATTCTTGCATTTACTCATGGGTTAGTTTCGCTTCTCTCTCCAACATACAAATAAATAGCGAGATCCTACGGCTTATCGAAGGTCAGTGAGAGAGAGAGAGAGAGAGAGAGAGAGAGAGAGAGAGAGAGAGAGAGAGAGAGAGAGAGTCCTACACTACTTCACAGCGGCCAATCAGTAAGGTGGTCTCTCAGCAACTCATGGTTTTCATACTTAGAAAAAAATGGCTAAAAATTGTATTTTATCAAGAATGTCCACGTATTAACTTTTGACCTATTAATAAAATGTCTGAGCTTATTCAGACCTTCAAAAGTGAAAATTCACCAATATGAGCTTTATTTTGAAAAAAGTATGTTAGAAAAAACGTTACAAGAATACGAATGCCAAAAATGTTTATAAATCATATCGGAGAACCATTTGTCCATACAAGATAGTATTTCCAGAACTGCAGAGTAATCAAAATGTCTGCAGTTTACCTGTTTGGATTTTAAAGGCTGCTCATAAATGGCAGAGGCAAGGGACAGTGACATTGTCCTAGCAAGCAGGACAATGTCCTAGAGACTGACCATATATTATATGATCAGCGCCTAAAGCCTCCTCTTCATCCAAGCTCAGATCAGGGAGGGCCAGACAATGGCTGCTGATGACTCAGCAGATAGACCTATAGGCTCCCCTAAACCCCCAACCTTAGCTCACAAGGATGGTAAGGTTGCAGACACTAATGGCAATAACGAGTTTGAGCGGTACTCTAACCCCCGACTGGCGATCACCAGGCAGAGACGTTACCAATCAGGCCACAACAACCGTTTTAAAGGCCGCTCATAAATGGCAGAGGCAAGGGACAGTTCCATAGCCCTAGCAAGCAGGAGCAGCACCCAAGCTAGAGAACCAGGGAGGGCCAGACAATGGCTGCTGATGACTCGGTAGGTAGATATATAGGCTCTCTCAAACGCTCCATCCTTAGCTCTCGAGTTTGAGTGGGACTCGAACACCTGTCTGGCGATCACCAGGCAAGGACGTTACCAGCAGGCTACCACAAGCCTCCTCAATTTCAGAAGAGGGAAGCTTAAGTCTGAAATTCATTGAGACTATATGAAATACAATGGGGCAATGATAGATTAAGTCATCTTGTATGAAAATATTGTTCATATAGCGTAAAAAAAGCTAATTTGCCCGTGGCTTCCTCGCTTTTGCTGTAGCCTATAGCGATAATTGTGTTTGCTCGTCAAATCATACTTTTAGTGTGTTTACTTATTTCTTTCCTGCATTACATTTTCATTACTTGATAATCTTTCTTATAAATACATTCAGCAATTGTGTATTACATAATAAGTAAAGATTTGCAAAGCTAACTTTGTATCTGTAGTTTCATACATACAATTGCCATTCTAAATAATTATGATATACGTGTATTACATAACAAAAAGTAATGATTTGCATAGCAAAATTTGTATTTATAGTTTCATTTATGTAATTACCTTTTTGAATAATCATATATCTAATTCTTGTACTTATAGCTTCATCTGATACTACAGTCTATAAGCGACTGTATAGTACCACAAAACCCATTATGGACATGAAATGTGCCCTAAAGCTCTTCTATGTGACATCAAGATGCTCTTCATATGCCCTAGCGGACGTCCACAATACTATTTATTGACCTCCTCTCCCCAGTGACCAAAAAAGTATCCCATTCCCTGTAATGATTTCCTACCTACCATCTAGAAATTGTTTTATAATAATTGGCAACAACACTAGGATAGTCTAGATGAGAGAAATAACAAATGTCATATCTCCTTGGAGGTATAACATGATGCCCCGAAAGTAGGGGACATCTCTTTGTCGTCTCCGCATCGGTCACACTCGGTTGATACTTACTTGTTTTGGGTTTAAATCCAATCCTCCACTGAAGTCGAGTGAACTACTTCTCGGGCGGGTCCATATTAATCATATAACGAAACATTTTCATTATCCATCCATATACCAAGGCACTTCCCCCAATTTTAGGGGGTAGCCGACACCAACAATGAAACAAAACAAAAAGGGGACCTCTACTCTCTATGTTCCTTCAGCCTAATCAGGGACTCAACCGAGTTCAGCTGGTACTGCTAGGGTGCCACAGCCCAACCTCCCACATTTCCACCACAGATGAAGCTTCATAATGCTGACTCCTCTACAATTTTTTGATTGTAGCATCTTCCATTCATATGATCTTGTGAAAAGTAATGTCTTTAGTTTCTTCTTAAATTCAATTGCTCCCTTTAGGTCCTTCATTTCAGTTGGCAGTTTATTATAATGTCTAGGCGCACAGTAGCTAAAAGCCCTTTCACCAAATTTACTATTTGTTCTTGGTTCAGATGTCCTATGTTTGTCACTCATGTGTCTTATGTTAACATTTGTTTCTAGTTCTAGTTTGTTCAGGCATTCTTTTAGAGTTTCTGCTAAATGCCCAACATCAACCACATTGCGACGACTGTTTAGTACCCTTGAAAGTGAGACATTTGTTGATCTAATAGTATTCAAAGAAATAGACATCTATTTGAGGGTAGAGGCGAAGATGGCATGTTCATCCTTGTCAAGAATTTTGGACGTGATGTGTCGTACCATAGTAGTGGTATTTCTAAATTTATTTCAGAAGCACGTCTTCTGAAAGCTATCTAACTGTTATAAGGATGTTTTTGCTTTTATTGTTTTAAACGGATTTACTATTTATTTAATTATTTATAACAAATGATATCGGCGTCAATGACCTTAGATGTCAGGATGCCAGATAACTCATAATCAATCAATCAACCCCCAGTGATAGAAACAAGAATAAGTCACTCTAATTTCAAAATGTAAAATATCTTTCTATACCAAGGACATCAAAGAGAAGCGTCTCAGACTTCCTTAATCCTTTCTCCTTTCGTTATTTACGAGTTACAAGCCAACCAATGTTAGACAGGTTCACAGATATAGTGTAGTGAATTGTAAGATATTTGTTGGTGAAGCAACGTCAGTTGGCAGTGATATTTAGTAAGATGGGATATACGAAACCCAAGAAGAGGTTTGTGAGATCAAGTATGAAAATGTGGAATCTTGAAGAACAGTTGAGAGCAACAGAACAGGTAATGTAAGGGAAATGCGTAGAGTAGGTGTTGGTTCAGTAGAAAATATTCTATGTATGAACACAGTATTATTATTATTACTTGATAAATTACTACCCTATAAGCCCAAGGGCTCCAATAGGGAAAATGCAGAGGAAGCAGCTAGGCCGATAAGTTGCTAGGGTTTCAATATTATTATTATTATTATTATTATTATTATTATTATTATTATTATTATTATTATTATTATTACTTGCTTTGCTACAACCGTAGTTGGAAAAGCAAGACGCTGTAAGTCCAAGGGCTCCAACAGGGAAAATAGCTCAGTGAGTAAAGGAAATAAGGAAATAAATAAACTGATTAACAATTAAAATAAAATGTTTAAAGAACAATAACAACATTAAAATAGGGAAAGAAAGGGGTGTTTCTTAAACTGGGTGGTGCCAGAAGTTTCAATGGGGCTGGTAGGGTAAGGCAAGACCGTCTTGTGTTGAAGCACGCAATCAGATCAAGTATTCTCTATCAGCTAAAAATGATTATAATAGATAAGATATTTCATTATATTATTCCCATTTGTTTCCTATGAGCATTGGCTCTGCTATAATGAAGTATAGCAAGGTGCATAAAACTTGTAGGTCTACATAATTAATTCATGGATTTTTAAGTAGTGTATATTTGTAGGTATACAAAAAAAAAAACATGTAAATAAAGTTTTTGGGTAGGAGGTCACAAGGCAAGGGGAAGTAGGTAGAGTGTCGGTGAGACACCGAATTTTAAGAGCCTATTGTTAAGAGCACGGTCTAGGTAAAGCATCTCAACCGCGGATAAGATGAACTCTAAGGCGTTCAATGATTGGAAACTGAAACGAAAGAAAAGTGATAAGAAACAATATAGAGAAAAGTTAAAATAGATAGAATAAGGATATAGTAGGCATAGCTATTGGAAGAACTTAGTAGAAGTTGAATAGAAAGTTTGGAACAACGGAAGAGAAAACGATACTCGAGGAGAGATCAAAGAATATATTGCCATATCGAGGTTAGTCAAGTGCCATGGAAGATGGCGAAGGAAACATCTTGCGTAAGGATGATGATGGGAAGATGATCATCATCATATTTTAAACAGAAAATGGAAGAGAGGTTTTTGAGTACGTGGGGAGTGACCAGTGATGGAGATACAAATAATATAAGCACAGAAATTCTTCTATTTTTCCTTATTGGAGCCTTTGGGCTTATAGCATCTTGCTTTTCCAACTAAGCTTGTAGCTTAGATAATAATAATAATAATAATAATAATAATAATAATAATAATAATAATTAAGCACCAGCTTGACTTGAAGGGCAAATAGAAATATTGATGGTACTTGATTTAGAGTTTAGAAAGGAAGAATCGATACCGGAATTCTTAATAGCAATATGGGAAGAGGAAGTAATGAGAAATGACTGGAAAGAAATTTTGTAAATTTGAGTAAGAAGATGGCAGGTTATATGCTGTATTTTAATAATAAAGGAATCAGCCTAACCTGAAATTTTTGTTGATGATTTTAGAAAGAATACATTATTATTATTATTATTATTATTATTATTATTATTATTATTATTATTATTATTAATAATAATTGCTAAGCTACAACCCTAGTTGGAAAAGCAGAATGATATAAGCCCAGGGGCTCTAACAGGGAAAATAGCCCAGTGAGGAAAGGAAACAAGGAAAAAATAAAAATATTTTAAGAATAATATTAAAATAAATATCTCCTATGTAAACTAAAAAAAAATTTAACAAAACAAGAGGAAGAGAAATTAGATAGAATAATGTGCCCGAGTGTACCCTCAAGCAAGAGAACTCTAACCCAAGATAGTGGAAGACCATGGTACAGAGGTTATGACACTACCCAAGACTAGAGAACAATGGTTTGATTTTGGAGTGTCCTTCTCCTAGAGGAGCCTGGACGGGATTTTCAAACTTAGGAAATGTTGGGTTTTGATATTCAAGAAAAAGGAAAATGCCTTAAGAGTTGGTTAGGTTGATTGCAATGATTTTTGAAAGAACAAGTACAGCATTGATAATAGCTTGATGCAAGATAGAAATATTTAAATTTAAAGTTGGTTTACATCAAGGATAGGCACTTAGCCCCTTTCCGTTTGTGTTTTTAATGCATGTAGACTACTAACTTGAGGCATTGGGAATTACCTTGTAGGCCTACAGGAATTGTTATATGCAGAGCTGGTAATTGAGGCAGACTGGAGAAAAATTGCCGAGAATTATCTAGTGGTAGAAACCTTTGGAATTGACTAACATAATTGAATCTCTAGAAGTTTTATTCCAGCTGTTACCAAGTTGTGGAATGATCTTCCTAATCGGGTAGTTGAATCAGTAGAACTTCAAAAGTTCAAAGTTGGAGCAAATGTTTTTATGTTAACCAGGCTGACATGAGTCTTTTTATAGTTTATATATGACATATCTGTTTTTGACGTTGTTAATAGTTTATATATGAGATATCTGTTTTTGACGTTGTTAATTAATAGTTTATATATGACATATCTGTTTTGACGTTGTTACTGTTTTTAGATTGATTTATTGTTAATTTGTCCTCCTCATTTATTTATTTCCTTATTTCCTTTCCTCACTGGGCTATTTTTCCCTAATGGAGCCCTTGGGCTTATAGCATCTTGCTTTTCCAACTAGGGTTGTAGCTTGGCTAATAATAATAATAATAATAATAATAATAATAATAATAATAATAATAATAATAATAAGGTAAATGTAATAAAACTGAACTTGAAGGGAACAGTATTTAAACATGATAGAGTAGTATATACAGTAATAGTCCACATTAGGGAAATGGAAAGATAATGTGTATATGTAGAAACGCTCCAAGAAGAGGTCTAGTGGCGGACGAAACTGTAGAGCATTTTTACATATACACATTATCTTTCAATTTTCCTTATGTGGACTACTATATATTAAGTTATCTTCGTGCTAATGAAGATTACATCTGTATGATAGAGTAGACCGATATCTAAAACAGGCAGACACTTTCAAATAACTGTGATCTACAAAAAGTCGGTGAATCAAATAAATCGTGAGACAAACTAGGAAACCGAATGGGTGTGAAGTTGAGATTGAAAGGTTGAAGATCGCCTGGGTGGATTCTACCGTGAATGAAAGCGAAGGGTTATAAGATATGGGATTGGTATGGGAGGATGATTTCGATACATATAGTTAGAGAAGAAGCATCAAGGCAACCGATCCCTTAGTCTAAGGATAGAGATGGGACTGAAGTGTAGGAGTTAACGAAAATTGAAGTTAAAGCAACACTTTCCATTTTGTGATTTTCAAAGAAGAATCCTTTCAACGAAGAGAAAACTTTCGAATATTCTGGGTTTTGGCTGTTCATCTCAAGTGTGTCATTGTACAGTACAATGTTATCTTTTTAATTTCATAAAATGTTTAATTACTTTTAAATCTTATAAGATCAACTTTCGGTTTTATAGAATTTGAGGGCACTTCAGGAACCCTAACCACTCACGTCAACCTCCTTTTTTTTTTCTCACCCGCTCCCCCCGACTGACTCCAGCAACAGTAAATTAACTACCAGGTACACAATTCATTGATTAGGTTACCAGCGGTGCGCTTGGATGAGGAGATATCTGTCCTGTATCGTTTCTTCCCCAATATGGAGAGAGAGAGAGAGAGAGAGAGAGAGAGAGAGAGAGAGAGAGAGAGAGAGAGAGAGTCCTTGTCAGACCGGAGAGAGAGAGGGAGTGAGAGAGTCTTAGAGGCCTGGGAAAGAGAGCAAGAGAAACAGTAGGAAGATGGAGTACTATGAGGAGAGAGAGAGAGAGAGAGAGAGAGAGAGAGAGAGAGAGAGAGAGAGAGAGAGAGAGAGTCTTAGAGGTCTGGGAAAGAGAGCAAGAGAAACAGTATGAAGATGGAGTACTATGAGAGAGAGAGAGAGAGAGAGAGAGAGAGAGAGAGAGAGAGAGAGAGCCCTTATCTAGGAAGCTATGGCTTACAAAATCCGTATTGATTTACGATAAGTCAATAAACTAAAGGTCTTTTTAAACTCATATTAAGAGAAAAGTCACACTTGAAACAGAAGGAACTGGATGCTACTTAAGTGTCAAGGTGAAGTTCGACCTTGGTCACTGAAATTATGACGTCATCAGTAAAGGGTAAAGTAAGTTCGTTCGTTCTTTTAAGAACGCCCTTGCAAGTGATTTACTTTGATATAAAGATCTTAGTTGAGAGCGAGTTTACTTTTTTATATTTACTACTGCGATCGTTTATACGTTAATTTTCTTTTTGTTTATTGAAATGATTTATTTGTAGATTGATTTACTGTTAATTTTCTCTCATAATTTATTTATTTCATTATTTCCTTTCCTCGCTGCTATTTTTCCCTGTTGGAGCCCTTTGGCTTATAGCATCTTGCTTTTCCAACCAGGGTTGTAGCTTGGCTAATAATAATAATAATAATAATAATAATAATAACAATGATTATTATTATTATTATTATTATTATTATTATTATTACCGAACGAAAAATTAATTGCATCTGATAGACGTGTTTTATTACAATGATGATTTGATAAGTAGCATAAAGTATTTTTAATTTCCATTAAGAAGTTCATTTTATAAGAGCCTCTCTCGTTCGTATGTAGACCTATAAATTTTATTATTATTAATATTATTATTATTATTATTATTATTAGCTAAGCTACAACCCTAGTTGGAAAAGCAGGTTGCTATAAGCCCAAAGGCTCCAACAGGGAAAAGTAGCCCAGTGAGAAAAAGGAAATGAGGAAATGAATAAACTATATAAGTAACGAATAATTAATTTAAAAATCTGAAGATCAATAATAACGTTGAGATAGATCTGTAACATAAATTGTGGAGACTTATGTCAGCCTGATCAAAATAAAAACATTCGTTGCAAAATTAAAGGAAAACATTCGGAATAAAAAACATTGTAAGGAAATTGAAGACATAAAGTGAATCATTAGCCTAATGCGGTGTTACACGGTCGAATGGTTCGTCGAACACGGTTCGACAGACAAGTGTTAAAAGAGATGTTCGAACGTGTGAACGGGGTATTTGGTTGTCGAACACGTTCGTCGAACGGTTCGAAGAAAGTCTGTCCTCGCCTGACTTTTGTGGGCGGGGCTTCATGGTCCACAACCCTTATGCATTCGTGGCTGACTCCACCTATTCGAGTTTGAGCCGTTTGACAAGCAGGTTCGACAACTGGGTTCGACCTTGTAAACTCCTCTTAATGCATAGAACACTTCCAGAAAGGAAGACATTGCATAGGAAAGAGTTCTGCTTCCCATCGCTG
The DNA here is from genome assembly GCF_036898095.1 of Palaemon carinicauda. Classification (NCBI taxonomy): domain Eukaryota; kingdom Metazoa; phylum Arthropoda; class Malacostraca; order Decapoda; family Palaemonidae; genus Palaemon; species Palaemon carinicauda. Next base: position 123,485,297 of record NC_090738.1, on the reverse strand, counting down.
TAACAAAGATAAATCGAAAGATAACTCGTTTTCTTGTGTGAACTGCATAGCGTGGGCCACCAAGCCTTTTGAAACAGGCTATATTATTACTGGAAATTACGGTAATCAAGTTCCAGCCAAAAAAAAAAAAAAAAAAAAAAAAAAAATATTCTTTTCAGAATAACCCTTATTGTTATGTAAAACCGGATTTCCCTCTCGTAATGCTAGGCCTAACTCGGCCTACATACCAATGTTGTAAATCATTGTCATTTCAATCAGATTATTGCGGAATGCCTTTGTTGTATTCGAAGGATGAATACAAAAGTAGTCTGTGCCATGTGAGCATAGACATTTTGCATAAATTCGTGCTTCGAGCAGGCACTCTTCTATGCAGTTTCTAGACCGGAAATGCTCTAAGTCGTAGCTGAGTGATTTTGATCAGGGGGCGCACTTGTAGGCCTAACTAACACTCTTACGTCTACCTTATTAAAAAAAAAATACTTCCATTAAATAGATATTCAATCTATTAAAATGCTTATCTCATCTACCATACATTCCCTACATAGCCACTGTACCATGGTCTTCCACTGTCTCTTGGGTTAGAGTTCTCTTGCTTGAGGGTACACTCGGGCACGCTATTTTATCTCATTTCCCTTCCTCTTGTTTTGTTAAAGGTTTTATAGTATATATAGGAAATATCCATTTTGATGTTACTGTTCTTAAAATATATTATATTTCCTTGCTTCCTTTCCTCACTGGGCTATTTTCCCTGTTGGGGCCCTTAGGCTTATAGCATCCTGCTTTTCCAACTAGGGTCGCAGCTTAGCAAGTAATAATTATAATAATGATGATACACCACATTGTCTTACCATTTCAATTACCACATTAGTTAACGAACTGCGTAGTGGGCAAGACAATCTAAAATAACCATAGAAACATTTCTATTAATAAAAAAAAAAAAAAAAAAAAAAAAAAAAAAACAGCAACAGAAACATTAAAAAGAACCACATTTCAGTCGACGCTAACCACGAGTTAGGAAGAGGGCGCTGTGCTCAAGCTTTGAATTCATAGGCGTAATGAGATATCATTGCTTCCATTCTTATTCTGAGAGCCACAAATAGCGTGTTTAAAACGATCTTCAAGGTTAACACAAGGCCTATAGATTATATCCATACATCTCTCTCTCTCTCTCTCTCTCTCTCTCTCTCTCTCTCTCTCTCTCTCTCTCTCTCTCTCTCTCTCTCGAGGTAGTAATTTCAGGGCATATAGGATACCATTGATTTAAAGTTATATATGCATTTCCCGAGTTCAACATGGGAACATTTGTCATTGTTTCTTGTAACAATAATTACATGTTTTTACAAAAAAAATGACGTCATAATAATAATAATAATAATAATAATAATAATAATAATAATAATAATGGAGAAACTATACAAGGAAGTACAACAGGAAAAGCATTATCTATCTATCTATCTATCTATCTAAATATATATATATATATATATATATATATATATATATATATATATATATATATATATATATATATATATATATATATATATAGATAGATAGATAGATACAGTATATATATATATGTATAAGAGAGAGAGAGAGAGAGAGAGAGAGAGAGAGAGAGAGAGAGAGAGAGAGAGAGAGAGATGAACATGTACATATTTGGCGGCATAATTTGTGTGTATGTGTAATTTCATATAAGGAGAGAACATTTTAACTGAAAATATATATCTTATGTGTAGAATAGCAATGAAATATAAAAAGAACAAAATTAATCCACAAAGCACATTAAGATGTAAGATATAACTCATGGCTCATAGGCCTAACTGTAGACCTTGTGTCTAACCGTGGCGAAAGTGTGATACGAGGCAAAAGATAATCAAGATAAGATAAGAAAGAAAATAATTTGGATTCAAAACAATTACAAGGGAAATTTCTCAAAGCTTTTAATGTCACAAATATTAATATACGTCAATGTGGATTATGGCTTATTTTTTCGAAGTTAAAAAAAGCTTATTTTGATAATATTTGCGTTTCAAATATTAAGTATTCCGCTATCGAATGTATAGTGATTCCTGCTACAGCATTCAGATGAGAGAGAGAGAGAGAGAGAGAGAGAGAGAGAGAGAGAGAGAGAGAGAGAGAGAGAGAGAGAGAGAGAGAGAGAATCTTGTGGTATCAAGGACAAATAAGGACCTTATAGGGAGGAGCTATTTTTATGTAAGGAACCACTGAATAATTCACCGCGCCATAGAGTTGAATACTACTTGAGAGAGAGAGAGAGAGAGAGAGAGAGAGAGAGAGAGAGAGAGAGAGAGAGAGAGTTGCGTAACTACTAGCTATGGGTTTCATCCGAATCTGGAACTGAGTTTAGTGTAGGTCTACAACTCGGAGCTGAAGGTAGGATCACAGCTGACAGTAATAAGGAGATCCTTTTCCTCTTTTAATAACTTGAGTCTCAAGTGTGATTTTAGTTAAAACAGAATAGCACTTCCATTTATCTTTTATAAAAACCCGAGAAATTAGAGATTCGTTGTATAAGGGTGACGAAAAATTCCTTGGTGTCCATACGCAGCCTCGTAGAGAGATCTTATCTTTAACGTAAGGTGAGTTTGTGGTCAATATTTGACGTTATGAGGCGAAAATGACGTTGTGAAGTTGTGAAAATTTATGGGGATATGATGGAAAAGGCTGTGATAGTTTTTCGAAGATAGATTCCCATAGAACATAGATTTCATCTGTGTTCAGGAGCCGACGTCAGTCAATTATGCACAACATAGTTTTGTGTGTATATATATATATATATATATATATATATATATATATATATATATATATATATATATATATATATATATATATATATGTTAACGTATTGGAATGGTTTGTGTAACACCATGATCAGCAAAGCTGTATTAGTCAGGGCCACCCATAATAGGTTGGTTTGCTGAAAGGGATCAGGTAAAAATCTCCCACCATCACGAATCCACATTGGCCATCGTGCTGATGAAAACTGGCCAAACCCCAGACATAAATAAAGACATGTCTGAAGTCTTTGTCCCGCAGTGGACTAGAAACAGCTGCATTTGTTATTGAATATACTGAATCTTCAGACATGACTAAGGGCATGTGTGTGGTCTTTGTCATGCAAAGTGTTCTTTTAGGTTATTGAAAAGAGTCCTTTCTAGCCGATAGGTTAATGAAAAGTGTCCTTTCAGGCTGATAAGCCAACGAAAAGCCTTCTTTCAGGCCGATTAACTAACGAAAATGTCCTTTCGGGCCGACTGGTTAAGGAAAAGTGTCCTCTCAGTCTGATAGGTTAATGAAAAGTGTCCTTTTAGGCCAATAGATTAATGAAATGTGTCCATTTAGGTTGACTGGTTAATGAAAAGTGTCCTTTTTGCCCGATTGGTTAATAAAGTGTCCTTTCAGGCTGATAAGCTAATGAAAAGTGTCCTTTTAGGCCACTAGATTAATGAAATGTGTCCTTTTAGGTTGATTGGTTAATGAAAAGTGTCATTTTTGGCCGATTGGTTAATAAAAAGTGTCCTTTCAGGCTGATAAGCTAATGAAAAGTGTCCTTTCAGGCTGATAAGCTATTGAAAAGTGTCCTTTCAGGCTGATAAGCTAATGAAAAGTGTCCTTTTTGGCCAATAGGTTAATGAAAAGTGTCCTTTCAGGCTGATAAGCTAATGAAAAGTGTCCTTTTTGGCCAATAGGTTAATGAAAAGTGTCCTTTCAGGCTGATAAGCTAATGAAAAGCGTCCTTTCAGGCCGATTAACTAATGAAAATGTCCTTTCGGGCCAATTGGTTAAGAAAAAGTGTCCTTTCAGTCTGATAGGTTAATGAAAAGTGTCCTTTTAGGCCAATAGATTAATGAAATGTGTCCTTTTAGGTTGATTGGTTAATGAAAAGTGTCCTTTTTGGCCGATTGATTAATGAAAAGTGTCCTTTTAGGCCAATAGATTAATGAAATGTGTCCTTTTAGGTTGATTGGTTAATGAAAAGTGTCCTTTTAGGCCAATAGATTAATGAAATGTGTCCTTTTAGGTTGATTGGTTAATGAAAAGTGTCCTTTTTGGCCGATTGATTAATGAAAAGTGTCCTTTTAGGCCAATAGATTAATGAAATGTGTCCTTTTAGGTTGATTGGTTAAAGAAAAGTGTCCTTTTAGACCAATAGATTAATGAAATGTGTCCTTTTAGGTTGATTGGTTAATGAAAAGTGTCCTTTTTGGCCGATTGATTAATGAAAAGTGTCCTTTTAGGCCAATAGATTAATGAAATGTGTCCTTTTAGGTTGATTGGTTAATGAAAAGTGTCCTTTTAGGCCAATAGATTAATGAAATGTGTCCTTTTAGGTTGATTGGTTAATGAAAAGTGTCCTTTTAGGCCAATAGATTAATGAAATGTGTCCTTTTAGGTTGATTGGTTAATGAAAAGTGTCCTTTTTGCCCGATTGGTTAATGAAAAGTGTTCTTTCAGGCTGATAAGCTAATGAAAAAAGTCCTTTTAGGCCGATAGGTAAATAAGAAGTGTCCTTTCAGGCTGATAAGCTAATGAAAAGTGTCCTTGGACCAGGTATAGATAAGCCGCCCCCCCCCCTCGCAGGAACAGGGTGTTTTAATCTTTACTTGCTCAAATATGGGAGTGCTTATCTTTACCTGCTTAAATTCGCGTAAATTAACATTTCTATTAGTTGCTTTAATGAGCTTTTTTTTCTATTGTGGATAATTATTCATGCTGTTTTTGACAGCTTGTCTTTTCTTTTGAATAGTTTAACACTTACACGATTAACGAGTTGCTTTAAAGAGTTGTTTGCTCTTCTTATATATAACTTTTACTGTTTTAATGGGTTGTTTCCTCTTAGGGATTTTAAAACCATTGCTTACTGTCTTAAGAGGTAACGTTCTTCAATTCAAGACAAATGTGTCTTTTAAAATCGATTGGTTCATGAAGTGTCCTTTCCGTCCGGGCGGTTAATGAAAAGTGTCCTTTCAAGCTGATAGGTTAGTGAAAATTGTCCTTTCAGTCCGGCTGGTTAAGGAAAAGTGTCCTTTCAAGCTGATAGGTTAGTGAAAAGTGTCCTTTCAGTCCGGCCGGTTAAGGAAAATTGTCCTTTCAAGCTGATAGGTTAGTGAAAATTGTCCTTTCAGTCCGGCTGGTTAATGAAAAGTGTCATTTCAAGCTGATAGGTTAGTGAAAAGTGTCCTTTCAGTCCGGCCAGTTAAGGAAAAGTGTCCTTTCAAGCTGATAGGTTAGTGAAAATTGTCCTTTCAGTCCGGCTGGTTAATGAAAAGTGTCATTTCAAGCTGATAGGTTAGTGAAAATTGTCCTTTCAGTCCGGCTGGTTAATGAAAAGTGTCATTTCAAGCTGATAGGTTAGTGAAAAGTGTCCTTTCAGTCCGGCCGGTTAAGGAAAAGTGTCATTTCAAGCTGATAGGTTAGTGAAAATTGTCCTTTCAGTCCGGCTGGTTAATGAAAAGTGTCCTTTCAAGCTGATAGGTTAGTGAAGTGTCCTTTCAGTCCGGCCGGTTAAGGAAAAGTGTCATTTCAAGCTGATAGGTTAGTGAAAATTGTCCTTTCAGTCCGGCCGGTTAAGGAAAAGTGTCCTTTCAAGCTGATAGGTTAGTGAAAATTGTCCTTTCAGTCCGGCTGGTTAAGGAAAAGTGTCCTTTCAAGCTGATAGGTTAGTGAAAATTGTCCTTTCAGTCCGGCCGGTTTATGAAAAGTGTCATTTCAAGCTGATAGGTTAGTGAAAATTGTCCTTTCAGTCCGGCTGGTTAAGGAAAAGTGTCCTTTCAAGCTGATAGGTTAGTGAAAATTGTCCTTTCAGTCCGGCTGGTTAATGAAAAGTGTCATTTCAAGCTGATAGGTTAGTGAAAAGTGTCCTTTCAGTCCGGCCGGTTAAGGAAAAGTGTCATTTCAAGCTGATAGGTTAGTGAAAAGTGTCCTTTCAGTCCGGCTGGTTAATGAAAAGTGTCATTTCAAGCTGATAGGTTAGTGAAAAGTGTCCTTTCAGTCCGGCCGGTTAAGGAAAAGTGTCATTTCAAGCTGATAGGTTAGTGAAAAGTGTCCTTTCAGTCTGGCCGGTTAAGGAAAAGTGTCATTTCAAGCTGATAGGTTAGTGAAAATTGTCCTTTCAGTCCGGCCGGTTAAGGAAAAGTGTCCTTTCAAGCTGATAGGTTAGTGAAAATTGTCCTTTCAGTCCGGCCGGTTTATGAAAAGTGTCATTTCAAGCTGATAGGTTAGTGAAAAGTGTCCTTTCAGTCCGGCTGGTTAAGGAAAAGTGTCCTTTCAAGCTGATAGGTTAGTGAAAATTGTCCTTTCAGTCCGGCTGGTTAATGAAAAGTGTCATTTCAAGCTGATAGGTTAGTGAAAATTGTCCTTTCAGTCCGGCTGGTTAAGGAAAAGTGTCCTTTCAAGCTGATAGGTTAGTGAAAATTGTCCTTTCAGTCCGGCTGGTTAAGGAAAAGTGTCCTTTCAAGCTGATAGGTTAGTGAAGTGTCCTTTCAGTCCGGCTGGTTAAGGAAAAGTGTCCTTTCAAGCTGATAGGTTAGTGAAAAGTGTCCTTTCAGTCCGGCCGGTTAAGGAAAAGTGTCCTTTCAAGCTGATAGGTTAGTGAAAAGTGTCCTTTCAGTCCGGCCGGTTAAGGAAAAGTGTCCTTTCAAGCTGATAGGTTAGTGAAAAGTGTCCTTTCAGTCCGGCCGGTTAAGGAAAAGTGTCCTTTCAAGCTGATAGGTTAGTGAAAAGTGTCCTTTCAAGCTGATAGGTTAGTGAAAAGTGTCCTTTCAGTCCGGCCGGTTAAGGAAAAGTGTCATTTCAAGCTGATAGGCTAGTGAAAATTGTCCTTTCAGTCCGGCCGATTAATGTAGGCTAGTGAAAATTGTCCTTTCAGTCCGGCCGGTTAATGAAAAGTGTCATTTCAAGCTGATAGGTTAGTGAAAATTGTCCTTTCAGTCCGGCCGATTAATGTAGGCTAGTGAAAATTGTCCTTTCAGTCCGGCCGATTAATGTAGGCTAGTGAAAATTGTCCTTTCAGTCCGGCCGGTTAATGAAAAGTGTCATTTCAAGCTGATAGGCTAGTGAAAATTGTCCTTTCAGTCCGGCCGATTAATGTAGGCTAGTGAAAATTGTCCTTTCAGTCCGGCTGGTTAATGAAAAGTGTCATTTCAAGCTGATAGGCTAGTGAAAATTGTCCTTTCAGTCGGGCCGATTAATGTAGGCTAGTGAAAATTGTCCTTTCAGTCCGGCTGGTTAATGAAAAGTGTCATTTCAAGCTGATAGGCTAGTGAAAATTGTCCTTTCACTCCGGCCGATTAATGTAGGCTAGTGAAAATTGTCCTTTCAGTCTGGCCGACTAATGTAGGCTAGTGAAAATTGTCCTTTCAGTCCGGCCGATTAATGTAGGCTAGTGAAAATTGTCCTTTCAGTCCGGCCGGTTAATGAAAAGTGTCATTTCAAGCTGATAGGCTAGTGAAAATTGTCCTTTCAGTCCGGCCGATTAATGTAGGCTAGTGAAAATTGTCCTTTCAGTCCGGCTGGTTAATGAAAAGTGTCATTTCAAGCTGATAGGCTAGTAAAAATTGTCCTTTCAGTCCGGCCGATTAATGTAGGCTAGTGAAAATTGTCCTTTCAGTCCGGCCGATTAATGAAGGCTAGTGAAAATTGTCCTTTCAGTCCGGCCGATTAATGTAGGCTAGTGAAAATTGTCCTTTCAGTCCGGCTGGTTAATGAAAAGTGTCATTTCAAGCTGATAGGCTAGTGAAAATTGTCCTTTCAGTCGGGCCGATTAATGTAGGCTAGTGAAAATTGTCCTTTCAGTCCGGCTGGTTAATGAAAAGTGTCATTTCAAGCTGATAGGCTAGTGAAAATTGTCCTTTCAGTCCGGCCGATTAATGTAGGCTAGTGAAAATTGTCCTTTCAGTCCGGCCGATTAATGTAGGCTAGTAAAAATTGTCCTTTCAGTCCGGCCGATTAATGAAGGCTAGTGAAAATTGTCCTTTCAGTCCGGCCGATTAATGTAGGCTAGTGAAAATTGTCCTTTCAGTCCGGCCGGTTAATGAAAAGTGTCATTTCAAGCTGATAGGCTAGTGAAAATTGTCCTTTCAGTCCGGCCGATTAATGTAGGCTAGTGAAAATTGTCCTTTCAGTCCGGCTGGTTAATGAAAAGTGTCATTTCAAGCTGATAGGCTAGTGAAAATTGTCCTTTCAGTCCGGCCGATTAATGTAGGCTAGTGAAAATTGTCCTTTCAGTCCGGCCGATTAATGTAGGCTAGTGAAAATTGTCCTTTCAGTCCGGCCGATTAATGTAGGCTAGTGAAAATTGTCCTTTCAGTCCGGCCGATTAATGTAGGCTAGTGAAAATTGTCCTTTCAGTCCGGCCGATTAATGTAGGCTAGTGAAAATTGTCCTTTCAGTCCGGCCGGTTAATGAAAAGTGTCATTCCAAGCTGATAGGCTAGTGAAAATTGTCCTTTCAGTCCGGCCGATTAATGTAGGCTAGTGAAAATTGTCCTTTCAGTCCGGCTGGTTAATGAAAAGTGTCATTTCAAACTGATAGGCTAGTGAAAATTGTCCTTTCAGTCGGGCCGATTAATGTAGGCTAGTGAAAATTGTCCTTTCAGTCCGGCTGGTTAATGAAAAGTGTCATTTCAAGCTGATAGGCTAGTGAAAATTGTCCTTTCAGTCCGGCCGATTAATGAAGGCTAGTGAAAATTGTCCTTTCAGTCCGGCCGATTAATGTAGGCTAGTGAAAATTGTCCTTTCAGTCCGGCTGGTTAATGAAAAGTGTCATTTCAAGCTGATAGGCTAGTGAAAATTGTCCTTTCAGTCGGGCCGATTAATGTAGGCTAGTGAAAATTGTCCTTTCAGTCCGGCTGGTTAATGAAAAGTGTCATTTCAAGCTGATAGGCTAGTGAAAATTGTCCTTTCAGTCCGGCCGATTAATGTAGGCTAGTGAAAATTGTTCTTTCAGTCCGGCCGATTAATGTAGGCTAGTGAAAATTGTCCTTTCAGTCCGGCCGATTAATGTAGGCTAGTGAAAATTGTCCTTTCAGTCCGGCCGGTTAATGAAAAGTGTCATTTTAAGCTGATAGGCTAATGAAAATTGTCCTTTCAGTCCGGCCGATTAATGTAGGCTAGTGAAAATTGTCCTTTCAGTCCGGCTGGTTAATGAAAAGTGTCATTTCAAGCTGATAGGCTAGTGAAAATTGTCCTTTCAGTCTGGCCGATTAATGAAGGCTAGTGAAAATTGTCCTTTCAGTCCGGCCGATTAATGTAGGCTAGTGAAAATTGTCCTTTCAGTCCAGCCGGTTAATGAAAAGTGTCATTTCAAGCTGATAGGCTAGTGAAAATTGTCCTTTCAGTCCGGCCGATTAATGTAGGCTAGTGAAAATTGTCCTTTCAGTCCGGCTGGTTAATGAAAAGTGTCATTTTAAGCTGATAGGCTAGTGAAAATTGTCCTTTCAGTCCGGCCGGTTAATGAAAAGTGTCAATTCAAGCTGATAGGCTAGTGAAAATTGTCCTTTCAGTCCGGCCGGTTAATGAAAAGTGTCATTTCAAGCTGATAGGCTAGTGAAAATTGTCCTTTCAGTCTGGCCGATTAATGTAGGCTAGTGAAAATTGTCCTTTCAGTCCGGCCGGTTAATGAAAAGTGTCATTTCAAGCTGATAGGCTAGTGAAAATTGTCCTTTCAGTCTGGCCGATTAATGTAGGCTAGTGAAAATTGTCCTTTCAGTCCGGCCGGTTAATGAAAAGTGTCATTTCAAGCTGATAGGCTAGTGAAAATTGTCCTTTCAGTCCGGCCGATTAATGTAGGCTAGTGAAAATTGTCCTTTCAGTCCGGCTGGTTAATGAAAAGTGTCATTTCAAGCTGATAGGCTAGTGAAAATTGTCCTTTCAGTCCGGCCGATTAATGTAGGCTAGTGAAAATTGTCCTTTCAGTCCGGCCGATTAATGTAGGCTAGTGAAAATTGTCCTTTCAGTCCGGCCGATTAATGTAGGCTAGTGAAAATTGTCCTTTCAGTCCGGCCGATTAATGTAGGCTAGTGAAAATTGTCCTTTCAGTCCGGCCGGTTAATGAAAAGTGTCATTCCAAGCTGATAGGCTAGTGAAAATTGTCCTTTCAGTCCGGCCGATTAATGTAGGCTAGTGAAAATTGTCCTTTCAGTCCGGCTGGTTAATGAAAAGTGTCATTTCAAACTGATAGGCTAGTGAAAATTGTCCTTTCAGTCGGGCCGATTAATGTAGGCTAGTGAAAATTGTCCTTTCAGTCCGGCTGGTTAATGAAAAGTGTCATTTCAAGCTGATAGGCTAGTGAAAATTGTCCTTTCAGTCCGGCCGATTAATGAAGGCTAGTGAAAATTGTCCTTTCAGTCCGGCCGATTAATGTAGGCTAGTGAAAATTGTCCTTTCAGTCCGGCTGGTTAATGAAAAGTGTCATTTCAAGCTGATAGGCTAGTGAAAATTGTCCTTTCAGTCGGGCCGATTAATGTAGGCTAGTGAAAATTGTCCTTTCAGTCCGGCTGGTTAATGAAAAGTGTCATTTCAAGCTGATAGGCTAGTGAAAATTGTCCTTTCAGTCCGGCCGATTAATGTAGGCTAGTGAAAATTGTTCTTTCAGTCCGGCCGATTAATGTAGGCTAGTGAAAATTGTCCTTTCAGTCCGGCCGATTAATGTAGGCTAGTGAAAATTGTCCTTTCAGTCCGGCCGGTTAATGAAAAGTGTCATTTTAAGCTGATAGGCTAATGAAAATTGTCCTTTCAGTCCGGCCGATTAATGTAGGCTAGTGAAAATTGTCCTTTCAGTCCGGCTGGTTAATGAAAAGTGTCATTTCAAGCTGATAGGCTAGTGAAAATTGTCCTTTCAGTCTGGCCGATTAATGAAGGCTAGTGAAAATTGTCCTTTCAGTCCGGCCGATT
>NC_090738.1:123369378-123469378 GCF_036898095.1 Palaemon carinicauda | reverse complement strand
CATCATCATCATCTCCTCCTACTCCTATTGACGCAAAGGGCCTCGGTTAGATTTCGCCAGTCATCTCTATCTTGAGCTTTTAAATCAATACTTCTCCATTCATCATCTCCTAGTTCACGTTTCATAGTCCTCAGCCATGTAGGCTTGGGTCCTCTAACTCTTCTAGTGCCTTGTGGAGCCCAGCTAAACGTTTGGTGAGCTAATCTCTCTTGGAGAGTGCGAAGAGCATGCCTAAACCATCTCCATCTACCCCTCACCATGATCTCATCCACATAAGGCACTCGGGTAATCGCTTTTATAGTTTCATTTCTAATCCTTTTCTGCCATTTAACTCCCGATATCCTTCTGAGGGCTTTGTTCTTAAATCTACTAAATCTATTGGAGATTGTTTCATTGTCATGCCATGACTCATGTCCATAGAGTAACACCGATCTCACTAAACTGATATATAGCCTGATTTTTATATATAATTTCAGGCGATTTGATTTCCAAATTTTACTTGACCTAGCCATTGTCTGATTTGCTTTTTTCAATCTCTCATTAAACTCCAATTCTAAAGATCCTTTATTGGAGAGCATAGTTCCTATATGTTTAAATGATTCCACCTCATTTATCCTTTCTTCTTCCAATGATATTTCATCTTCCATTGTATACCCCTTTCTCATTATCTGTCTTTCTTGTATATATATATATATATATATATATATATATATATATATATATATATATATATATATATATATGTGTGTGTGTGTATATATATAAATATATATACACTTATAAATACAGTATAGATATATATATATATATATATATATATATATATATATATATATATATATATATATATATATATGTACACATATGTATATATACAGTATATATATATATATGTACACATATGTATATATACAGTATATATACATATATATACACACACATATATATAAATATATATATATATATATATATATATATATATATATATATATATATATATATATATATATATATATATGTATATATATGATATGTGTATATATATACATATACATATGTCATTATCTTTTCAGGCTGATCTTTACTCAAAGCTGATGCAGGACTTCTGCAAGAATGTCGATGTATTCTGTGGTGGTCAATTCAAGAAAAACTTGGAGTTATTGCTGCTTTGTGTCCATCCCAATTACGGAAAACGGGGAATTGGCGCTGAATTAATAAAGGTAGGTGTTACACACCATGTTGTGGCTTGTATGTTGTGTTGGCTCTGCTATGTTGACCAAATTTATTCAACATTTTATTTGTAGTCTGAGTTTTATGAGTCGGTTTATATATAGGCAAGTCCATATTGTTTTTCATATCATATCATATAATGAGTTTCTTTAATTCTTATTATGTCTGGAGATATTACACAAAATCTGGGACCAGTGTGCCCTAGACTTAGCCAGCGTCGACTAATGTATTGTAGTTATCGTGGACTGTATGGCAATATTGCACAAAATCTGGGACCAGTGTGCCCTAGACTTAGCCAGCGTCGACTAGTGTATTGTAGTTATCGTGGACTGTATGGCAATATTGCACAAAATCTGGGACCAGTGTGCCCTAGACTTAGCCAGCGTCGACTAGTGTATTGTAGTTATCGTGGACTGTATGGCAATATTGCACAAAATCTGGGACCAGTGTGCCCTAGACTTAGCCAGCGTCGACTAGTGTATTGTAGTTATCGTGGACTGTATGGCAATATTGCACAAAATCTGGGACCAGTGTGCCCTAGACTTAGCCAGCGTCGACTTGTGTATTGTAGTTATCGTGGACTGTATGGCAATATTGCACAAAATCTGGGACCAGTGTGCCCTAGACTTAGCCAGCGTCGACTAGTGTATTGTAGTTATCGTGGACTATATGGCAATATTGCACAAAATCTGGGACCAGTTAGCCCTAGACTTAGCCAGTGTCGACTAATGTATTGCAGTTATCGTGGACTGTATGACAATATTGCAAAAAATTTCAGACCAGTGTGCCGTAGACTTAGCCAGTGTCGACTAATGTATTGCAGTTATCGTGGACTGTATGGCAATATTGCACAAAATCTGGGACCAGTTAGCCCTAGACTTAGCCAGCGTCGACTAGTGTATTGTAGTTATCGTGGACTGTATGGCAATATTGCACAAAATCTGGGACCAGTGTGCCCTAGACTTAGCCAGCGTCGACTAGTGTATTGTAGTTATCGTGGACTATATGGCAATATTGCACAAAATCTGGGACCAGTTAGCCCTAGACTTAGCCAGTGTCGACTAATGTATTGCAGTTATCGTGGACTGTATGACAATATTGCAAAAAATTTCAGACCAGTGTGCCGTAGACTTAGCCAGTGTCGACTAATGTATTGCAGTTATCGTGGACTGTATGGCAATATTGCACAAAATCTGGGACCAGTTAGCCCTAGACTTAGCCAGTGTTGACTAGTGTATTGCAGTTATCGTGGACTGTATGGCAATATTCCACACATTTTCAGACCAGTGTACCCTAGACTTAGCCAGTGCCGACTAATGTATTACAAAGTTCGTGGACTGTATGGCAATATTATGGATCTTACAGTTTCCTCCAGACAGTATGATATTCTATTATTCTCAGAAACTTTGGTCTCTCAAATGAGGCATTTGTCTCAACTCCTTATTCCACGTTTCGAAAAACCGATCATTTTGAAACGGGATGCCATTCCAAGGGCAAGGAGAATGGTGGTGTATATTACGACCGAGTATCCTGCTTCTCATAAGTTCTACTATGAATGTGAATGTCATGAGATTCGGGTCATAAAAGTTTGTGGCAGATATAACAACTTTTATTTATATTCGATCTATCAGAATGGGATGATTTTATCTCAGATTGTCTTCTTGCCATTTTGACCAATATAAAAGACGAGAGAAAGGCAAAAATTTTGACCAGGAAATTTTCTAGCCTTTCTTGTTCTTAAAGTGTTTCAGTAATATAGATTTGAAAATAAACACAGGTTATGCAGTGTGATATATAAAATACCTAAGACTGTATACGATAAAATGAACGTATAGGTTCTATGAAAGCAGTCCTCAAAGTAAAGTAAAGAACAAGGGAAAAGTTACTTCTTCTCTCACGTAATAAAACCCATTCTTCTTTTCCGCCAGATGAGCGAGAAAAAAGGACGAGAGATGGGCTGTGACATCGCTACCATCCAGGCAGTGAACATAGTCACCGATCACATAGTAAGAAAGTTGGACTACCGAGAGATTGCAAGGATGGACATGAGCAAGCGGAAAAAGGACAACGGAGAATTGCTACTGGATATGGATCTTTTCAGCGCCAACGGCACCACGCATCTGACCTACTTCTCCAAGATACTCTGAGAAATAGAGAGAAACTTTATTTGATTAAAAATGCACTAATTACAAAGTTGATTTGTATACATTCATCGATATGACTAAAGTCATGAATTTAATCATTAAACCTGCATCAATGATAAGCAAGTTTTGCATTATTTAGCTCTATAGGCCTACTTTGGCCTAGCCCAGGGGTGGGCAAACTGCAGACCGTGGAAATCTGCTACAAATTAAAAAAAAAAAAAAAAAAAAAAAAAAAAAAAAAAAAAAAAAAAAAAAATATCGGGAATCAGTTTACAAGTTTGATTGAACAGTTTGAAAGAATGTCTAAGTATTTCATATAGATTGAGCTTAAACTCGCCTTAATAACTTCTCTTGTCTCATCTGATATTAAAGACCTAATGAATAACATATTGAATAAGTAACAGACATGCAATCTGATCATTCATCGAAGGAAATGTTCCACTCTCTACCATTAGTAGTTTTACAACTCACTCTGTGTTCAGTACTGCCTATGTTTAAGAAATTTTGCTGCCAGTTTAGGCCTATTCTCCAGTTTTAGTTCCACTTACATCTGCAAGAAGTTTATTTTTTTCCTGCATAAAGGCAAGTAAGTCAGACACACTTAAATGTTAATTTTTCCTGTTGGAGTCCTTGGGCTTATAGCATCCTTCTTTGCCATCCAGGGTTGTAGTTTTGACCAGAAACGTTTCCCCCATTAAATTGCTTTTGATTTATTATGAATTTAGTTGCCCTTATTAACTATACTTTACGTTATATATGCTACATCATTAAAATAAATCACACCGATAGATTTTAAAAGGTGTGGTGGCCCTTGCCGTCCACTATCCTAGGTTAAGAAAATCATATTTAATATTAAATTGTACCACTAATTCAACCTAATTACTTGGTATTTTTGAATGATACATGTAATCTGTAATAATCGTTTATTTTCAACTGATTTTCATTTATTTTAAATTTATTGAAGTTACCAAATAAATATTTAATTACGTTTTCTATATTCGTAATACCTAGAATGAAAGAAAACGTAAATCTACTTTTCTAATAGGAACATCCAGATTCATGTCAGGTTACCTAAATATCTCGGTAGTTTAGAAATATTCGTAAATGTTGACTAGCCTTGCATGCAGGCCCATCTTTTCCAGAGGCTGAAATTTTCAATAAGAAAAATCGTAACATTTAATATCACATGCCTGGTAAAATAAGTTCCGTGTATAATCTACACGATGAAGATAAAAAAAAAACCGAAAATTTTATTTTAAACATAAAAATTAAATATGGCTAGATCTACTGTGAAATCTATTCAATAAACCATTAAGTAAAAATTAGCATGATTTCAATAGAGTATACAAAACAGGTAAAATATTAGCTCTATTGTATGACGTTGCAAAAAAAAAAAAAAAAAAAAAGGTAAAAAAAGTAACATTAATCTGGTAAATATTTACCAAATTAAAACTTTTAAGAGGAATAATAATTGTGGTGATTTTGATGATGATGAATGTAATAATAGCTTGAAATAAAGTAACAGTTACTTAAAATTACCCCGTATCATTTACTCCTGATCTGGATGTTAATTTCATATTGTTCTTTGTGCATGTTACTGATTATAAAATATTTCAATATTTTTGAGTAATCGTATATATAGTTTATTTCTTACTGCCTTATTTCCTTTCTAAACTAGGCTACTTTTCCTGTTGGAGCCCTTGGGCTTGTAACATCCTGTTTGGCTAATAATAATAATAATAAAAATAATAAAAATAATAATAATAATAATAATAATAATAATAATAATAATAATTTTTGTTGATTTATCTGAAAACAATTTAATGCTCATTTTATATAAATTTAATAATTTTCTTATATAATTTAATATGTTTATAATAATTACTGACTAAAATTATGACCAAGTGATTCAACTTAGCGGTAAAGATTGATTTTAATCAAGGATCATAAAGTTGAAGTTTCTTTTCCGTTTTCACTTAGTTCTCCGTTGTCCTTGAAATTATCACTGGCTATAGTTTCGCTGTTCACTTTGGAAGTTGCCTGCGATTTTAACGAAATTTTCGTCTGTTTTTAAGTGCGTGTAGAAGTGTGTCTCTTGGGTTTTACAGTTAGTAGGTAAGTGGTGGTTTTTTTTTTTTTTTTATTAAAACCGTATTCTTAAGTGTTAATACATAAATATTAATATTGGGCCGTGTTATTTGCTAAAGCGATCGTCTTCGGTAGAAGGTAATTTTGGGCAAAGGAGCAGGTACGTTCTTATACTTTTAATTTTAGTTTAAACAAAATATATGGCAATTATATAAATATATATATATATTTTTTAATTTAATTCATAAACAAAAAACTAGGTACAATGAAGTAATAAGTAACGAGATGAATTAATATACTGTTTACCTGGTTTAAAGATTTCATTTAGAACAAGCCATTGGCATTTTTTTTCCTGTTCCATAAATTGAGCACACCTTTAACATAGCTCAATTATTCATGAAACTAGGCCTATAAAGGTGAAGGTGTCTTTAAATCTCGTCTTGCCATATTCAGAGACCTGGTTGAATGGTTACTTATA
The DNA here is from genome assembly GCF_036898095.1 of Palaemon carinicauda. Classification (NCBI taxonomy): domain Eukaryota; kingdom Metazoa; phylum Arthropoda; class Malacostraca; order Decapoda; family Palaemonidae; genus Palaemon; species Palaemon carinicauda. The sequence goes on along the minus strand of NC_090738.1, from coordinate 123,463,438 downwards.
GGCTAACTGAATACTAAAGAACTTTAAAGCATAGCTATTACTGTAGATACAGTCTCTCAATAGAGTTTTTGCATTAATTATATACATTTAGAAGCGATTTCAACGTTTCAGATGCTGTCTCAATAGTTTTTGCATTAATTTTATTCGACTGGAAGCGATTTCAACGTTTCAGATGCTGTCTGAATATATTTTGCATTGATTTTATCATATCCGAGTAAACGCAGTAATTCTTATTCATGGCGTATTATAAGTTACTGATAAACATAGTTTCCAAACTTGAGATTTCCTTAAGAAACGGATTTTTTTCCGAATACAGTTTTATCAAAAGTTACTTAGCACGGACAAAGTTAAAGTAGGTCCTCTTTATGAACGATGCTCGGTTATTTTTCAGAAAATTGAGACTACCAATTAAGATTCCTGTTTCCGTAGCTCTCAATAACTGGTCCCATATCACCAAAATTTCTCGTGAAACAATACCTTTGTTGTAATTGCTAACAAAGAATTTGTGACGACTTTAGACAATCTTTATTCCAGAAAATTGTCGATTGCTTAAAAGGGAATTCTAAAGGTGGAATATGGTTTTGTATGGTTTTAGCGACAATTTTAGAAATGTTAGTTGTCAAGAATCTCTAGTTTACCCATTTTAACACCAATCTTGTTTTAACAGTAGATAATCATAAGTCCTACAGTTAGAATACTGTTAAAACTTGCCGTAAAAAACTAAAAATTCTGGAATGTTGCCGTGCATTTACAGTTTTAAAAACTTGATATATTAACGTAAAGGAGTGATTTTACGGTCACTAACCCGTAAAATATAATAGTGTGGTAAAATTATGGTCGCTTGTATTACTGAAATATGGCTAACAGTATATTCTTACGGAGAATTTCCGATTAAAATTCGGATGAAAGTGTAGGTTAGGGGGGCGTGGCCAAAGGCAAAAATGTTTGTCTATCTACGATAGTTATGCGAAAATAGTTTGCCTTGCAGTGGTTTAGTCAGTGACCCCTGATCTGCGCACTGCATTACCTGCTACTGAGCACTTTCCCTATGAGTAGTGCCATCAGTGCATCTCGTTCATCAAACAGTAGGCTTTACTTGGAGGTCTGAGTAGCGTACCTTCAGCCACTAACGTCACTCCTGTTTGAACCTTCTGTCTACCTTCCAGGTTCCTATCTTTTTATCTGCTTTCGTCTTCCTGTTCTGTTCATTGTACATCTGCAGGGTGTTATCCAGTTGTCTTGGACAGTGAATGGCCTCCCAAGTCTCAGAATTGGGGCTTATGGGCATTTTTTATTTTCATTTTAAGGGTTTTTGCAGTATCCCTTTAGCACCAAATTAAACGTATTTTTGTCCTACCTTGCTTTACAGGCTTAGGTACATTAGCCAAATTTAGTTATTGTACAGACGTGGTTTTTTTTTCATATATATATGTGGGGTATGGTTTTGGCATTTTCAGTCAAGATTGTTCTGGTTTTTCCATTTGTCAACGCTTAATATATTTCCTTTATGCCTTACTTTCTTTAGAAGGGGTCTTCCCATATTGTCATGTATTCTTTGTCGGATCCAAGACTGGAATGAGTGTTCCTGCTAGGCATCACCTGGATTCCTACCTGACCCCTTATTGGCCTTTTACTTGACCCCCTTAATGGCCTTTTACTTGACCCCCCCTTAATGGCCTTTTACTTGACCCCCCGTTAATGGCCTTTTACTTGACCCCCCGTTAATGGCCTTTTACTTGACACCCCCCCCGTTATTGACCTTTTACTTGACACCCCCCCGTTATTGACCTTTTACTTGACCCCCTTATTGGCCTTTTACTTGACCCCCCCGTTATTGACCTTTTACTTGACCCCCTTATTGGCCTTTTACTTGACCCCCTTATTGACCTTTTACTTGACCCCCTATATTGGCCTTTTACTTGACTCCCTATATTGGCCTTTTACTTGATCCCCCATATTGGCCTTTTACTTGACCCCTTATTGGCCTTTTACTTGACCCCCTTCTTGGCCTTTTACTTGACCCCCTTATTGGCCTTTTACTCAACCCCCTTATTGACCTTTTACTCGATCCTCCTTATTGACATTTTACTCGATCCCCCTTATTGGCCTTTTACTTGATCCCCCTTATTGGCCTTTTACTTGACCCCCTTATTGGCCTTTTACTTGACCCCCTTATTGGCCTTTTACTTGACCCCCTTATTGGCCTTTTACTTGATCCCCCTTATTGGCCTTTTACTTGATCCCCCTTATTGACATTTTACTTGATCCCCCTTATTGGCCTTTTACTTGACCCATTTATTGGCCTTTTACTTGACCCATTTATTGGCCTTTTACTTTACCTCCTTATTGGCCTTTTACTTTACCTCCTTATTGGCCTTTTACTTGACCCCCTTATTGGCCTTTTACTTGACCCCCTTATTGGCCTTTTACTTGACCCCCTTATTGGCCTTTTTTGACCCCCTTATTGGCCTTTTACTTGATCCCCCTTATTGGCCTTTTACTTGATCCCCCTTATTGGCCTTTTACTTGATCCTCCTTATTGACATTTTACTTGATCCCTTTATTGGCCTTTTACTTGATCCCTTTATTGGCATTTTACTTGACCCCCTTATTGGCCTTTTACTTGACCTCCTTATTAGCCTTTTAGTTGACCCCTTTATCGGCCTTTTTTTACCTCCTTATTGGCCTTTTACTTGACCCCCTTATTGGCCTTTTACTTGACCCCCTTATTGGCCTTTTTACTTGACCCCCTTATTGGCCTTTTTACTTGATCCTCCTTATTGGCCTTTAACTTGATCCTCCTTATTGGCCTTTTACTTGACCCCCTTATTGGCCTTTTACTTGACCCCTTTTTTGGCCTTTTATTTGACCCCCTTATTGCCCTTTTACTTGACCCTTTTTTGGCCTTTTACTTGACCCTTTTTTGGCCTTTTACTTCACCCCCTTATTGGCCTTTTACTTGACCCCCTTATTGGCCTTTTACTTGACCCCATTTTTGGCCTTTTACTTGACCCCCTCATTGCCCTTTTACTTGACCCCCTTATTGGCCTTTTACTTGACCCCCTTATTGGCCTTTTGCTTGACCGCCTTATTGGCCTTTTGCTTGACCCCCTTATTGGCCTTTTACTTGACCCCATTTTTGGCCTTTTACTTGACCCCCTCATTGCCCTTTTACTTGACCCCCTTATTGGCCTTTTACTTGACCCCCTTATTGGCCTTTTGCTTGACCGCCTTATTGGCCTTTTGCTTGACCCCCTTATTGGCCTTTTGCTTGACCCCCTTATTGGCCTTTTACTTGACCCCCTTATTGTCCTTTTACTTGACCCCCTTATTGTCCTTTTACTTGACCCCCTTATTGTCCTTTTACTTGACCCCTTATTGTCCTTTTACTTGACCCCTTATTGTCCTTTTACTTGACCCATTTTCGGCCTTTTACTTGACCCCCTTTTTGGCCTTTTACTTGACCCCTTTTTTGGCCTTTTACTTGACCCCTTTTTTGGCCTTTTACTTGACCCCCTTATTGGCCTTTTACTTGACCCCTTTTTTGGCCTTTTACTTGACCCCCTTATTGGCCTTTTACTTGATCTCCCTTATTGGCCTTTTACTTGATCCCCCTTATTGGCCTTTTACTTGATCCCCCTTTTGGCCTTTTACTTGACCCCTTTATTGGCCTTTTACTTGACCCCCTTATTGCCCTTTTACCCCTTATTGGCCTTTTACTTGACCCCCTTATTGATATTTTACTTGACCCCCTTATTGCCCTTTTACTTGAACCCCCTTATTGGCCTTTTATTAACCCCCCTTTTTTACTTATTTGATCTCCGTTCCTCTTTCCACCCTGGTGTCCAACCTCTAAACTCATACTTCAGTGCAAATATGTGGTTTTAAACCCGGTTACGTTCGGCACTGAATGATCTCCCTGAGCTCAACTCATGACCATATTGTCCAAATTTTATGAAAAGATAAAGGAATCCCTGCTTTTTTCAACTCTTGGATTTGTTTCTTATTGATTCTAAGAAGTGTAGTGTTTTTTTTATTCTAGACCATGACATGTAGTTACTTTTTTTGTGATCAATCTATGGATTCAGGGATTTTATAATGGTTTTACTAGTTCAAAATCCTAATGATTTTTTCCAGAAGATTTCCAGGTGTTGTACAGCAAAAGCCTTGGACAGTACTAATATAATTCAATTGTACTTAAAGGATTAATGAAGCTGTAGGTTAGCAGGTTAACGATCTTAACATTTAATCGGTCTAATTTCTTATGTTTATAAATCAGCATATAATTGGTGACGAAATTAAGTAAAATATCAATTAGAGAATCTATTTTTTTCTGTAATGGGCTGGTACAGCTGTTAGGTATCAGGTATTCATAGCAGTTTTGTTGAGAATTAATTTTTTTAAATAACAAATTTACTTTAGTTGCAATTTCATTAATTTTTACTGTACACTTGGAGATGACGGTTTGTTAAATATAGGTACCCTTGGAAGGAGGTAGTTTTCGCCCTTTTGTGTGCGTTTGTTTGATCGTAGAGTAATGAAACTTGCAGGGATTAAATTTTTATGTAAAAGCCTGGAAATTATTAAATTTGGAAGGTCAAGTTCACGGTCAAGCAAATTGTCTAATTCACGTAATCAACCGTAAGTTTGGACATAGTTGTCAGAGACTTCAAACTTGTTCATATTTGAGTGTGAAAATCCACGCCAATTAATATATGTCAAGGTCAAAGGTTAAGGTCGAGCAATAGGTCCATAAATAAGCTGGAGGTCTGAGCTCTACTGAGTGCCCTTCTAGTTCTTGCTATTATTAGATGTTTAATTATATTCAATTAAGAAAACATTTCTTGAAGATGAACTATACCTACTACAGCCTTACCTATTTCTCGTCCAATATTGGTTGCATAATTTGTACCTGTATATAATTCAGATAGCTTCAGCAACGAAGGTAAATTTTTTATATTGAATACTACTATTCCTTAGCCTAGGCTTTGTGATTGTCTTATTGATATACTAGGAAGTTTTTTCTAAGAATGGTTGTACTGTATAATACTATCATTGAAAAAATTATGAAGTACCCCACGGGTGGTGGTAATAAATGGTAAATTGAAACGTGAACAAACTTTGACATTTGACATTAGGGAAATGTACTATGAATAGTTACAGATTAAAATGCTGCTAGCTAATGCCTGACTTCTATTTTTCAGTGGATACTAAAGAAATGCCCGTAAAGATGACGGCTCGCAGAATATTTTTCACACTGTCGGTTGTCTAATGACGAAAAAGACTCGGTTGGTGCTTGATGCTGGGGAATGCACGGTAAGTTGCTTTAAGTCGATGGTGGATATGTTGGTTGATGTGTATCTCTCTCTCTCTCTCTCTCTCTCTCTCTCTCTCTCTCTCTCTCTCTCTCTCTCTCTCTCTCTCTCTCTCTCTCTCTCTCTCTCAAAAATGCGTTTTACAGAAGGATTTGCTATTTCATATTGAATGTAACATATCCCACTAGTTCATACTTTCTGGTCATACCAGTGAGTAGTCCCTTTTATGACAATGCTGTTGCAAAGACTGGGAGTACATTTTGTTAGTTTTGACACCTCTAAACCGTTAAGCAAGTTTCTATTCTAAGGTATTTGTGTAACGACCCTGAGAAAACTGGCTAGTTGGCAAGTTTATTCTATTAGCATATTTTGGAGAATTGGTAATGTTACTCATTGTTACCACCCAATTTCCATAACTCCCATATTATTGAAGTTTTGGGACGTCTTTTGGCAAAATGTCTATATATGTTTACTGTAGGTAATAATGTTCTTGTTTTCAATTTGACTTTAGTAAAGGCTTTGGAGCATGTGATTCTCTTTCAATCTACAATGCTGTACAGAAATTTCTTGATTGTGGTCAAGAAGTTCATGTTACTAGCCTTGCTTTTAGTGCTGCCTTCGACTGTGGTAATTAAGAGTCCCTTTTTTCCCTCGTAGTTGGGAGTAGGAGTCTTTCTTAGCACCGTTACTGAATTTTTAAGTGATAAATCTGAGTTGTTGATGGACACCATAGGGAGTTCTGTATAGGAATGTGATATCTAGTGTTCCTCAGGGTAGTGTTCTTGACTCATAACTTTTCATATTATAAACATATGACTTGTGGTTTGGCCTAGAAAAAAGCTCGTGGCATATGCGGATGATGCTACTCTTTGCATCAATTCCATCTAAGTAGATATGGAGTTGCTGAATCCCTTCGATATCTTGCTAAAATTAGTACATGGTGCAAACTATGGAGCATGAAGTTGAACCCTTACAACTCAAAGCATGACTGTAAGTAGGTCGAGGGTAGTGGCATTCATGATATTTCTAAGTTCTGACTTATAAGATTTTATTTGTGATTCTTGATAGCAAATATACTTTTGAGAAGCTGATTCGGTTTCTTCCACAATTGCACATAAATACTTATTGTGAAAGTCTTCGATTTTCGATGGTCAATCTACTCTGAAGTGTTTAAATTCATTCATTGTGCCTCGTTTAGAGTATTGTTCTCTCTGGTCTTGAGCTGCTGAGTCCCGTCTTGATTTGTTGGACAGGAAATTTCTATTGCATTTATTCCTGATTTAGATATTAATTTTTAGCACCGTCGTGCTGATTGTCCATGTGGTCATCCCATCAAACCAGTGGACCACATACTTCGTGGGCGTGAACAGGGCCAATCTGTACATATTTGGACCTCTACGAAAGTAATCAGGCCGCTCTGCAGTGGATACAATAAGATATGACATTGGATTCAGTTTCCTGAATGGCCCCATCCTCTGATAATATAGCTTGAATTCATAAATATAAATCAAGCATCCTGGGTAATTTTAGGTCATGCCAGTAAGCAGACCGTTGTAATGGCAGTGGTGTAATGATGATAGGGACTAAATTTAGCACTGTTCATACATGCAAAGCTTTAAAAGTTTTCCGAATTTTTTCTCTAGTTTTCTTACCTCTATTTTCGTACTTTTTTCTTGTTAACGTACCCTCTTTTTCTCTAATGATAATAATTATACAAAATGAGGTAGATAACTAAGCAATATTTAACAGTGAAATGCACTGTAGGAATATTTGAATATATGTTTAATCATATTGCCTGAATTGGCCACTTTACTCAACATTACACATTATAACAAGTATAGTTTAATTCCAAAATGTGCAATGAGAATATTTAATATTGTACATCATATTTTAAGTTTTATCTAGCATATTCTAAATTAAATTTTGTTTTCAAGGAATGGATGCCAAGAGGAACAGTCAGGTGAAAAGTCTACCTTATGAAGATAACTTTAGAAGGTTTAGTGTCTGATCAGGCTGAAGATTGTGATGAAGCTACGGTTCCTTATGAAATCCACGACAGGATATGCTTTGGTGAATGTCTTTTAACATTTTCTAATTTCCTGTGTTATACATTTAACTATCTCTCTCTCTCTCTCTCTCTCTCTCTCTCTCTCTCTCTCTCTCTCTCTCTCTCTCTCTCTCTCTCTCTCTCTCTCTCTCTCTCTCAAATTTTTCCGTCTAGGTCATTCCTACAGGTCCTGCCAGTACGTAGTTGTTGTAGTGACATTACATTCACAAAGATGGGATTACATGTGTTATAAATGTTTAGGCCTTAAACTGGAATAATTATTTAAGGAAGCAGAGTTATCCATTTCTTTGTCAGTGTAGTTTATTTCATGAATATTAAATGCCTTTTTTAATCATATTAGTTTGATTAGCCACTTTGCCTAAGAAATTCTTATATAGTCGACGATTTGGTATGATTGTAGAATATGCAAGATGAATAGAGATCTGAGATTAAAGTTAAAGGTTTCTGGTTTCGGTTCGTCTCATCAGAATAGCTCACCAGAACGTCAGCCTAGCAAGCCCAACCCCACTGTGTTGCCCAATTACAGCAGAAGCCTCCTCAGTAAGCAGCTTAAACTTGCGGTCCTGGGCTGGGATTTATCTGTTGCCATGCGAATGCTAGGCGAACAAGTTACCACTGCACTAGACTCTGTGGTAACTGCATCATACCGTTGCATCATGGTGATTGTTTTTGTAGATTGATAAAGCATATTTTAAAGCTTGATTCTAGAGAATTGGTTATTTGAGAAGTCTTTATTTTGAGATTATTTTGAAAGTTGGTGTTTAATCAGTGAATATTGTGATAATTAGGGTTTGTTTTGATGGAATGCATGAGAAGTAGTGTATTGGTTTGGGCTCAAATTTTTTTTATTTTTGGTTTTATTCGATAAAGATTTCCATTATGTGGAAGAAATTGTAACACCATTTTGTCAGACATTCTGGCCCTATTAATAAATACTCAGGGTACTGCAGCATCAGGTTATTTTCTATAAAACTAATAATCTCTTTAAATATTATAATGTTTCTTGCCCTATGGCTGTCCATCGCCACAACACTGTCACCTCTGCTTCTCTTTTTGAGGTTAGTCAATAAGTGAAATATCTACCATTCTTTCTTGACATGAATTCTTATTAGATCTGTGTTAATTTTAAACTTTTCCCAGGATTTTTCTGGGTCTTTCCAGAGATCATAGTTCTAATTTTCTGGATTTTTTTTTTAGAGATCTTAGTTGTGCTACTTCACATCTACAGCTTTTGACAAAATTTCCTCATGCATTCGTATCAAATATTGAATTCATCTAATTTTTCAGTACTTGTAATTTTTACAGTTTCTGGACAAGGCATCATTCGAGCAATTTAATTCATAATGCACCCCTTGCAATCTACTACAGTCACGAATCGTGACATTTTCATACCTCTTCCAAATCTGTTCAATTTTCCTTGTAGGCCTACCTCTGTTGCATAGAATAGCAAAGCCTTGTGTACGAATTGGAAGTCTGCCTAATATACGAATGGGATATTTATACTTAATAATTTGTCTAGATTTCATGCATTCTAACGCGCACTTTCAATTCCTGCCTCACGGCCCTGCTGTGTCAAGTGTCTAGTCTAATGTTTCAAATTTATCTTTTCTAAGACCACCTCTTTAATCACAACAGGGTTCTCATCTCCATCTTCCCCATTTCCTCTTGTTGTTGAAGTTTGGCATCATCTTACTCTGTACTCAGTTTACATTTTGTAATCCAGAACACTTCATGTGACTGCATTATTTAAGAGATGGTATAGACTTGTTCATACCTCAATTACAACCACATTACGGTTTCAACTGACACTACATTTCCCTTTGCTTTTGTATTCACCATTTTCTTTGCTTGTCTCTTACAGTGTCAGCCCCCTCCTTTCCATTTCCCCTTTCCTCATTTCTAAGCATATCTACCACACCTCTCAGACAACAGTTAACATTAGTAAACCTGCAGAGAACAGCTACATACCCCCCACCCCCACATACTCCTTTATAGCTTCCGAAATTGTAGATAATCAGCAGTAAGCTCAACTCGATCCCTGATGAACGAAATCGTTGATCTCTTACGTTTGAGTCTTATGTATTATCAACATTGATCGTTTTTGGATGCTACTGTTATTGAAGAAATACATCTATAGATTTTTTTTTTCGATTAAGCTAATTGCTGGGAACAATTGAAAATATTTAACTATGACGTCACTGCGTTACATCATCCAGGTCTAAAACCAGTTGCGAGCCTGCACTCAAGATGCTCATTATAGTGGCATATCACTCAAGTGTTTCTAGTACCTCCTGTTTTCATACTGCCCATTTAATTTCTCATTACTCTTGTCATATTACTTTAGAAGATCCACAAATATGCTGTATAATTATTACTCATTGCTTGATATCCTCTTTTGATCTGTAACGAGAATTCAGACCATAATTGGCAGTTCTCAGAAAATCCTCTTAAAAGATTTATTAATATTTTCATAACGTTGTTAATGTATGATTCTCAAATATTGTCTTACCATGTTAACAAAAATCGTTAATTTCCACGCATTGCCTCTCCCTTTACATTTGTATATTATGACTTAAAACACCCTACCAATGTTCCAAGGAAAACTGGCCCTCTGTTTCATGTCTATTTCATTTCTCTTTCATTCTTTCATTTCTCTTATTCTACATGGGTCTGGGCCTTACAAATTTTTGAATTCATGTCTTTTTAAAACTTAACAGTAGTCTTATTGATAGTTTTGCTATTTCAACACCCCTTTTTAAAGTTAATTTCCTTGATTCAGAAGACCAATGAAAATACTGCTACAGTAATTCGTGTATTTTTTTGTTTTAATGTCTAGTTTTTGATATTTTTTTAACTTTCCCTAAGGTACAGTACTATTCTAATTTTCCTTTCTACATGCTATAATTTGGTCTCTATTTCACCTTCTCCCAATGGTACTAAAGTTTGTCACCTAATCTCTCTCTCTCTCTCTCTCTCTCTCTCTCTCTCTCTCTCTCTCTCTCTCTCTCTCTCTCCTGAATATTGTATAGATATTTACTTCCAAACTGAACATCCTGATTCCAAGAATATCTCAATATAACTCTTCACAGATTTCAAGTTAGTAACCTTTCTTTAGATGTCTTCAGAGATAATTTTACACATTCTTCCTTTGACTTAATCTTCTATTAAGTTTTCCTTTCATATTTAAAACAAATAGTAACTATCTTGTTGGATAAGCATCATCACCTGGTTTCAGTGCAATCATTTCCTGCAATGGTTATTCTTTTCAAGATAATAAAACCAATCTCGCAGCATTTTCTTTTCCACTCATAAACTTAAATACTTGACCTTGGCCAAAATTCAGCTGTATTTTAATTTTACTATTCGATCTCTACAACCCCAAACCAGCTGTTCTTATTGACAATTTCCTTTCCTCTCCTTCCTTTATGGGCGGCTTTTCTGATCCTATATAGCACATTCAGCTCATTCCAAAGCATTCAACATTTCACACAGCATATTGCTCGTCTATTGTCAAATCCACATTAGCTAAGCATTTAGAGGATAAGTGTCTCCAGTTTCCTCTTGAACGCCTTAATATCTTCAGTGTTAAGGATGTGTAGTGGGAGCTCATTGTATTTGTCCTATGATACAAGTTGATCAGTGCACTTACTGAATCTGATAGTCGTCCTCGAAATTTTACTTTCCTTTTACTCCTTCCGATTGGGAGGAGTTAACTGAAAATCCGTATACTATTTCCCTAAGATATGAGTCGTCTTTATTCGTCCTTGTATTCGTTCCCTTCTCGTATTTTCCATTTTTCAATCCTGACTACTTTTTCAGCGTTTGAGTTATTCTTGTCATTGCCGATGGTTTTTGTGCCATCTCTTTTAAATGACCATAAACTCTTCAACAAACAACTATTTTTGTCATTTTTTTTTATTACTTTATTCCCATGAGGTACTCTTCATCTTCTCAGATGCTCTCAAGTACACTCCTGCTTACCTTGAAGGGCGCAGGTATTGAAGGTCCATTAATTTTGAAATAAAATTATGAAATTTCGAATTTGGAATTTTTTTTTTCTAAAAGCTCCATGAAGGCTGGTATTCTCGATTTCTTACCACCTCCTCCTCCTCCCATGCTTTTCTTAGTCTCGGGATAGGTTTTATTTATTTTTTTTAATGTAACCTACAGGATATGTGAATTATAACAAGAGAATAGGGGAAAATCTTTTAATTTTTGTCATTTTTTACCTGGTGTGTAGAGAGAGGAAGTGTTAAGAATATACCAGACGGTAGACTGTTCAGTGTGTTTAGATAGTATTTTGTATTATGAACTTACGATAGTTTTTTCCCCAAATTTATTGCCCTAGTCTTCAGTTCAAAATTCAGATATGTAGAAGGTCCTTAACTTACAAACTTAGTTTGTTCCAAGAAGCTTTTAGTAAGCTTAATTTTAAATTTTGGCCTCTGGTAGGCTTAACCTGAATTCCATGCCAATGATTTCCAGCTACAAAAGACAACAAATAGTCGGGTTTTATATGAAATAGATATCAGAGTATTACAAATGTTATTTTGCTTACTGTATTGATTTATATAATTGTTTTATTACAGTATTTATTCTATCAATTGTTTTATTACAGTATTTATTCTATCAATTGTTTTACTATAGTATTTATTCTATTAATTGTTTTATTACAGTATTTATTCTATTAATTGTTTTATTACAGTATTTATTCTATCAATTGTTTTACTACAGTATTTATTCTATTAATTGTTTTACTACAGTATTTATTCTATTGTTTTATTACAGTATTTATTCTATTGTTTTACTACAGTATCTATTCTATTGTTTTATTACAGTATTTATTCTATTAATTGTTTTACTACAGTATTTATTCTATTAATTGTTTTACTACAGTATTTATTCTATTAATTGTTTTATTACAGTATTTATTCTATCAATTGTTTTATTATAGTATTTATTCTATCAATTGTTTTATTACAGTATTTATTCTATCTTACCATTGTCATTTTCAGTTGGATTTGATTGTATCTCCAAATGTTTTAAAGTTGAAGACCTACTGTAGAACTTCAAGTGATACAATGTTATGGGCGCGCAGCTTGTGAATTTTTGTGGATATGAATCGAATAAATTATACAAGATGCATGACAAAATGTAAGTGAATTATAAATGTTTGAAATTACCTTCTCATCTGTTAGATTATAGCAGTTTAGATTGAAAATGACCAAGATGAATCTTTACTTTTGGTTGCCATTGAAAATAAAATAATTTTGTTTGCTTTTAAAACTAATTCCTGATAATTCGTGAATACTTGTCATTCCCATTGAAAACAAATTCAATATGTTCTCTTTTCAAGCCAAATAATACATAATTAAATTATAAAATTTTTCATTAATCATAAACTTAATTGTATGTTGCCATTTTTCATAAAATATTGAAAACTTGATTATCTATTAATTGTTCCCATTGCAGGGTAATTAATCTTTAAAATCAAAGTTAATATTTTTTTCAGTAATTCGATGAACATTTGTTCAATTCCCATTCAAAATATTTTTTTTCGTTCCATTTTAAGGTAAATTGATTGAATCCATATGGAGTTGAATAGAGTGGATCTTTAATGTCAATTTTCAATTACCACAAACAAATTTAACTTAACTAATTTATGAATATCTTTTTTTAATAACATGGAAAATATCCATTTTTCAATTGAAGACAAATTGTCTTTGAAAAGTTTAAATTCAAAACTTTCTCAATTCCTATTGAAAGCTTAGATTTATTCTAAATTGCCTTTTGAAAACTGTAAGGTGTGAATAATTTAATTTTAAAGCTGTAATGGATATTACCAAAAAAAAAAAGTACCTACTATTTGTATTACATGGCAACTTTAGCTTATTGTAAAAACTTATTTTCGATAATAATGGATTCAAACTACTATTGTATCCCTTGTCAAATCAGGCAGTTGAAATTAGTCATTAAATTTTTGATGTAACGATTGATAAGTATTTTATTTTCTTGCTATGATTCAATAAATGTTTGTTGGTAAAAAGTAAATTAAGAATCGATTAATGTGAACACACATGTTTAAGTCCATTGTTTAGTATTTAGGGAGACAATAGTAGAATCTGCTTGCAAGTTGTAAACAAACCCTTATGGATGCTTTTCTTTAGGACCTAATCACTAGCTAGTATTACAACAAAGTTTGAAGTAATTATATATCATACCCTTTTAACTTCCTGTTATGGAACGATTACGGGTATGAACTTAGTGCTAACTTGAGCTGAAGCACTTTTTTAAATTTGCAAAGAACTATATTATGAAGACCAGAGTATTGATACGTCTTTACTTACAGGATGTGTAAGAAGAGGGACGTCGATTTCTACCAGTTATTAAACATTAAATGTGGAGAAGTAGCCCATGGAAAGGAAACCTAAGATTCAAAATCAGGACACTATGATTATGGTTGGATAAAGTTTGTCACGAGTGATGGATAATGTACGACACAACAAAATAGGTAAGAAATGAGTTTAAGCTTTTGATTCAATTGGGTTGCTTAATGCCATGATATATTTTATGTAAATCGTTTTAATGGTCTTGCTTAATGCTATGTATATTTTAAACTTAAGATTCACTGGGCTTTTTTAATGCCATAATATTTTTAATGTAAGTAAATTTAATGGCCTTGCTTAATGCCATGATAGTATATTTTAAAATCAATTTTTTTTATATATGCAAAACACAATGGTAAAATGCCCTTGATAGGATTGTTGCGGATGTGTGCCTGGACTTCATACACAACTTTGTCATAGTTGCAATCTTAAATTGAGATAGAAAGATAGATTAATTATTTTTTCTTTCATGTTTTATTTTATAGTTTTACTGGAATAACGTTCAGGATTGGTACAATTAATTCTTAAATAAATTTTGGAATGGAACTAGAACAAACTTTCGGAAAAATAATTTTATTGTTTTGTCAACCGCATTTTAAAGACAACTTATTTTCAGGATTGGTTGGTTGGAGGTATGCACAAAAATATTTGCGTCTAGAAATTACAGAAGCAAAGCAACTAATTGTCAACGGAAGTATGCACAGCATGTCTTGAAAAGAACATAGAAGCAGTTAATTAAATTGAGGTAAATATGTGGATAAAGGGAGAACAACTAGGTTAAAGCAGTTTATACGTAAGGAAAACTGTATACTTTACCTCTCGACCGTTTTTGATAGTTATAATGCCAATGGACTAAACTGAAATGTTATATTTTTATAGCATTCCAGTTTAGTCCATTAGCATTACAACTATCAAAAACGGTTGAGAATCAAAGTATACATATTTGTATATGTATAAACTGCTGACGTTTGTTCCACACCTTTACACAACAGAAAACTGTTAAATTTACAGAATAATTACAACGCCCTGTTTAGAACTGGAGAAATGTATAGTGAAGTAACCTTGTCAAAATATATAAAAAAGTGAAGTAACCTTGTCAAAATATATAAAAAAGTGAAGTAACCTTGTCAAAATATATAAAAAAGTGAAGTAACCTTGTCAAGTACACTTTTGCGTACCTTGAAGGGCACAGGTATTGAGGGTTCATTGATTTCAAATCTGGGACTTTATTTTTTAAAGCTCCATGGAGACTGGTATACTCGATTTCTTACCTCCTCCTCCTCACGTGCTATTTTTAGTCTTGGGATAGGCTTTTTTATTTTTGATGTAACCTACAGGATATGTGAATTATAACGAGAATAGGGGAAAAATCTTATTTTTGTCAATGTTTACCTGGTGTGTAGAGAAAGGAAGTTTTAAGAATAAACGACAGTAGACTGTTCAGTGTGTTTTGATAGTTTTGTGTCCCAAACTTATGATAAGTGTTTTTTCCAAATCAATTGCTTTAGTTCAAAATCAAATTAAGATATGTAGGTCCTTAACTTACAAACTTAGTTGGTTCCAAGAACCTGTTAGTAAGTTGAATTTTGGCCTATGGTAGGCTTAACCTGAATTCCATGCCTATGATTTCCAGCACAAAAGTCAACAAATAGTTTGGTTTCATATGTAATAGATATCAAAGTATTACAAATGTTATTTTGCTTACTGTATTAATTTATATAATTGTTTTATTACAGTATTTATTCTATTAATTGTTTTATTACAGTATTTATTCTATCAATTGTTTTATTACAGTATTTATTATATTGTTTTACTACAGTATTTATTCTATTAATTGTTTTACTACAGTATTTATTCTATTGTTTTACTACAGTATTTATTCTGTTTTATTACAGTATTTATTCTATTAATTGTTTTATTACAGTATTTATTCTATCTTACCTTTGTCATTTTCAGTTTGATTTGCTTGTATCTCCGAATGTTTTCAAGTTGAAGAGCTCCTGTAGAACTTCAAGTGATATGATATGGGCGCATGGCTTGTGAATTTTTGTGGATATGAATCGAATAAATTATACAAGATGCATGACATACTGTAAGTGAATTATAAATGCTTAAAAATACCTTCTATTCTATTAGATGATAATAGCTGTTTAGATTGAAAATGACTAGGATAAATCTTTAGTTTTGTTTGCCATTGAAAATGAAATCTTTCTGTTTGCTTTGAAAACTAATTCCTGATGATTCATGAATATACTTTTCAGTCCATTGAAAACCAATTTTCTTTTTTCGAGCCAAATAATTATTCTCTAATTATATTTTTTTTCATTAATCATTGAAAACTTTATTGCATGTTGGCATATTTTTAATCATTGAAAACTTAATTATATTTGTTCCCATTGAAGGGTACTTACTTTTTAATTTCCCTTATAAAGTTAATTTTTTCATTAATTCGATTAACATTTGTTCAGTTCCCATTAAAAATTATTTTTCCGTTCCAATTACAGGTAAATTGATTGAATCCATAAGGAGTTGAATAGTGTGGATCTAATTAATCTTAATTTTGTTACCAAAGAAAAATATTTAACTTAAGTAATTCATGAATATTTTTTTAATAACAATGAAATTTCCATTTTTCAATTGAAGATCAATTCATTGATGTCTTTAATTTTAGTTTAAATTAAAAACTGTGTTCCTATTGATAGCTTAATTTTATTTTAAATTGCCTTGGTAAACTGTAAAGTGTGATTTTTTTTTTAAAGCTGAACTGGATATCGCAAAAATAAGTAGTACCTACTGTATTTATATTATATGGCAACTTTAGCTTTTTATTGTAATAACTTTTATTTTTAATATTAATGGATTCAAACTACTTTAGTATCACATGTCAATCAAATCGGGAGTGTTGAAATTAGTCATTAAATTTTCGATTTAATGATTGATAATTTATTTTCTAGCCAAATAGAAATTTTGTTGATTAGAGGAATTTGCCAATTTTCCATGATTCTGACTAAATGGGTGTTGGTACAATGTAAATTACGAATATATAGACTAAAATGTGAACACACATGATGTTTTTAGTCCATTGTTTAGTATTTAGGGAGACAATAGTAGAATCTGCTTGCAAGTTGTAAGCAAACTCTTATGGATGCTTTTCTTTAGGACCTAATCACTAGCTAGTATTACAACAAAGTTTGAAGTAATTATATATCATACCCTTTTAACATCCTGTTATGGAACGATTACGAGTATGCACTTAGTGCTAACTTGAGCTGATGCACCTTTTTTTTTTAAATTTGCAAAGAACTATATTATGAAGACCAGAGTATTGATACGTCTTTACTTACAGGATGTGTAAGAAGAGGGACGTAGATTTCTACCAGTTATTAAATGTTGAATGTGGAAAGGATACACAAGATTCAAAATCATGACTATATAATTGTAGTCGGATTAAGTTTGACACGAGTGATGGATAATATACGACACAACAAAATAGGTAAGAAATGAGTGTTTAAGCTTTCGATTCAATAGGCTTGCTTAATGCCATGATATATTTTATGTAAATCGTTTTAATGGTCTTGCTTAATGCTTTGTATATTTTAAACTTTCGATTCACTGGGCTTGTTTAATGCCATGATTGTATATTTTAAGTTTTTTTTTTTTTTTTGCTTTATGCAAAACAATGGTAAAATGCCCTTGATAGGATTGTTGCGGATGTGTGCCTGGACTTGCATACACAACTTTGTCATACAGTAGTTGCTATTTTTCTTCCTAAGATTAATTAGTTTTTCTAGTTTTACTGGAATATCGTTCAGGGGTGGTACAATTAAATAAATTTTGTAATGGAACTAGAACAAACTTTCGGAAAAATAATTTTATTGTTTTGTCAACCGCATTTTAAAAACTACTTATTTTCAGGATTGGTTGGTTGGAGGTATGCACAAAAATATTTGCGTCTAGAAGATATTACAGAAGCAAAGCAACTAATTTTCAACGGAGTATGCACAGCATGTCTTGAAAAGAACATAGAAGCAGTTAACTAAAATGAGGTAAATGTGGATAAAGGGAGAACAATTAGGTTAAAGCAGTTTATACGTAAGGAAATGTATAACTTTTACCTTTCAACCGTTTTTGGTAGATGCAATGGTCTAAACTGAAATGCTATAAAAAAACCCAGTTAAGAGGTAAATTTCCCTTATAAAATACATAAGGGAAATTTACCTCTTAACTGGGTTTGTTTGTATAGCATTTCAGTTTTATCCATTATCACGACTATCAAAAGCGGTTGTGGAGTAAAGTATACATGGTTCTATATGTATAGACTTCTCTGTACTTATAGTTTTACACTACTGTGACAATTGATAAACTTACATAATTGCAAGAAATGTAATAACATAATTGCAAGAAATGTAATACCGAATCAGAATTAAATGGTCCTAGAGAAGAAGATTGTTGAAATATTTTTAAAAAGGCAGTTATAAATTAATATACAGTATAGTTTAGTGTTTTTTTATTCCTCTTTCATTACGTCAATGCTTGGTAAATTTTTTTTTCATTTGGCTTTCAGCCTCATGTAGTTACATTTCACTCTTCTATCTCTCAATTCTCGGCCTCTTGTAATTTGTCACTCTCCCTTGTGTGGTCTCTTAGCTCTCTGCTCTCAGCCTCGTGTGTTCTCTTAGCTCTCAGCCTCGTGTGTTCTCTTAGCTCTCAGCCTCGTGTAGTCTCTTAGCTCTCTGCTCTCAGCCTCGTGTAGTCTCTTAGCTCTCTGCTCTCAGCCTCGTGTAGTCTCTTAGCTCTCTCTGCTCTCAGCCTCGTGTAGTCTCTTAGCTCTCTCTGCTCTCAGCCTCGTGTAGTCTCTTAGCTCTCTGCTCTCAGCCTCGTGTAGTCTCTTAGCTCTCTGCTCTCAGCCTCGTGTAGTCTCTTAGCTCTCTGCTCTCAGCCTCGTGTAGTCTCTTAGCTCTCTGCTCTCAGCCTCGTGTAGTCTCTTAGCTCTCTGCTCTCAGCCTCGTGTAGTCTCTTAGCTCTCTGCTCTCAGCCTCGTGTAGTCTCTGAGCGCTCTGCTCTCAGCCTCGTGTAGTCTCTGAGCGCTCTGCTCTCAGGCTCGTGTAAACTTTTAACTCGGCAGAATATATTTGTATAATATTAAGCCAAAGGTTGACGAAACTACCTATTCTTATCTTCTAATTGCAGTAGAATCACTCAATACTATGCAAGTGAAAAAAATAGCGCAACACTTAATATAGGCACTGAAAAAAAAATAACTTGCCTACTGGGGAAACGAAAGCTAACTAGAACGGAAAAAGCTAACTTGAAAGTGCCTTCTGGAAAAAAACTAACTTGAACTTGCCAACTGGAAAAAAAAAACTATCTATAACTTGCCAACCGGAAAAAGCTAACTTGAACTTGCCAACTGGAAAAAAACTAACTTGAACTTGCCTACCGTAAAAAAGCTAACTTGAACTTGCCAACTGGAAAAAAACTGACTTGAATTTGCCTACCGTAAAAAAACTGACTTGAACTTGCCAACTGGGAAAAAAACTGACTTGAACTTGCCAACTGGGAAAAAATTAACTGGCCCACTGGAAAAAATTAACTGGCCCACTGGAAAAAATTAACTGGCCCACTGGAAAAAATTAACTTGCCCACTGGAAAAAATTAACTTGCCCACTGGAAAAAATTAACTTGCCCACTGGAAAAAATTAACTTGCCCACTGGAAAAAATTAACTTGCCCACTGGAAAAAATTAACTTGCCCACTGGAAAAAAAAAATTAACTGGCCCACTGGAAAAAATTAACTTGCCCACTGGAAAAAAAAAATTAACTGGCCCACTGGAAAAAAAAAATTAACTGGCCCACTGGAAAAAATTAACTTGCCCACTGGAAAAAAATTAACTTGCCCACTGGAAAAAAATTAACTTGCCCACTGGAAAAAAACGAACTTGCCCACTGGAAAAAAACGAACTTGCCTACTGGAAAAAAAAACTAACTTGCCTACTGGAAAAAAAAAACTAACTTGCCTATAGGAAAAAAACGAACTTGCCTACTGGAAAAAAAAACTAACTTGCCTATAGGAAAAAAACGAACTTGCCTACTGGAAAAAAACCAACTTGCTTACTGGATAAAAAATAAACGAACTTGCCTACTGGATAAAAAATAAACGAACTTGCCTACTGGATAAAAAAACTACCTTGAACTTGCCTACTGGAATAAAAAACGAACTTGCCTACTGGAAAAAAACCAACTTGCTTACTGGATAAAAAATAAACGAACTTGCCTACTGGATAAAAAAACTACCTTGAACTTGCCTACTGGAAAAAAACCAACTTGCTTACTGGATAAAAAATAAACGAACTTGCCTACTGGATAAAAAATAAACGAACTTGCCTACTGGATAAAAAAACTACCTTGAACTTGCCTACTGGAAAAAAAACGAACTTGCCTACTGGAAAAAAACCAACTTGCTTACTGGATAAAAAATAAACGAACTTGCCTACTGGATAAAAAATAAACGAACTTGCCTACTGGATAAAAAAACTACCTTGAACTTGCCTACTGGAAAAAAAACGAACTTGCCTACTGGAAAAAAACCAACTTGCCTACTGGATAAAAAATAAACCAACTTGCTTACTGGATAAAAAATAAACGAACTTGCCTTATGGATAAAAAACCAACTTGCCTACTGGATAAAACCAAAACTAACTTGCCTTCCATTCTTTCAAGGGTTTTACAGAATGCCTAAATATGCTTCAAGAAATTTCAACTAAACCAAATATTTATCTAAACAGACATCTACGATTCTCAACTAATTGGGTGTTCTGATTAAACCCTCACTAGACTCGCAATTTAACCTAATCCAAGTCATTGAAACCTAGTTTTACCTGCCAATATTCTTTAACCTACCAAAGTTACCTCCCTAAAATAATAAAAAAAAAACCTAAGGCTAATTAAACTATGTACAAACTTGGCCTAAATGTCAACAGTAGATTTTTTGCTAATATCGTCAACCCTTGGCTTACTGTGTATATCTGAAGTTGACAATTGGTTCGAGACATTTTCGTCAGCTGAGAAAAGGCTTTTCTGTTCTGATTTGGTGATACCTGCTGTTCATGCAGCTTACAAGTGCAGATATCTGTAATACAAATTTGCAATTAGATGGAATGCTATATATAAATGTTGATTATTATACTTTTTAAACTATGCTTTCACTAAGTTTATAGTAAATATCTAGTCAAGTTACTTGAAGTGTACAGCAATTAAAAAGATTATCAACAAGTCTTCAAAATAGAATGAGAAAGCCCAAATGTTAACCTTATTAATCAATAATTAACACTTCATAAAAAAATGCAATCTACTTGTTACTTAAAATTCTAAATCTAAATTTGCGTAATAAATGGTATTCAGAAATGTTTAATTCTAAAGAATCATGAATAGACCAACCACAATAGTAGGCACTACCTGGCCTATAAAATTTAAAAACCTTGTCTAGCACCGATAGAGTTTAAAGAACCAAGTATTTTACCGTTTTTATAGATACATATGCAAAGAAAAAGTTTAAACCAATACATTCAACTTCCTTAAGTATTTTACAGAGTATTTTACCGTTTTTATAGATACATATGCAAAGAAAAAGTTTAAACTAACACATTCAACTACCCTAACAGTTTTTTTTTTTTTTTTTTTTTTTTTTTTTTTTTTTTTTTTTTTGGCTAAGGCTGGTCTAGTCTTCGATGTTGACTTAATAAAACTACGAACAGGAATTATAACAAGCGAGTCACTTTCAAGAAATTGGCGATTTAGAAATTTTCCTAAATTTATAACTAAAATTTGATAAAGCTTTTATCTACGTTACAATGACCATCTTAAAAAACTTTCAACTGACTATTTCAGGATATACATTATGTAACAAATCTGAAACATTCATTACGAAATAAGCCGAACTTCCCAGTGTCACTTAAAAATATCTTAAAATTTACTATTATATCCTTCATGGTGTTCTGAACTTTACTAGTTTAAGACATCCATATAACGTAATTTAATTTTACAATTTCTAAATGTATTCAGTATCTCGCTAAATCACAAACTTATAACGTCTAAGACCTTAATTTATAAAAATTGCAAAAATTAAATTTTCGCTTGATCCCCACTTATCGAGACAGTAATTAGTTGGTAAATTACAATATTTTACTTTGTAAAAACGACTGTAACAGGTAATCCGACATTTAAAAGCTCTTCCTATATCTTTACTAGACCAATTGCTAAATTCTATAACTTTTGCGGTCTAGTTAACCAAACCTAATAAAGTTAAAAAGTAACAATTTCGTTAAAATTGAAGCTTTCACACAAGAATGGAAATGGTCACTCATTCCTTTTTTATGTTATCTTAATTAATTTGACCTATGGAGGCCTTTACTTTCAGGATACTTATAAATTAACCTGACCTTTCCTTCTGCCATAAGTATCTTTTGCAGCTTAAAGTTCACCCACGTGTAATACTTCAATTCTCACTTTTTCCAGTGATAACGCAATATATCACTAAAGGAAAAATAAACTACAATTTGACCTACGCCGGCCTTTAAACTTCTAACATCACTTTCTTTCACAATCTCGATTTTCCCTATGCCATAAGTCTAACAGTCTAAAGTAAGCCCACACAATACAAAATGATACCAAGCTTGCCTGTAGCAGTCTATAACAGTTTAAAGTAAGCCCACACAATACGAAACTATACCAAGCTTGTCTGTAGCAGTCTAAAGTAAGCCCACACAATACAAAATGATACCAAGCTTGTCTGTAGCAGTCTAAAGCAAGCCTACACCATACAAAACGATACCAAGCTTGCCTGTAGCAGTCTATAAGTGTAAAGAAAGCCCACACAACACAAAACGATACCAAGCTTGCCTGTAGCAATCTATAACAGTCTAAAGTAAGCCCACACGATACAAAAAGATTCCAAGCTTACCTGTAGCACGAAGGTTGAACACAAAGTCCAATGATGTAGCTGTATCACTTGGAATGGAGAGAGGGAGATGTTACCACTATGAATGCTCAAGTAGGACCGACATAGTCTAACCGGAATGAGCTCTAAAGACGACTAAGAATTCTTCTTGGCCAATCATAAGCTTCCATTAAGTAAAAAGCTGGGTTAATTTTTATCCGCTTCTCTCATTGGCTAATGGGGTTTGTAAAAGACGTCCCCATTGGCTGGGGGAAAAGAATGAATTTTTCCAAGGATACTTTAGGGGGAGTGAAACTAGGGTGATGTTTTATTCCAACTTTTTTTTTTTTTTTAGGATCCATTAGAGGGGCAGGAAATAAATTCTCAATTGACTAATTGCAGAAAGAATCTATTAAATATATCATCAAATAGTATGAACGATATCATTATAATTCCTAAACTTGTAAAGAGAAGGAATAAAACTGTTTATGAACAGAAAAAGGATTACTGCTTACTTTTAAGCGTTCAGTTCTAAGGAAATCTCGTAACATTAGTGGTCATTGTGTTCAGACTAGGTACATTCCTCCATACAAAATAAATAACTTACTGAATAAATAGATAATCAGAAATAATAAATTAAACACAAACAAATCCTTAAAGATACGTCCTTTGCCTTACAGCTTTGGTAGCTCTGATTAGAAGTGACGTCACGTTGTTACTAGAATTTACGCACGATGTGGATGCTGTCTGTCAATCTAAGAAATATATCAATCATGCAGTGATGTCTTTAATTTTCCTGTTCAGAATTTCTGTTTTTATATTAATTGTCTTCAGTTTAGTCTTTCTACCCCGGATTAAATTGTCCCATCTTTTGAATTAAGAATATTATTTTTTTTTCACTAACAATGACATTAAGTGTTATTAAAAATATTAAGATCTTAGAAACAAAATTACGTCGGCCTGAAAAAATGAACATAGAAGAGGAAAAAAACATACATTGATATGCTAAAATAAATGGGATATTCAATAAAATTAAGCAAACATATCGAAGATATGACAGACAAATTGATATTATGCCACATCAACAATGCATCTCGTACTGATTGATTGATGAAACTTTCAATTTTTCAAAAACAATTCTGAGGTATTTCTGTAGCAAGAAAATATCATGTGCATCTTTTTATGTAGGTTATTAATATCTATATCAGTGAACTGTTCGCCAGATTTAATTTTCAATTCTAATTCCTGTATGAACTGTCGAAAAAAACCTTGGTTCACGGAATACTGTATGTTCGACAGTTTATACTTTGATGGCAGGAATTAATTGAGATCAGTATTTGTTTGGACTACGTATGTAACGTAATGTATTTGCATTTTTTAAAAATTGGTCATCTGTGTTATTAGATATGATTTTTAACCTTCTTTTTTTTTTCATTTCTTGGGTGGATTTCAAACTTGCGATTGTTCGAAGACTATTAGGTCAGTCAAACTGCTTTTCAATATATATCAACCCATTACATCGGATGAATTATTTTGATATGTAAAATTTGCCCATATGAAAGTTTTAAAGTTAAATACTAAATCCTTTAAAATGAAGAAAACGAACAAATCTGACATATAATTAAGGTACTTTCGTTGGGTTTAGTGTCTTTAAACAAACGATATCTGTTTTAAAGTAACAAATAATTAATTGCATTTCGGAGTACGTGAATTATGAACAAATGATTGAAATTCCGGAATATGTATTTTCTGCTTGGATAGTGATCTGAACTTACTGAAGAACACAATTTGCCAGAGACTGTTCTTCGTTCATTGACTTTCATTACTTCCAAACGTTCTTTCTATTTTTAATCATAGCAAAGTTATAAAACTAAAAATCATAATCCTTCTTACCTTCAACTGTATGCTGAAGGTACCTTTTCTTCTTCTTTCATAAGTTTCTTGAATTTGGAATATGTATTTTTTTTCTGCCATATAACTTTTTGTCTTTTCGGGTTCATATATTTTCAGGTCTTGTAAAAACTTACTGCTGTGTTCAAATTTCCTTTTATTCTGATGTATTTGTGCATCATGGCTCCTTTAATCTTTGTACTCTAAGAGGTTTATATCAGTAATACAGTATACTGTACATAGGTCTAACGTAGAGTAGACAGTAGAGTCCACATGTTTCCTATCCAATATTCAAAAGTCAAACTTGAGTACACGGTTGATCTTCACTCTCAGCTGTATTTCCGTGTATTCGATTATGTATGGAATTTGGTATATTAAACTGTACAATCAATACTGTTTGAATTATGATGGGTTGAAGCTGTAGTTTCGGCAACGTTTTACCCATACAAATTCAGCACATTATCCAGCTAATCTAAAATTCGAAGTACAGAATAGTTAGATATCTGACAGAGCCGTTTAAATATTCCTGGCATTTATTTTATCTGCAATAAGGTTCAATGTTTTTCCCCTATCATTTCAGCATCCAACTAGTGAAAAAAATTTTTCCTGCCACATTTTTTTCGCCAGGATTTTTTTTGTTTTTTTTTGCTTTTTACATATTCTATTGGTACTCCCTTCATTTTCTGTAATTCATGGAATTATGATCATTTGGAGATTTTCTCCTGAATTCTCAGTTGTGATATATCTTCAATTTGTTGGTAACAATGTTGTGCAGCTTTCAATGCTGTCTTGTCAGAAAACTTCACTAATATATTCTACCTGTTTTGCACACTAATGGAATTCCACAAATCACTCACGTTTTTAGTAGCTTTCACTGTAGGACTTGTTGATTTTAGAACTAAAATACACTTCTCCTCTATCCATGTTAGCATTGTTTGGGTAAGCTCAGCTCTACTTTCTATGTCAATCTGTTTGTCTACCACTTGCATTAATTATTCTCTGGAAGCTTCTCCATCAATGATTTAGTCACTGGTTTCGAGAAGTTCTAACTTGTACCGTATTTCCTCATATCTATAGATGTTCTTAAAATATCTAAATTGTGTAGTTTTAAACGCAATCAATGCTGTTCACCTATTGTGCACAAAGCACTATTGATTTTAAACCTCACATTCAGTAAAATCTTTGTCTAATGCCATACATACCATTACGACCACTTGCAATTGCTGCTGTTCATTACTTTGTTGTTTTTTGTTTTATTTTTGTTCTGTTTTGCTCATTTCAACTTTTAAATACCGACTACAAGGTCAGCCATTATTTCCTTGGAGTCTCCACACTTCACAGATCTTTCAAAATGGCAGCTCAAGACAACGGCCAAAACTGTACACTTCTAAAAAGCAAAAAGAATGACTAAAGTGTACAGATAGGCACATTTTACCTCAAGCTTGTATATCAACATATGCTGTTCAAATAAACCTAAAATGCATAAGATTACATAACGAGGGAAAGGGAAATTCAAGTACTGTATTTGAGCCTATAACTTACATGAACATCAACATAAAACCAGCGGTTCTTCACATATAGTGAGCTCAAAGTTTATTCTAGCTGTTAGCAAATTCCACATAAAAATCATGTTATGTTTATTATCCACTTAATGAGGGGGCATAGCCATTTTGGAATATTTTTCTATATGTCCTTTATTAAAAATCTACAATTATTTGCTTATCTACTTTGTACTTCCACAGATAAACATTCACTGATGCCTACTTGGTAAACTGAATCAACCAAATATATTTAGTTAAAAATACTAAATTTTAAATGAAGGTTGTTAATTTTAGTGGCTTTTGAAGACCATTACATATTGTTGGTAGCCTCTCCAATTTAATTAAGATCCTAATCAAGAGAGTAATGATATTCTTCTCTAACAAGATATATTTCCAGCTGCATATGACTAAAAAAGTAAATTACAACATCACTAGATTTGAGAGGGACTCTGTAGGAAAATCCAACAAACATTTTCTAGAACTCGGCTACTTTAGGAAGACAGGACACCCACCCCATGTGGATGAGCCAGGTTTGCCAAGGGACCAGCCTTCTGTTGAGAGACTACTGCAAAAGAGTTATTGGGTCCTTTCACAGGCCAGATAGTATCACATCGGATACCTCTCTGGTTAAAGCTTACTTTTCCTTTGCCTACACATACACCGAGTAGACTGGACTATTCTTTACACATTCTCCTCTTCCCTCATTCACCTGACCACTAAGATAACCTAAGAATTCTTCTTCACTCACAGGGTTAACTACTGCACTGTAATTGTTCAGTGGATACTTTCCACTTGGTAAGGGTAGAAGGGACTCTAGATATGGCAAGCAGCTCTTCTAGGACACTATAATATCAAACCATTGTTCGTTAGTCTTTAAATATAAAGTATAATTAGTTCTGTACATATAAAGTGACAGGTTACACTGTTATTGGTAGTACTGTAATGTACATTAGTTGTATTTCAAGAAAAAGAATGCTTCATTTCAATTTCTATTACAGTAGTAATATACTAAGACTTACTGTACTTCATTTAAATCTCATTTAGGTCAAGATCTTTGTTCATTGTCCTTAGGCAGATTCATGCCTGTTGACCAAGCTTAGAAGGTACAATATTTATTTTGTCCTGTGAAGCTAATTTATAGTGTCGGTATGAAATTATTTAACCTTTGCTAATATTTCAGCTTACTTATTTAAACCATCTTTCTATTAACACACTGCTTTATTTTAATTTGATAATACATCAGCTTTTAAGCTGATAGTAGGTATAATTGCTTTAAAATATTAGCATTATTATTCAGTACAATGCAGTAATGCAGTGTATTTCAATCTAATTAACAACAGTACTTACTTAATTGTAAGTAAAAATAAAAGCACAAAATGTTTGTGCCTAATATTGTACTAAATCACACATTTGTAGAAAATTTCAACTACGATAGGTTGTGGGCCTGTCAATGTAATTATGAAAAAAAAAAAAAAAGGGTACAGAACACTATAAAATTAGTGGATTACAATACTGTAACATGTAAAAGAGAAATAAGTACCTTTCATTATTTTTTTAGCCTTTAAACTTAATTTCTATTTCATTCTAAAGTTTTATTAACAAATTACATTTAAAAAAAATTATATTTCTTTTTGTGGTATAAAGGTTATAGCCTTGAGTTGACTGCAAATTACTGTAATCAGCCTGAATTATTTATAGTCATAGTTTTTAATGTTATCTTTAGTCCATAAAAATAAGGTCCAAAAATGTAGCATCCCTCTTGCTAAACCTACCATTTAAATTGAAAAAAATTACTGGGTAACTTGAAAACAATGCAAAAACTATTGGTATTGGTATTTATCTATGTTGTGTTTTGATGTTGATTCAAATAATTAGGTCCGACACCTAAAATAATCCCCAATGGTAGTTTTATCACCATGAAAACCAATTGGAATAGCATTAGTATTTGATTCACTAATCAGAACTTCAGGCCTAAACAGTGCACTTCTTTTCTCATACCTTTATCTAACCTGCAAGGATATGAAGGGGGAGCTTACTTTCCTCTTGAGACCTGTCCAAAGGACTTATCCCTGGTGGACAAAGGAGGCTCATCTTGGATTAGCCTGCTGCCCAGAGAGGTCATAAGTCAGCCAACAGACCCTTGAAAGCTGGACCTGAAGCTAGAACCTAAGGGAGGAATTCCCACCGCTGGGATTAAACTCGTTTCCTTGGTCGAGCACACAAGACCTTTAGGTAAGGACACAGGAAATGCACCCGTTTGCCTTACCCAGTCAAAAACAATGGGAAAATAAGAAAACCCAAGTATTTGAGAGGGTAGCATATTCTTGACAACAACAGTAGATGAAGGCAATGTAGTATTACCAACCCTAAGAGTAAATTTATCTTTGGATCTGGAACAAGTGAGAAAGGCAGAAGAAAACTGATGCTGATCGCTGGAATTCAGTCCCATCAACATAAAAGCTATTAATATAAGATTCAGATACTATATACAGTACTGTAAAATCAAGTGAATTCAAACATTAAAAGAATGACACTTCCCTGATATGAAGCTAGGCTAACACTATTGCTAGAAGACACCAAAAAATTAATCATTGGATGCAAATATAACTACTAGCTAGGATAGAAACTATTAATCAAATCCTAAAATGAACTTGCTTGATCACAAAGATTATCCACTTTAAGACAAAATTTTAACTATCGCATCACCTAAAGAATCCGGTGTGTTATTGGAAGAGACCAAGGACAATTGAAGAAAAAAATTTGATGGAGCAACACTGAGCATTCGTCTAATAAACAATCTAAATTTACGTTTACCCTCTTGTTTTTTAACCCCTTCGAGATAAGTGGCCATCTATTAGACATACAGAAACTTGCACCGAGAGCACTGCAAAGAAAAATCCCATTCAGTTGTCTGGCAAGGTACTCAAAAGTGAGTGAAGATCAACAGAATTCAATAACAACCTGTTTACCGTCCTTTATATTTAGAGCAAAAGCATTACTGGTACGCTTGGACATACCTGACAGTATAGATACGCTATCAGGAATACAGAACATTTCTTCCTTAGAAAGTAAAAACAAGAAGTGCTTAAGTGACGTGTGACCACTTATATCCGATGGTATTTACACCTTTTCCTGGAATCAGCCTTGAATTCATTGGCCTGGACAAAACTTCTTACTTGGTAGATGGGGAGTGTTTTGTTGGCTAGTTTAAAGGGAGGGAGGGTACAGCAGTGGGGGAAAAAGTTTTTTTATTATTGTTTTTATTTAGGTTAAGTTGGCACCTTCACTTGAAAGCTCGTTCTATTCAAGAGGTATGATTCATGGTAATACAGTAATTATCATTACTTGATATATTTACCAATTAAACTATAATTGAATACAGTATTCAGTACTTTCATGTTTCGTATCGACTTAAACAAATGTTTTCAGCGTATTCCCTGGAGTCTACAATGATAATCACTTTAAACATAAGGTGTTAAGCTTTAGTTTCTTTATTTGATTGACCAATTTACTACTAAAAAGAATCTTATGAAGTTTGAGCTACCTTTCATATCAAAACAATATGGAACAAAAAGACATGTAGTTTTTTCTATCACATATTCAAGCCTTTTAATACAAGCTAAAGTTTACATATGCCTTTCTCTAGTTCAGAATATATTTAATAAAATCACTGGAAAAATTGAGGGTCAAGACATTCTGTATATCACCTACATAATACGAAATTTTATCATTAAAGGAGCGGCGTGTGATAACACGACGCGACCAGAAAACTTACTGGAGAGGTCAGCCTAAACAACACGCGGCCTACCCTGGGCATTGCCCTCGGGTCACGTTCTCCTCCGCAAGGCAGGTCACTATAGAAAATGGGAGTAGGGTAAACTACACAAAACTCTGGTCGTTTGAGAGGTTCCAGTAACTCCTAAGAAAGTGTTTCGAGGTAAGTCTCTGTGTCGGAACAAACGAAATTTTATCATTAAAGGATAAGTATTACAGGTTGTGGTAGCCTTTTGGAAACATTCCTGTCGGAAGTTCTGTTGGACAGGGGCTGGAGACTTGCTGAAAATTGATATGCAACTTCACGATCCTTGTGAACTAGGGATAGTTTGGTTTGGAAGAGCCTAGAGAATTATCAGAAACCATTACCTGGCATTAACTTGATAAAGAGGTGGCTTTGACACTGATCATAAGTATATATGGTCAGTCTCTAGGACATTGTCACTGTCCTTTGCCTTTGCCATTCAAGAGCTACCTTTAACCTTAACAGAACTGATGGGTATAACAGACCATTCCCGACTCCTCAGGTAAGGTTATACTTACATGGATATAAGAAACTATCAAAATGTTTAATTTTTTATTTGAAATAAGATGTATATTAATCACCTCACAGCAAATGGTATGCAAGATGTAATAAGCAACTGTCATATGTGTTTTGCCATTAACATTAAGTTTCTAATGTCTTGTTAAAATTTATAGCAACACTGCACATTAGGTTTCAATATTAGGATGTTACTCCAGCAATGTTTACATGTACTGTTAACCAAAGAATGACTTTTGAGTTTGATTGCGGCAATGAATTTGAACGTGAAATCTGGACCAAGCAGGTCAATCTATCCCTTATTTCAGCAATGACTACTTGTCTTGTCAGCCAAAAAATGATGTTAATAGTACAGTACAGTATTATGCTTTTGAAACTATGTTTGTTCTGTCAACTAGGAAACAGAAACAGTGTACTACAAAGGGAATTTTCCATTGATGTTCTAAAAAATTAGTATATTTTGCCCATCCTTTACTTCTTTTGTAAATCAAGGACCATGAGTTAGTACTTAAAAGCCGGGACATTGACATCACTTAGTTATCTCTATTGACATTGAATGTATTACGTTGAATGACTTGAACCACCTTATAAGCCCCTATCGTAAGTTAAATGACTAAACACTATACTGCACAACATGGGATCTTTCAACTATCAACGTTAAATTCAGTGACTTTTCTTGTTGATCAACTGTTCCATCTGACTAAAGACTTCAGGCAATATACATATAGGCTGAAATTATCTACCCTTTTTATCTGTATTTGATTTAAAGTAGTCAACTGGCTGTTTCATTTTGGATCATATGTACTTAGTTCAAGAAAACATATAGCAATCATGGTTCCCCTTCACACTAGTTCACACGAAACTGCTACACCTTCAGTTCCAAGACATTTTGAAATAAAGAGCATAATGAAGCTTACCTCAAAACTACTTCAATTTCCTTCTTCTGTACAGGAAAAATTCAAATGGCAAAATATTTGCATTCTATCACATCTGCTAAACCATATTTAACAATAAAAAATAATTCTTAATCTCTAATATAAATTCAAAATGTTAAATTTGATCTTAACACCGAGTAGAACCCATGAATAACTTGCGGCATTTTAAGCACTATTGCGAAGCTAAAATGGTACAGTACCTGTACATTGTTAAATAATTATTTGGATCTCATATCCTTATAGTATTAGGCGAGAAAGGTAGACACTTTGTGAAATAAACACTCGGTCACTTGTGGTAGTACCAGGAAACAGAGACAAGGAGCTGATAATCTTTTAAGGAATCTTATCGATCTTAAAACTTTTGTACAGGAATCTAACTTTACACTAAATGTGCGATAAAAACTGGAACAAAGGAATTCACAAACCTTAGCTATAAACTCAAAACTACTTTTCATTACTATACTACAATTCTCAAACTAAAGATTTGGATGCCATACTGTTTGCAGACAGGAATCGTTCCTATGAGAATACAAGAATACTTTCATCCCTGAAATGGTTAGCCAAACTTTGTCAATTCCACAGCAGGACATAAAAATATAATGCATGAACAAGTACGCATCCAATGTAAACAAATAATAATTTGATGAAGTCTTCAACGGAACGTTTTGCACAAACTGTACGAGTTATCTTTCAATTCTATCAGAACTATACAAGTCTGGGTATAATAAGAAAGCAATTAAATATTCATGTAAAATGCTACATTAATCACAGAAAACATCTCGGCTCATATCACAAGTCTTATTCTTCTTATGGAAAAAAAAAAAAAATCCTCGCAAATTACAGAAATGTTTATACCTTCAATGCTTCTCACAAGCAATACCTTGGTAATGTCCAGCATTTTGGTTTGAGTAGAAGTGCCTGTCCTACGGGTTTGAAAAATTAAATAGCTCCCACAGAGTTTCAAATTGGACACTAAAGATTACTTTACTAAATTAACACCTTCAGCTTAATAAAAAAAATTACAGAATAGCTTTTTTAAGCTGCAATATTAGGTGGATAGTGTACGGTACTGTACTGTATAGTGTAAAACATAACGTCTTATTTTGTGTTTCAAAATTCTCACAATTTGTCAGATATGACGGAAAGATACACTAACAAATATTGGTAAAAGTGAACTGCACAGTAGAAAAACTAATTGTTTAAACTCTTTCCCTGTTCCATTCATCAGTGTAATTACAATCGCAACTCCTTCCAAAATCCGAACTCTGGTGTCGCAGGACTTCCTGGAATCGGTAGGCTAAGGAGACTTAAACGGAATCGCATTTCACAGAGAAACCAACATTAACATTCCGTAAGTAAGGGGAGAAGCAGTCTGGTAATGTAAGGAAAAAAAACAAAAATAGTCCTCCGTAAGAGAAGCGAAATCGAGTAAGAAGTAACGGTTAAGTAAGCTTAAGCTTTCGCTTCCTGAGCTTTCGTGGCCGCAGCAGCTGCCTGCTGTTGCTTTATGCTTGCCAACTGATGATCAAGTTTGACCTCCATGATATCCATCACCACTGAAAGAGACAAGAAATGACTTATGGAATCTTCTCATTGATCACATGTACAGTTATAGTAAAAAGAACACCATTTCACCCCTACATATATAAGCATAGCGCACTGTATAGTGCATGCTTTTATTAGTTCGTTTGAGAATAGAGATGTTAGGAGTCGTCTTAATAAAATTGGCCTCAATGAAGGACTACTGTACTGACAATATACAATAATAACAAAAGCAACTTAGAATAATAACGATAATAATAAAATGACACTAATAACAAAAGCAACTAAGAATAATAACAATAATAATAAAATGACACTAAAGAGCACAAAGTGAGCAGATATACTCAGATGGTAAGAAATTTTATTAAAATCTACAGGAGTTAGTAGCTGCCATTATCCTTTACACACTGTAATATAGGTCTTGAAAAGGAAATATGCATAACCCAACCATAATCCCTTTATTTTAGATAAAGTATAAATGGTAAAAAATTCTAGGCTCCTGTAAATTGTACTCATGAAAAACACTTTCAAATTTAGTTTAAGACATACTGTACAAGCACAATGCAAGACAAAAGCATTGAACTCAACACTTTTAACTGACAAGAGCAACTGAATATAAGCGCGCGCGAGAGAGAGAGAGAGAGAGAGAGAGAGAGAGAGAGAGAGAGAGAGAGAGAGAGAGAGAGAGAGAGAGAGAGAGAGAATTATATTAATAAAATTCTACAGTCCAATTCTTACCTTCTCGTACTTTGCTCTTCTCAGACGCTATTTTTTGGATCTTTTCCATCTGCTCGGTAACAAATTTCACTTTTCTGTTGAAATAGTCTTTCGCACCGTCAACGTCCTGAAAAAATACCAATGCATATTTATGTAGCTTGATACAGTATCACCATAAAATTACCTTAACCCTTTTACCCCCAAAGGACGTACTGGTACGTTTCACAAAAGCCATCCCTTTACCCCCATGGACGTAACGGTACGTCCTTGCAAAAAAATGCTATAAAATTTTTTTTTTTTTCATATTTTTGATAATTGTTTGAGAAAATTCAGGCATTTTTCAAGAGAATGAGACCAACCTGACCTCTCTATGACAAGAATTAAGGCTGTTAGAGCAATATAAAAAAAATATACTGCAAAATGTGTTGGGAAAAAAATAACCCCCTGGGGGTTAAAGGTTGGAAATTTCCAAATAGCCTGGGGGTAAAAGGGTTAACACTAGACACAAAGTGAAGGCAGTGGGAACAGTATTAGATGACTGGATTTATGAATTTAGGATATATAGCACAGAATAGGGACTGTCAGGCCATTCAACATCTTACTGCAACAGGAGGAAAACCTTGCAGTTACACCAAAGAAAGGAAGCGTGAGTGTAGGTAAAGTGGTAGTTCTCTTGCTTGAGGGTACACTCGGGCACACTATTCTATCTTATTTCTCTTCTTGTTTTTAAAAGTATTTGTAGTTTATATGTGAAAGATCTATTTTAATATTGTTATTGTTCTTAAATTATTTGATTCTAATCGTTCATTACTTCTCTTGTAATTCATTTATTTCCTTGTTGCCTTTCCGCACTGGGTTATTTTTCTCTGTTGGAGACCCTGGGTTTATAGTATCCTGCTTTCCAACTAGGGTTATAGCTTAGCTAGTATTAATACATACATACATATACCAAGGCACTTCCCCCAATTTTGGGGGGTAGCCGACATCAACAAAGAAACAAAACAAAAAAGGGGACCTCTACTCTCTATGTTCCTCCAGCCTAAACAGGGACTCAACCGAGTTCAGCTGGTACTGCTAGGGTGCCACAGCCCACCCTCCCACATTATCCACCACAGATGAAGCTTCATAATGCTGAATCCCCTACTGCTGCTACCTCCGCTGTCATCTAAGGCATCGGAGGCAGCAGCAGGGCCTACCGGAACTGCGTCACAATCGCTCGCCATTCATTCCTATTTCTAGCACGCTCTCTTGCCTCTCTCACATCTATCCTCCTATCACCCAGAGCTTTCTTCACTCCATCCATCCACCCAAACCTTGACCTTCCTCTTGTACTTCTCCCATCAACTCTTGCATTCATCACCTTCTTTAGCAGACAGCTATTTTCCATTCTCTCAACATGGCCAAACCACCACAACACATTCATATTCACTCTAGCTGCTAACTCATTTCTTACACCCGTTCTCACTCTCACCACTTCGTTCCTAATCCTATCTACTCAAGATACACCAGCCATACTCCTCAGACACTTCATCTCAAACACATTCAATTTCTGTCTCTCCGTCACTTTCATTCCCCACAACTCCGATCCATACATCACAGTTGGTACAATCACTTTCTCATATAGAACTCTTTTTACATTCAAGCCCAACCCTCTATTTTTTACTACTCCCTTAACTGCCCCCAACACTTTGCAACCTTCATTCACTCTCTGGCGTACATCTGCTTCCACTCCACCATTTGCTGCAACAACAGACCCCAAGTACTTGAACTGATCCACTTCCTCAAGTAACTCTCCATTCAACATGACATTCAACCTTGCACCACCTTCCCTTCTCGTACATCTCATAACCTTACTCTTACCCACATTAACTCTCAACTACCTTCTCTCACACACACTTCCAAATTCTGTCACTAATCGGCCAAGCTTCTCTTCTGTGTCTGCAATCAGTACACTATCATCCGCAAACAACTACTGATTTACCTCCCATTCATGGTCATTCTCGTCTACCAGTTTTAATCCTCGTCCAAGCACTCGAGCATTCACCTCTCTCACCACTCCATCAACATATAAGTTAAACAACCATGGGGACATCACACATTCCTGTCTCAGCCCCACTCTCACCGGAAACCAATCACTCACTTCATTTCCTATCCTAATACATGCTTTACGACCTTTGTAGAAACTTTTCACTGCTTGCAACAACTTTCCACCAACTCCATATAATAGTATTAATAATCACAATAATATAAAGACAGTGCAGCTGGGGATTCAAGAAACAGTGCAAAGATAGTCAAGTAATGCCTAAAGTGCAGTGTGAGGTGCACTGACACCGCTAACCCCTGACTGTTTTTCAAAATAATGATGGATACTACAAAGGAGTGCATGAAAAGGCATCACTGGAAGCTGCTTCATGTTGTAACCATGTTAACATAAGAATCAAAGGAGGTGATTGAGAAGTTAAAAGGGGAAGAGGGGATTAAAAACCAAATTGGCAAAAGGAAAACATACAATTAGGAAAGAAGTGATGCAGAGGTGGGAGAGGTGTGAAGGTGATCTGTGAACTTTTTAGTGTGTTCCAATTGTAACAGAAGTTATCACACTAAGAGTTTTAGATTACAAAACCTCTATGGAGAGACAAATTTTAATGTCATAAATGTGCAATGAGAGCAGATGGGATAGATGCTAAAGTTAAAAACACTTATCAAGTACAGTATTGAAAAAGATGGAGCATTTCTGTTACTTTGGAGACATACTAGACTAAAATATGAGTAAAGAAAATAGTAGGAGAGTGGTGGGAGCATGGATTAAATGCTGATTAACTGATTATTAATAAATAAAAGTTCCAAAAATGGAGAGCGCGCCAAGACTTAAGTTAGTTACATAAGGCTCGTACTACTCTGCGCAACAGAAACAAGGCCAGTCAGATTTTGATACGGATAACCTGAGAATTCTCATTCGAGGTTGGAGTACAATGAGAAGATTTTACCACAAAAGAATTATTGGAAAGATGAGGTGTCCAGAAAATGGTTAAAACATTTAGAACTAAAGACCGAGATGATTTACAGACGTGATGAGAAACAGTAAGACAGAAGAACAGGAAATATGTGAGTGACTCAACAAAGACCTGTCATGTGACCCATGAAATCATAGAAAAAGGGGGAGAGATGAAGACCGGGTCCTGAAGGGTTGGGAGCTCAGGAAGACAAGAGAATACAGAACACTTAAAACTTAACCCCAAAATGGGAACTGATGATATAGATTAGGAAGATGGAATTAATGATGGCAGCAAAAAAGTAATATTGTATACTTAACTTGAAAATATATATGTTAATATATCTGAAAAATAACATTAGGAAAATAACACTAAATCATAAGGCAAACACTAAAAAGATAATAGAAAGCAAAGTTAGTGAACAAACACGTAGTTAAACTACGTAAATCAACAAACCTCAACTTTGCACAGAGTTATTTGTAAAGTACTGTACTGTACCATGACATTGCCTCTTCTATCAAATTTTTATGATTCTTTGGGTTGGTGAAGATAACCTCAACGAAGGTCTAAACTACTGAGACACAGTTACTTTTCTAACAGTACTGTATCAGTTATATATGTATATCTGTTAATTGTCAGAAAAAATAATCTTCCCATGTCACAATTTGATCAAATGGCTAAAATTACATAAACTGAAATGGTTATTAGAATAAAATAATCCTTTTCATAACTTGTTTTCCCCATTTCTTAAAATGCACATGAACTAACAAATTTAAAAAAAAGTCTGGAGGTTAACAAATTAATCAGAATCATTGAATCTTTTAGGTACTTTGAAACCACAGATCTAACAAATGACTACATTTTTAGGGTTCTGATTCAGAACCATGGGCTCTTGGAAAGAAAATGCAATGATTTTAAGATCCCTTCATGTTATGAAAGAAATATTCAATACCGTAATCACTTGCAACTGAGTGTTATAACATTCAAGTGTGTTACCCAACTACTGACAATTCTTAATAAATTTTCTTTTAATTGTTAATTGTAGTTTATTCATTAACTTATTTCCTTTCTTCATTGAACTATTTTGGAGCCTTTGGGCTTATAGCATCCTGCTTTATCCAACTAGGGTTGTAGCTTAGCTAGTACTAATAATAATAATGCCATGTTTTGAAGACAATAAATTAGTACTGTAACAATAAATTAATATTGTAACTTCTTCACTGTGAATTTCCTGTTTACCTATAAATTTTATAACACCAAACATTACTATGGATTTCCAATAAATATAAATAACAGATTAAAACAGTTCGGACAAGTGATGAAAGAAATTAGGAATCGTTGCTCAAAAAAGTAGTAGTAACAGGACGAAGACCAGTATGGACAAGATATTACATAAAACAAGAACAAATGAAGATTTAAGCCTTTAAGTAGATCTTTCTTACCAAATACGTATCGTTATATGAAACTGACGGCTGGAGTACTGATGAATGAAAATCATTAACAGTATCACCTAAGGAACCTGGCCATATAGGAAATAGTTTATTCCTGGTAATAAAATGGGCAACAGAGGCAAATAACAGGTTATCTGATTTCTGCACAAATTAGAGAAGCCCATATCTACTAATATGAGACCTCATGAAGCAAAGCAGTGACTCTTGATGCCTAAGAGGTACTTATGTGATTCCAAACTCCATCCTTCACTTCCTAATCCCCAGAATCTTTAAGATCAAGTCAGTGGAAATTCATCAGGTCTCCGTGAGATTTGAGCTCTGCACCAAAAGATCAGCAAGACATGACTGTGCTAAGCATTAAGATACCACAACGCCCAATACTACTACTTAACATGGCTATACTGCTGTCATGGCCTGCTTAAAATGGCTATACCGCTGTCATTGTCTAACTCAACACCTTTATGCTTTTGCAATTAAAGTTTTCAATAGCATATGAAAAAACAGTATATAAACTAGCAATTATTATAAATGTTCAGAAATTCTTTCAAACACAATTATTAGAGCTACATATAACTACTTAATGATCATGCATATAACACAAGATCATACCCTTTCAACGTAATATCCAGTTCCAACATCAATGAGTAACTTTTCTGAATCGGATATGGTGCCAGGAACGTACATACAACTGGTCAGGGGAACAAGGATCTCTTTCCCTTTGGTTTCTGGAGTTATCTGAAATGTAAGGGCAATTAAAAAATTACTTTTGAACAAATGAACACAAATATGCTTACAAAGCTGTTTTCAAACCCCGTATCAAGAAAAAATTGAAGTATATTTCTTCTTCTTGAAGTTTGTGTATTAAAACTTAGGAGGGAAAATATTTTAAAAAACTAAGAAAATTATAAATGCCAAGTATTGTAGCTTAACCAATCTAGAGTAAAAAATAAAACTAATACAATGGCTATAAACAGTTGTACAATGGTAAACATAGTTCAAAAATTGTAAGAATAGGTAAACATGTCTAAACCTACAAGAATATACCTAACTTTTAATAAGAAATGTGAAGAACAATAGATATATATCTTGATATAGATTGATGTACTTCACAAGCTTTTAGGAACGAGTATATGTGGATATGAAAACTCAAGGAACATTACATCAAGAATAAGAATTACAACTTCTTCCTGCTGAATGTTTTTAACATTGTCTTTACAACTCCTTTTTTGATTGCTCTTTCTATTCTTTTTCATCTATTCCTAACAGTCTATTTTATCGCAACTGTCCAACATCTCTAACTTTACTTCGGTTTAGTTTCCACATCTTCTCCAAGATTAAATCCACTGGAAAACCTTAGAAGATTCAAGAGGATAGATTTAAGCAGCCTTTTAAAACCAAGAGTACTTCTTTAATGGACATTGTCTACCAATTTTTACTTTGTGGTACAACTCACTATAAGAAAACAAAATTAAACAGCAAATTAAGAGTATGGACATACCTTGTTAACACATTCGCCCGATTCGCTGAACTTCATCTGTGCAATTTTGAGCTGCTGTAGGGAATCATTGAAAAATTGAAGTTCCTGAAAAAAAAATGAATCTTGAATTAAGATGTACTTTATTAAAATGTTATTTTCATTAGTAAAATAAATTTTTGAATATACTTACCCGGTGATCATATAGCTGTCAGCTCTGCTGCCCGACAGAAAAACCTAAGGACAAAATACGCCAGCGATCGCTATACAGGTGGGGGTGTACATCAACAGCGCCATCTGTCGAGCAGGTACTCAAGTACTCCATGTCAACACAGAACCAATTTTCTCCTCGGCCCACTGGGTCTCTATTGGGGAGGAAGGGAGGGTCCTTTAATTTATGATCACCGGGTAAGTATATTCAAAAATTTATTTTACTAATGAAAATAACATTTTTCAATATTAAACTTAGCCGGTGATCATATAGCTGATTCACACCCAGGGGCATGGGTAGAGACCAGCATTATGTGTTACATTAAGAGCTAAGTATTTTGTATTTCATTTTAGCAGTTATTCAAAATAACAAACATAAAATCAATAAGTACCTGGTAAGGAAGTCGACTTGAACAATTACTCTGCCTTTTTAAGTACGTCTTCCTTACTGAGCCTCGCGATCCTCATAGGATGCTGAGCGACTCCTAGGAGCTGAAGTATGAAGGGTTGCAACCCATACTAAAGGACCTCATCAAAACCTCTAATCTAGGCGCTTCTCAAGAAATGACTTTGACCACCCGCCAAATCAAGTAGGATGCGAAAGGCTTCTTAGCCTTCCGGACAACCCAAAAACAATAATAAAACATTTCAAGAGAAAGATTAAAAAGGTTATGGAATTAGGGAATTGTAGTGGTTGAGCCCTCACCCACTACTGCATTCGTTGCTACGAATGGTCCCAGAGTGTAGCAGTTCTCGTAAAGAGACTGGACATTCTTAAGATAAAAAGACGCGAACACTGATTTGCTTTTCCAATAGGTTGCGTCGATTATACTTTGCAGAGATCTATTTTGTTTAAAGGCCACGGAAGTTGCGACAGCTCTAACTTCGTGTGTCCTTACCTTCAGCAAAGCTTGGTCTTCCTCATTCAGATGGGAATGAGCTTCTCGTAATAACAGTCTGATAAAATAGGATAAAGCATTCTTTGACATAGGCAAAGATGGATTCTTAACTGAACACCATAAAGCTTCAGACGGGCCTCGTAAAGGTTTTTAAATAGAACTCAAGAGCTCTTACAGGACATAAGACTCTTTCTAGTTCATTTCCAACCATGCGATAAGTTTGGAATATCGAACGATATTGGTCAAGGCCGAGAAGGCAGCTCGTGTTTGGCTAGAAAACCAAGTTGTAGAACATGTAGCCGTTTCGGATGAGAATCCGATGTTCTTGCTGAAGGCATGAATCTCACTGACTCTTTTAGCTGTGGCTAAGCATATCAGGAAAAGAGTCTTTTAAGGTGAGATCTTTCAGGGAGGCTGATTGTTGCGGTTCGAACCTGTCTGACATAAGGAATCTTAGTACCACGTCTAAATTCCAACCAGGTGTAACCAAACGACCCTCCTTCGTGGTCTCAAAAGACTTAAGGAGGTCCTGTAGATCTTTATTGTTGGAAAGATCTAAGCCTCTGTGACGGAAGACTGATGCCAACATGCTTCTGTAACCCTTGATAGTGGGAGCTGAAAGAGATCGTTCTTTCCTCAGATATAAGAGAAAATCAGCTATTTGAGTTACAGAGGTACTGGTCGAGGATACGGATACTGACTTGCACCAGTTTCGGAAGATTTCCCACTTCGATTGGTAGACTCTAAGGGTGGAAGTTCTCCTTGCTCTAGCAATCGTTCTGGCTGCCTCCTTCGAA
This sequence comes from Palaemon carinicauda, assembly GCF_036898095.1. Taxonomy (NCBI): domain Eukaryota; kingdom Metazoa; phylum Arthropoda; class Malacostraca; order Decapoda; family Palaemonidae; genus Palaemon; species Palaemon carinicauda. The sequence goes on along the minus strand of NC_090738.1, from coordinate 123,421,970 downwards.
AAGTCTCTAGCTCTCGAGTGTCTTTCGATAGTCTGAAGGCAGTCAGACGAAGAGCGTGGAGGCCTTGGTGTACCTTCTTTATGCGTGGCTGACGTAGAAGGTCCACCCTTAGGGGAAGAGTTCTGGGAACGTCTACTAGCCATCGAAGCACCTCGGTGAGCCATTCTCTCGCGGGCCAGAGGGAAGCAACTAGCGTCAACCTTGTCCCTTCGTGAGAGGCGAACTTCTGCAGTACCTTGTTGACAATCTTGAACGGAGGGAATGCATATAGATCTAGATGTGACCAATCTAGTAGAAAGGCATCTATATGAACTGCTGCTGGGTCCGGGATTGGTGAGCAAAATATTGGGAGCCTCTTGGTCATCGAGGTTGCGAAGAGATCTATGGTTGGCTGGCCCCAGGTGGCCCAAAGTCTCTTGCATACATCCTTGTGGAGGGTCCATTCTGTTGGAATTATTTGTCCCTTCCGACTGAGACAATCTGCCATGACATTCAAGTTGCCTTGGATGAACCTCGTTACTAAGAAATGTCTAGACCTTTTGACCAGGTGAGGAGGTCCCTTGCGATCTCGTACAATGTCAGAGAGTAGGTCCCTCCTTGCTTGGAGATGTACGCCAAAGCCGTGGTGTTGTCCGAGTTCACCTCCACCACTTTGCCTTGAAGGAGAGACCTGAAGCTTTTCCAGGTCAGACGTACTGCCAGTAGCTCCTTGCAGTTGAAATGCATTGTCCTTTGACTCGAGTTCCATAATCCCGAGCATTCCCTACCGTCTAATGTCGCACCCCAGCCTACGTCCGATGCGTCCGAGAAGAGAACGTGGTTGGTAGTCTGAACAGTCAGGGGAAGACCCTCTCTAAGGTTAATTTAGTCCTTTCACCAAGTCAGACAAGACTTTAACCTTCCGGAAACCGGGATCGAGACCGCTTCTAGCGTCTTGTCCTTTTTCCAGTGAAAAGCTAGATGGTATAGAAGAGGACGGAGGTGTAGTCTTCCTAGTGACACAAATTGATCCACGGATGACAGTGTCCCTACCAGACTCATCCACAGCCTGACTGGGCAGCGTTCCTTCTTCAGCATCTTCTGGATGGATAGCAGGGCTGGGGGCTGATCGTCTTGTTCAGCAACGTCCTCATCAGAGGGTTCCTCATCCGAAACTGATGAGGAAACGGCAACGGAGTGGGCAACGTCTGACTCGCTGAATCCGGTCGCACTGGTGGATGCGTGACGGAGCCGGACGCAATATCATGGCACTGCTGCACAGTCTGTGAACTGTCAACAACCATGGGTGCGCGAGGAAGTACAGCATCAACCCGAAACTGTCTAGACTGCTGGGTTGTGCAGTCAACACCCTACCGGGTTACTGAGGTTGACGCACTGCGTCACAACAAGTCACCTCTGCTGGTTGTTGAACGTCTTCCTAGTGACACACTGAACGTCAACAACCACCTCCGAGCGTCGCTTAACGTCAACGTGCGACTGGCAACCCACACTGGGTCGCATCGGTGGAGGAACCACCTCAACTGGCAGACGCGAGTAGGATACCTCAGCGCAACAGGGCGCACAACCAACCGGTTGGAAGGTTGTTGGCCAGAAGGTTCTTCTCCGCATTTAAGTCCTCTATCAAGGACACAAGCTTGGACTGCATGTCTTGCAGCAAAGCTCATTAAGGGTCTACGGGAGCAGGTGTGGCAACAGACGGGGTTAGCGACTGAGGCGGAACCATTTACCATCCCTGGAAGCCTTGTTATGTGTGACATAATAGTACAACAAAACTTCAAAGGCTCGACAAAAGTTGAGAAGTTGACCTGTAAACAACTTGGAGCGTCTCCTGGCTAGGCGCCAGGGCGAGTCTACCAGAATTGAGAAGTCTATTTGGGCAGAGGCATGAACTTCCAAGCCGAGAACTTCTCTCGTGTCCTATCAGACTCTCGCTCTATAAGCCAGTTTAAAAGAAGGGAAATCAAAGGCTGAATCCCTAAAACTCCTCCTGGTGCAAAAACCAGTCGCCTAGCCAACGTAACGCTCTCTAGGAGAGCGAGAGAGCACTAGCTTAACAACAACGGCTTCGAAGTAGCTAGGCCTAGTGTAAGTTCTGACGTTAGGCGAACGAGGAGCAGCAGTTACAAGATCCGGACGAAGATCCTTAAAAAATCATCATGATTTAATTAAAGTCCATAGGAGGCTAAGCAGCTTAAGGCTCCTCTCCAAATGACAGAGTCCTCAAAGGAATATCAGTAGGAGGGAGAACAGCACTTTCTCATCTACAGGAACCTTGTCCGAGAAAAGCTAGGTTATCTCAGTGAGGGTCTCACTGGTGCATTAGCAGCAGACCAGAAGGCAACATTATGTAACTGCTTGACAGTCTGTGAACTGTCAACCACAACAGGTGCGTGAGGACATACAGCACTGGTGCATTAGTAGCAGACCAGAAGGCAACGTCATGTAACTGCTTGACAGTCTGTGAACTGTCAACAACTGAACTGTCAACCACAACCGGTGCGTGAGGACATACAGTGTTCACTCGAGACTGCTTTGACTGTCTATACTGAGCAGTCAAAACAACTCTAGAATGCGGAGGTTGACGCACCGCGTCAAAACAAAACAACTTAGGTTGCTGTTGTAACTCGCGAACGTCAACGGAGGGTTCCGTGCGTCTGTGAACGTCAACGTGCGGCTGGCAGGGTACACTGCGCATGGGTGGTGGAACTCTCACAGCCGGAATGCGGGAGCAGGTAGCGTCAGCGTCTACTGTACGCACAACCGTGGTTGGTTGTAGGCTAACGGGTGCAGCGTCAACCTTCTCCGCACGATACTCCTGCATAAAAGATGCTAACTGTGTCTGCATAGACTGTAGCAAAGACCACTTAGGGTCTACAGTAGCAGGTGCGGCAACAGACGGTGTTACTGCCTGTTGCGGTACCGCTTTGCCTCTCTTAGGAGGTGAGCAGTCGTCGGAAGACTGCAGCGAATCCGAACTGACCCAGTGGCTACAACTGGGCCGTTGGACTTGCGCGGAAGGGACCGACTTGCGCTTAATAAGCTGCGAGACCTTGGTCCATGGTTTCTTACGAGAAACCTCTTCCGCAGACGAGAAGTAAATGGGCTCTCTCGTCTTTGTGTGGGTGGGGCGATCTTGGGTAGATACGCCCGAAACCACGGAGGGAAACGTCTGTTCGTTGATCAAGGCCTGACGAACCCATAAGTCGTTCGACATTACTTCTCCCCTGGGCTTGGGAGCTTGCAAGAGGTCCCGGACTAGGTGAACGACAGGCACGAACAGACGAACCCTCGGACGCAACACTGTAACACTTTGCGCATATCACTTTATCACTTCGATTTTCTGTTTTGCACTTATTTCACTGAAATCGAAACTTTTACTGATTTCAACCTGAAACACGCAATTCTACCCTTCATTAAAAGGCAGTAATTGCGAAAACAGTCGTATAATGCAGCTCATTAATACTAGCAAAAACAGAAAACATATATAAAAATAAAGAATTCAGTGGCTGGGAAAGAGACTAAACACTAGTTCAAATAAACTACGTTTACAATCTCTCACCGCACATAGCCTGGGGACAAGAATAAAACCCTAGAAACGTTTTACCTTCTTCCCCGTACAGCGACTAGGGAGGAGAGTAACACGAGAACAACGTTACCCGCTTGAACGGAACGTTTTTTCTCCTCTCTCTCCCTCCGTCTCTATCTCTCTCTCTCTTTCTCTCTTGATTTCGCACCTGAGAGAAGAGCCCAATATATATCGTCAAAACATGTTATTTGGCTAAAGGAAAAAACAAAGGTTTTCCAAATAAAAAGTTCCTTTAATTTAGAATTTAAACCATTTAAGCTAAGAAAGAATGAACGAAACGTCAGAATCGATTTACTCTTACTGCAAAGTGAAACCGTGATACACTCTCTCTCTATCGTAACTATAGAGCGCATGTTGAACGTCCTGAACGTCAACAACTGCGTACTGTAGTCTAAAAAACTAAACGTTAGTTCATCTTTGAAAACAGTACGAGACTATCAAAGAAATTCTTTCATAAAACATTAAATTTAAAAAGTTTTAAATTCTTTAAAGGCTAACTACGATATAACGGGCTCAACGTTGATTAACTTCGGTTCCAAGTTAGGACCGCCTACTATCAGGAAAGGTCGCATATAAACAAAACATAAAAATTTATTTTTATATGTTTATAATAAATGGAAAGTTAATTGAAGAGGCCTAATAAAGGCGGAGAGATATAAAATAAATAGATCTATAACGTGTTAAGCAAAATTACTAAAAACCTAAACACACTTCCGTCTAAGAGAAGGGTCGGCCATTTAAAAGTGAAAGAGAGTCCATACTCTCTTTGTCACCATAATTAAATCTATCCAAAACGAGTTCAAGTTTTGAGATGAAGATAAAACCCCTGCATAGCGAAAGCTCAAAACTAGAATAGTGTACTTCACCAAATAGTTGTGAAAACAAATCCAGTTAGTAACAGCGTATTTAGTAGGTCTTGCCAGTGGCACGACAGAGAGAAAATTGGTTCTGTGTTGACATGGAGTACTTGAGTACCTGCTCGACAGATGGCGCTGTTGATGTACACCCCCACCTGTATAGCGATCGCTGGCGTATTTTGTCCTTAGGTTTTTCTGTCGGGCAGCAGAGCTGACAGCTATATGATCACCGGCTAAGTTTAATATTGAAAAATCTAAAATTTTTAAAATATAGGTTTATTGTATTACATTTTTTTATTCATAACTTTTTTAAATTTTAATTATTTGCATCAAAGCAGTTATAAATACCTGTAAATACATCAGGAAAATATATTCTCATCATTATAAATATGTTATTTTTATTAATAAAATAAATTTTTGAATATACTTACCCGATAATCATGTAGCTGTCAACTCCGTTGCCCGACAGAATTCTATGGAGGGATACGCCAGCTATCACAATACTAGAAGGGGGTGTACTTACCAGCGCCACCTGTGGCCAGGTACTCAATCATTTGTTGTTGACACCTCCTCAATTATTCCTCGGTCCACTGGTTCTCTCTGGGGCGGAAAGGGAGGGTCGATTAAATCATGATTATCGGGTAAGTATATTCAAAAATTTATTTTATTAATAAAAATAACATTTTTCAATATTAAACTTACCCGATAATCATGTAGCTGATTCACACCCAGGGAGGTGGGTGAAAACCAGTGTACATGATTAAAGGATAGCTAAGTATCCCAAATTTCATATAACAGTTATCTCAAATAACAATGAAATAATAAGTACCTGGTAAGGAAGTCGAATAGAACCGTTACTCTGCCTTTTATTTAAAGTTCGTCTTCCTTACTGAGCGCAGCGTTCCTCTTGGAGGCTGAATCAACCCAAAGGTGCCAAAGTACAAGGGGTTGCAACCCTACTAAAGGACCTCTACCAAACCTTTAACCCAGGCGCTTCTCAAGAATGAATAGACCACCCGCCAAATCCAAGGATGCGGAAGGCTTCTTAGCCTACCGTAACAACCATAAAAACAAACAATAAAAGTATTCAAGAGAAAGGTTAAAAAGGTTATGGGATTAAGGGAATGTAGTGGCTGAGCCCTCACCTACTACTGCACTCGCTGCTACGAATGGTCCCAGGGTGTAGCAGTTCTCGTAAAGAGACTGGACATCTTTCAGATAAAATGATGCAAACACTGACTTGCTCCTCCAATAGGTTGCATCCATAATGCTCTGCAGAGAACGGTTTTTATTAAAGGCCAACGAAGTAGCTACAGCTCTTACTTCGTGGGTCCTTACCTTCAGCAATGCAAGGTCTTCCTCCTTTAAGTGAGAATGTGCTTCTCTGATCAGAAGCCTTATATAGTACGAAAGCCCATTCTTGGACATGGGTCTCGAGGGTTTCTTGATGGCACACCATAAGGCTTCTGACTGTCCTCGAATAGGTTTAGACCTCTTCAGATAATATTTGAGAGCTCTGACAGGGCAAAGAACTCTCTCTAGTTCGTTACCTACCATGTTGGAGAGGCTAGGTATCTCGAACGATCTAGGCCAAGGACGTGAAGGAAGCTCGTTCTTTGCTAGGAATCCAAGCTGAAAAGAACATGTAGCTGATTCGGTTGTGAAACCAATGTTCTTGCTGAAGGCATGAACCTCACTGACTCTCTTAGCTGTTGCAAGGCAAACGAGAAAAGCAGTCTTGAGGGTAAGATCCTTGAAGGAAGCTGACTGGAGAGGTTCGAACCTAGATGTCATAAGGAACCTTAAGACTACGTCTAGATTCCAGCCTGGAGTGGAAAGACGACGTTCTTTAGACGTCTCAAAAGACTTGAGAATGTCTTGAAGGTCCTTGTTGGAAGACAGGTCCAAACCCCTGTGGCGGAGGACTGAGGCCAACATGCTCCTATACCCTTTAATCGTAGGTGTTGAAAGGGATCTCTCATTCCTAAGATGAAGAAGGAAGTCAGCTATTTGGATCACAGAGGTATTGGTAGAGGATATTGAATTGGCTCTACACCAGCTTCGGAAGACCTCCCACTTAGACTGGTAGACTCTACGAGTGGAAATTCTTCTAGCTCTGGCAATCGCACTGGCTGCCTCCTTCGAAAAGCCTCTAGCTCTAGCGAATCTTTCGACAGTCTGAAGGCAGTCAGTCGAAGAGCGTGGAGGTTTGGGTGCAACCTGTCTACGTGTGGTTGACGTAGAAGGTCCACTCTTAGAGGTAGAGTCCTGGGGAAGTCGACTAGCCATTGAAGTACCTCTGTGTACCATTCTCTTGCAGGCCAAAGGGGAGCAACCAGCGTCAGCCGTGTCCCTTCGTGCGAGACGAATTTCTGCAGAACTTTGTTTATAATCTTGAACGGAGGGAATGCGTACAGGTCGAGATGGGACCAGTTCAGAAGAAAAGCATCTACATGAACCGCTGCAGGGTCTGGAACAGGGGAACAATAAAGCGGAAGTCTCTTGGTGATGGAGGTGGCAAACAGATCTATGGTAGGTTGACCCCACAAGGTCCAAAGTCTGTTGCACACACTCTTGTGGAGGGTCCATTCCGTGGGAATGACCTGATTCCTTCTGCTGAGGCGATCCGCTGAAACATTCATATCGCCCTGGATGAACCTCGTGACCAGTGTGAGGTTTAGACCTCTTGACCAAATGAGGAGGTCCCTTGCGATCTCGTAAAGGCTCCTCGAATGGGTCCCTCCTTGCTTGGAGATGTAAGCCAAGGCTGTGGTGTTGTCTGAATTCACCTCCACCACTTTGCCTAGCAGGAGGGACTTGAAGTTCAACAGGGCAAGATGAACTGCTAACAGTTCCTTGCAGTTGATATGGAGTAATCCTTGTTCCTTGTTCCATACTCCTGAGCATTCCCGTCCGTCCAAGGTCGCACCCCAGCCCGAGTCCGATGCATCCGAGAAGAGATGAAGATGGGGGGTCTGGATGGCCAATGATAGACCCTCCTTGAGAAGGAGATTGTGCTTCCACCACCGGAGAGTGGTCTTCATCTCTTGGTTGATAGGGATAGAGACTGCTTCTAGAGTCGAGCCCTTGTCCCAATGAGCTGCAAGATGGAATTGAAGAGGGCGGAGGTGGAGTCTCCCTAGCTCGACAAACAGGGCCAGAGATGAGAGGGTCCCTGTGAGACTCATCCACTGTCTCACTGAGCAATTGCTCCTCTTCAGCATGCTCATGATGCACTCTAGGGCTTGGTTTATCCTGGGGGCCGATGGAAAAGCCCGAAAATCCCGACTCTGAATCTCCATTCCCAGGTACACAATGGATTGGGAGGGAATGAGTTGAGATTTCTCTATATTGACTAATAGACCTAGGTCTCTGATTAGATCTAAAGTCCAAGAGAGGTTCTCCAGACAACGACGACTCGTGGAGGCTCTCAACAGCCAGTCGTCTAGGTAGAGGGAGGCTCTGATGTTCGATAAGTGCAGGAATTTCGCTACATTCCTCATCAGATGAGTAAAGACCATAGGAGCTGTGCTTAGGCCAAAACACAGGGCTTGGAACTGATAGACAACCTTTCCGAAAACGAATCTCAGGAAAGGTTGGGAGTCTGGATGAATGGGAACGTGAAAGTATGCATCTTTCAAGTCCAACGAGACCATCCAGTCCTCCTGTCTGACCGCTGCTAAGACCGACTTGGTCGTCTCCATTGTGAACGTCTGCTTGGTGACATACTCGTTGAGAGAGCTGACGTCCAGCACCGGTCTCCAACCTCCTGTCTTTTTGGCTACAAGAAAGAGACGGTTGTAGAAGCCCGGGGATTGATGGTCCCGGACTATAACCACTGCCTTCTTCTGCACAAGTAGCGACACCTCCTGTTGCAATGCTAGCCTCTTGTCCTCTTCTTTGTAGTTGGGAGAGAGGTTGATGGGCGATGTGGTCAGAGGCGGTTTGAGGCAGAATGGAATCCTGTAACCGTACCTCAGCCAACTGACAGACTGTGCGTCTGCACCTCTCTTCTCCCAGGCTTGCCAGAAGATCTTGAGTCTGGCTCCTACTGTTGTCTGGAGAATCTGAGAGTCAGTGCTTTCCCTTAGATGTCCTGGGTCCTTTCCTAGACTTGCCCCTGTGAGTGTCTGGACGGGAGCTTCCTCGGCTGGGGGCTCTACCACGAAAGGGCGGTATGAACCTAGTGGCCGGGGTATCAGCCACTGGGGAGCGATAAGTCTTGGGGACAGAGGTGGTAACCTTAGACTTACGAGCCGATGAGGCTACAAGATCGTGCGTGTCCTTCTGTATCAGGGCAGCCGACAAGTCCTTAACTAGCTCCTCGGGAAAGAGGAACTTTGAGAGTGGAGCAAAAAGGAGCTGTGACCGCTGGCACGGTGTAATGCTGGCTGAAAGGAAGGTACACAGTTGTTCCCTTTTCTTCAACACCCGATACAAATAACGACGCTAGCTCACCCGATCCATCCCTGATAGCCTTATCCATGCAGGACATAATTAGCATGGCAGAGTCTTTGTCCGCAGGAGATGTTTTCTTGCTGAGGGCTCCCAGGCACCAGTCGAGAAAGTTGAACATTTCGAAAGCTCTGAACAACCCTTTCAGAAGATGATCCAGGTCTGAGAAGGTCCAACAAACCTTCGAGCGTCTCATCGCAGTCCTCCTAGGCGAGTCCACCAGACTTGAGAAGTCAGCCTGGGCAGAGGCAGGTACTCCCAAGCCTGGTGCTTCCCCTGTGGCATACCAAACGCAACCTTTCGAAGCGAGCTTCGTTGGAGGGAACATGAAGGAAGTCTTGCCCAGGTGTTGTTTAGACTGAAGCCACTCCCCTAAGGTCCTTAAGGCCCTCTTGGAGGATCTAGCTAGGACAAGCTTAGTATAGCTCGACTTAGCTTGTTGTACGCCTAGCGAAAACTCAGATGGAGGAGAGCGGGGAACAGCAGAGACGAAGTGGTCAGGGTAAAGCTCCCTGAGTAGAGCCAAGACCTTTCTAAAATCAACAGACAATGGAGAAAGCTTAGACTCCTCCACATCTGATGAGGGATCAAGGTGTGCCTCCTCATCATCCGACACTTCATCAGCAGAAGGTAGCGAAGCAAAAGGACCAGAATGCTGAACCGCAGAGTCAGAACGGGTAGGAACAATAACAGAGGTTTCCTCAACTTGAGGGAAAACCTGAGGTTCAGACTGCATAGGCTGAACAACAGACGGAGCAGAAGGCAGGTGCATGGGTGAAGGAGGTTGACTCCTAGCAAGAGTTGCACCCAAGGCTTGCACAAGCTGAGCGGAGGACGGAGGCGGAGTAGTCCGTTCCTGTTCCTGAGAGATGATTGGAGCATGAGAAGGTTGAGGCTGCGCAGAACAAGGTAAAGTTCTCGCAAGCTGAGGCTCCTGAGGCGCAAGTCCATGGTGTAGAGGAGCTTGCCTAGATGAGGGTTGAGCTCGGTGCAGCGCTGGTTGAGCAGACAGACTCACGGAGGGGAGAGGTTGTTGTACCCCAACCGAGAGTTGCACCACTGGTGGAGCAGCAAGGGGAGGAGGAGGAAGAGTGTAACTCTCCTGATCCCAAAGCAAGGGTTGCCTTAAAGAAGGCTGAGGCTGAACAACACTGTGAACAGCAAACTCCGAAAGTGGCTCAACATCGTACGCCTGGCAGATGGTGCTGCGACCAGGCGGAGCAGGTGCAGGCTGGGCGAGCACAGGCGGAGCAGGTGCAGGCTGGGCGAGCACAGGCGGAGCGAGAACAGGTGGAGGGAGTGTAGGCGGAGGAGGAGGTGCAACACTCTCAGCCCGACACTCACGCATCAAGTCCGAAAGCTGAGCTTGCATGGACTGAAGCAGGGTCCACTTGGGGTCGGCAGAAACGATAACAGACTGAGGTAAAGTCACAGTCGGGGTCTGAATAGGCAGAACCTTACTCCTCTTGGGCGGAGTACAGTCGACCGATGACAGAGGCGAGTCGGAGCTGAGCCAATGACTACAACCTGGCTGAGCACTCGCTGGCTGAACTCTACGTTTAAGCGGTCTCGAGACCTGAGACCAACGTTTCTTCCCTGCATGAAGATCAGCGGACGAGAAGACGGGCTCAATCGTCTGCAGGTGGGAGTGACGGTCTAAGGAAGACACGCCCGCAACCACCGAGGATAATTCTGTGCGCCTAACAAGGCCTGTCGAACCCTTAAGCCCTTCGACATTGCTTCTCCCCTGGGCATGGGAGCTTGCAAGAGGTCCCGGACTGGGAGGACGACTGGCTCGCACAGAAAAATCCTCACGCACCACACTGGCACCACTAGCACTTGGCACTGCACAGACACTAGCACTCGTCACAGCACTGGCACTATTTCCACCCACTGCACTCTTGACCTTCAGTTCTTTAACCTCGGCCATCAGAGACTTATGGTCACTTACCACTGATTCTACTTTATCTCCTAAAGCCTGAATAGCACGCAAAACAGTTGACATATCAGGCGGAGGGCACACAGTAGGTTCGGGGGTAGCCACTACAGGGGTAGGAAAAGGTAGGGGATCATGAGGTGAGGAAAACATAGAAGAGTGAGAAGAACTTCTCCTAACTCTAGTTCTCTCTAACTTAGATGAATATTTTAAAAGACGTACAAAATCCAATTCCGAAAGTCCGGCGCACTCCTCACACCGATTTTCTAATAGACAGGGCCTGTCCCTACAGTCAGAACAAGCGGTGTGAGGATCTACCGAGGCCTTCGGAATACGCCTATTGCAAGACCTACATCGTCTATGGGAGGGAGCTTGCGAAACGTCAGACATCTTGTTTCAAAGAGTAAGTCAAAGGGTGATCCAAAAACAAGCAAAATTCATTAACCGTTAATCAGTATTATATAAAAGCTATCTAGCTAATATAAAAAGGATTCCAGTATGCGACAGCCGTTAATCTAAGAGAATACTTCACCAAATATCCATGAATAAACTCGAAGACCATGAGCGTATCCCAGAACGTCTAGCCGGAAGCACGACAGAGGAATAATTGAGGAGGTGTCAACAACAAATGATTGAGTACCTGGCCACAGGTGGCGCTGGTAAGTACACCCCCTTCTAGTATTGTGATAGCTGGCGTATCCCTCCATAGAATTCTGTCGGGCAACAGAGTTGACAGCTACATGATTATCGGGTAAGTTTAATATTGAAAAATGGTGCTATGGTAAATATTTACTAATTTTAATTACTGACCACCTCCGTCCCTCTGACCACACAGGATCCCTAAAACCGAAGGAGCCTTTGTACATTAGCGGCCAGTTCCTCCCATGTGTATAAGAATGGACACCAGCGAACCTAAACTTCCTACCCCCTAACCTAACCTACATGCCAAGTCCTTACTTGCCTAACGGGGGTTAGCAACCCCCTGTGATCCCCCTTATACTGCTGTATTCTCAGTCAGCCATCATCCTACATACAGATGGCCGCTATTATACATACACCCCAAACCGAAATTATACCGTGTAGCCCACCTATTTACATTTTGGCTTAGGTTATCAGGAGCCTTTGTATATCAGCGGACAGTTCCTTCCGTGCGGATTAAAAATGGACATCAACTAACCTAAACTTTCCCCCCTAATCTAACCAACAAGCCATGGCCTTACCTACTTGCCTAACTATGGGGGTTCACGCCCCCTTGCGACCCCCATTACACTGGCGTATTCTAATCATACATACAGGTAGCCCCTATTATACATACACCCCGGTTATCATACTTACACATAAACTTAGCATATTTTAATCATCCAAATAGCCAGAAACGAAACCATTCCTAGCAAAACCAAAGGTTAAGGTAGGGTAGGTTAACTAAAGCTAGTCTACCCATTCTCGGTCTATATATTAGGCTATTCATATATTTCCCGCATAATTATGCTTAAAATTTTCAATCAAAATGTCAAAAACAGATCTAGAGACCTATGCTAACACGGGCTACGCCCAAAATTCGTCACATGGACATCATGACGAAGACTACTGCATCAGGAGTTAGCCGATGTTCATATTTACCTGGTCTAGTTGATTTTTCAAGCTTGTCAGCTGTTCTAGGTTTAAATTTGAAATGTCGATAACTTGCGGACCTGCACCCTTCACAGAAGCCATGGTTTAGGGGATAGTTCTAGAAGAAATAAATAAATGTGGAATATACTGAGCAGGTGTAAGACACACACACAACAGCACAGGGTTGCCAGATTATTTCGACTGAATTATCGTACATGAACCTTAAAATTATCGTTTTTACCCAAGATTATCGTACACACTTTCAACATAATTATTAAGGAGTAACATAAATGTCTTATTTCAAGGTATTTTAGTATAATTGTTTAATTAAACACACACACCACACATATGTATATACCTAAGGTATGTATCGTACATCGTACTGGACCTAAAATAATCGTACATGTATGATAATTATCGTACGAATGGCACACACACAACAGCAGCACTCAGCAGATTATTTTGGCATCGGCTAGTAATTGAATAGTGTTTCTCAAAAATCCATAAGAATATTTCATTTATAAAGGGAAGTATTTTGTAAATATTGAAAATATATTAATAATGTGGATTTATTTATATCTATGTTTATTTTTCAAACGTTAATCTATATTATTTTTCGTAGTTTTCTGAATTCTATGAGTAAATTATTAAGAGACAATAATCCATAAAAATATTTCATTTATAAAGGGGAATATTTTGTAAATATTGAAAATATATCAATATTGTGAAGTTCTTGATATCTATGTTTATTTTCTAAACGTTATTCTATAATATTTTTCGTATTTTTCTTAAATCTATTAGTAAATTATTACGACACCTTACTACAATTTTCTACTTGCTAAAAGTTACTTCCAAAGATCTGTGTAGTAAATAGATGGCTATACATTATAAAATATTAAATACACCATTAGATTTTACACAGATAATGAGACAACTTAACCTATATAAGATAAATTATAAAAAATACCCATATAACTTATTCTAAATTATAAATAACCTCAAGAACTAGCGAAAAAGGACACAAAAAACAGTAGCACTGGTTATATTATTTCTAATAGTAGTTAAGGTAAAGAAATAACTTTTCATAATTTAAGTTAATAAGAATTTAAAAGAACGTGAAAACAAGTCTAAAAATACCCATATGCAACATGAGTATGGTAAGTCTTTGAATGATAGTAGAAAAAATATACATGGATCCATACATAGCCCACACATACATACACACACAGATATATATATATATATATATATATATATATATATATATATATATATATATATATATATATATATATATATATATATATATATATATATATATATATACAGTATATATATATGCATTTATTCATTTATTTAACTATTTTGAAGAAATGGTCTTAGAAGCAACACTATTTAAGGGATAAGGGAGTTCAACAACAACAACAACAATAATAATGATAATGATAATGATAATGATAATGATAATGATAATGATAATGATAATTATAATGATAATAATGATGATACCAAACATAGAGAGATACAGTTAATGGAATGAAAAAAAAATCGTAGTTTTTGTTAAGTAATTTACATTCCGATTTTTTTTCCAGTACAGTGTATTCTTCTAGTTATATGTTTATTATAAACTTTGTAAGGTCAATTCAAGCTAATAGGTACAAGTGACTTAATTCGGGTATATCTCTAATACCGTCGAGATATTCATTTATTTAATGTAGTTCAATGGTGGCTAAAACAAGGGTGCATGCTGTTTCAAATTAAATCTAATACAATATTATCTATGGAATATGAACTTGTCCGAGTTTATGACGGCGCTGTCATTTTATAAGGTATTCAGATAATTTCAAATAAATTAATTCAAATAACAACATTCTCCCTCATCATATTTATCAAATTATAAATATATTAATTACATCCAAAGAAAATAAGCAAAAACTTACTACAAAATACAAAGTCACAAAATGAAATACAAAATGACAAGAATCGGACGACTGTTTATGTTACTTGGTCACGTTCAACTGCTATTATTACAAAAATAAAAAAGTTCGCCTTATTTTAAAACTTAGTGACAGGAATAATCAGAAGATTAGGTGGCATTTCATTACTTAGGTACTTAGAGTAGTTTGTATTTGTATAAATTAATCAATGAAGTTTAATAATCCTTATAAATACCGTATTATATTGTTGGTTATGTTACCTGGCTACGTTCAACTATATTATCACTAAAAAAAGTTCGCCTTATTTTACAACTTTATGACAGGGATAATCGGTAAATTAAGTGGCATTTCATTATTTCAAAAGTTTGTATTTGTATAAATTACTCATTGAAGTTTAATAATCCTTATGAATATTGTATTATATTGTTATCTTATGATGTTGCAGCTGAACGAACCTTGCATGCAAACAATAGGGAGAACATCCCACTGATAAACATGGGATAATTGATTGATTATCAATGAGTGACCTTCAAATTTAATCATACTATCTTACAATTTAGATTATCTTATATCTTTTCTTATACAGTTACACAAAGGTTCAGGTTACTGGTGCTATAATTAATTTGGACCCTAGACTTGGATACCCCTAAGCCACTTTAAGACTGGAAGTTTAATGGTAAGAAAATTTATTTTTTTTTCAAATACGCTTATACTAAGTTTAAAATCTTGTTTCTATATCGTATATATGTTAAAATTTACAATAGAAGTAAAATCAAGACGGGTGTATGTATGATAACGGCCACCTGTATGTATTATTATGTCTAACTTACAATACATCAGTGTAAGCGGGGGGGGGGGGGGTTCCTTTAGGCGCCCCCCCCCTCCCCCCTCTGGTAGGTAAGTAGGTAAGGACACAGCTTGTAGGATAGGTTAGATGGTGAAGGTTTAGGTTAGTTGATGTCCATTATTAATGAACGCTTGAGGAACTGGCCGCTCATATACTTTGTATATGAGCGGCCAGTTCCTCAAGACATTTCCTATACTTTTTAACCTAACACTATATATAAGGTTAATGCTATCATGCACATTATGGCTGCTAAGCAATCTTATGAATTAAATATCATTGTGCAATAATGAGGTTTTCTGCCCGGTTGTACTTACTGCCATACTTTACTAGACTTATTCAAAGGCACTCGCACTGAAATTATTTATGGGCACGAATGCCTCAAGGATTATTATGTACATTTTCTGCTGTGAAAAGTAATTTCAATTTTATTTTACAGCTTTGTGAAAATGGCTTCTAAGATTCCAGATATTCCATCCCTGGTCTCGGCTGCACAGGCTGCATTTACTGAGAACTTTGATGGGAACCCTAGTGTAGCAGTTGCAGCTCCAGGGAGGGTTAATATAATTGGCGAACACACAGATTACAATGATGGATTTGTCTTCCCGATGGTAAGTGTTCTAACTATTAATTATAAGTTATTGCAGACTACTGCACTTTTGGTGTTTAAGTGGGACTTCATTTGCTCTAATTTGTGATTTCTCTAAATGATTTCATGTTGCTATATTTAGATTAGGAAAATCATTTATGGAAAGGAAAATTAAAGCATTCAGAAATATCTTTGTTAAAGTTAAAGTTAAAGTTGCGGGTTTTAGGTCTCCACTGAGACGATCTACATCATTCTCCTCGGGCGACCATAAGCCAGCAGGGACTATCACTAGTCCCCTCTAACCTCCCCCCCAGGCACCACCCTGGGGAGTACCCCCGGTAGAAGGTCTCACGGTATTCGCGTCCTTGGCGGGGACCGAACTCGGGACCTCTGAAACAGAAGCCCGCGACGCTACCAATCTATGCTATTTATCCTCTTGCTCATTATTGATGATTGATAAGATAATGCATCATTTTTATAGGGCTGATACACGTTAGATCATTGTTTTTTTGTAATAGATTTTATTGCAAGAAAATATAAGTCTTGCAGTTTATAAGAAAGTTGAAGGATTCAGAAATATGCTATGCACCCTCTTAGTCATCATTGGTAATTGATAAAATGATGCATTATTTTTATGGGGTTGATAAAAGTTAGACCAATGTCTTTTGTAATAGATTATATAGTCGCAGTATATACATAGATTTAGGTTTTGCTAATTTAGTGAAATTTTACTTCCTAAATAGTTGGACTTTAAGTCTTTGGAATTGAGTTTTTTTTGCATAATGTTATGATAGCATTCATTGTAGTTCCATATTTATTCCAACAGGCTCTTCCTTTAGTTACTGTCGTAGTTGGAAAGCGTAATGATACAGATGTGTGTAGAGTTCTTACGCTTGCTGAAAATGTAGACCAACCTCATCATGTTGAATTTCAAGTACCATCTCCATCTCATCCACTTAAACCTCACAAACCAAACTGGGCTAATTACGTGAAAGGAGTTGTGGCTAATTTTCATGGTATGCTCTATCTCTACATGTTTACATTCTCCTTTTAAGCTCGTATGTAATACAAGGGTCACCAGACCGATTAATTTTTGTCTTAAATTAAAAAAAAAGCAAAAATGGTTTGCTCCTTATTTTATTGTAACTGTCACATGTAATTGATTTTTTGTATTTTTTTTAGGTCCTTTAAGTGGTTTTGATGCTGTAATCACCACCTCAGTACCTTTAGGTGGAGGTTTGTCCAGCAGTGCTTCCCTTGAAGTAGCAACATACACCTTCCTCGAAGGTTTGATGGGCACAAAGGCATCTAGGTTTGAAATACTTTTCAGTAGTATTCAGGATACTAAACCATCTATTCATTTTTTGAAAAACATAACTACAGTACCTTCTGGGTGGTAATGCTAACTTTAAGCATTGAGGTTGATATATCAGATCTTCATCAGATGTTAAATAAATGCTTTTGTCATTTCAGAGAGCATAAACCTTTATGTTTCTTAACTTAGAATGTTTTGCCAACTTTTTCTTAGAGTAAGAATACGTAGTTGCCAACCATAATTTAGCTCTGTAGCATATCAAGTGGTGAGAATGTCTGCTATGAAACAAAATGCTACCAAAACGAAGGCTTTATCGTTATCATCACACATCATGCTTCCACTCTGTAATTCAACATACATTGTTGTACTGTACTTGTTGATTCCAAGTAAAAGATTGTATAATTCTATTCTGCATCGACAAAGTGGTACTGCAGTTACAGCTTGCGGTTAAGTTAATAAAGATATTTGAACCTGAAAATGACCACAGTTTATAAGATTTTATACCACAGTCTCCTTGTCAAATATTATTACGAGGAACAAAGCTTTCATCATGATATGGGATGTGTACAGAGCCAAAATTTAATTTGTGGAATTATTAAATTAATTTTCAACTAAAACATGTTTTGCATTAGTTAAGCAGTTTTTTTTCTCTCCAAGATTATGTTTTATAGTCATCCTGAAGTAGTTTTCATTTTCCACATTTGGTTATTTAGTGGTGTGATCATACTTATTATTATATTTTTGTCGTAGAATATGTAAAAATAAGCATATGGCAAAATGAATGAAATATGTTGTACATTTTGTTATAAAATTAAACACTTTTTGTTATAATAAATCTTGCATAAATTTCTGTTATAATAATGCTTACATGGATATTCTAACCTTTTTTATGTTTAGCTTACAGGCCAAAGCACTGTCTTGTCAAAAGGCCGAGCATGAATTTGCCAATATGCCTTGCGGTATAATGGATCAATTCATCTCTACCATGGGTAAAAAAGGACACGCACTTCTCATTGACTGTAGGTACGTAGGTGCTGCATTTGTTCTATTGTATTACAGTACAATATTGTTTTGGAATGATTATCATAATATAAATGTTTTGATACAAACACAGTTATTATGACTCATGGTACAGTTATTCTTGATAAGTATTAGGCAATACAGTAAAGTTTATATACTGTACAGTATAATGAATTTAATAAGACCTAGATATTACAAATGATAATACTATATTACTGTACTGTATACTAGATTTATAGTGGCTTATTTTTTGGATGGAATGGATATAGTGAATCAGTTATTTTATATATTAAAGTTAAAATCAACCAATGTACAGTAATCTGTTATCCAAAATTCTTATGCTGAGCTTAAATGTAGTATTATCTTGCAACACTACCAGAGTTTAATTCTATCAATAGGTCATTGGAGTCAGTATTGGTGCCTTTGTCTGACCCAACAGTCACGTTCGTTATTACCAACTCGAACGTGCGTCACACACTCACTGGTTCAGAGTATCCTACTCGACGAAGGCAATGCCAAGAGGCTGCAAAAATTCTGGGACAGAGCAGCTTGCGAGATGCAACCCTTGCTGATTTAGAGAGTAAGGAGCTTTGTTCAGTTTGAGAATCAATTTGTCCTTGTGGACTAGCTCATATCACTTTTGATTATTCTAAAATTTTATTTATGAGAACTAGGGTTATAACAACAGTTGAAAAGATGTTATAGTTAGGAAGTAAATTATTTTTTTATTTACACTTTCTGAAATTAGAATGCCTTGCCCGATTTGTCTGCTGTACTTTAATTATCATTCAGCACTGTGTCCTGTATACTGTATTTTGATTTGTTCACTCTTTAATCATAGAGAATTAGACTAAAAACCATACATTCAATAATTAGATTCAGAAAACCATTAATTCCTGGTTTTATTGCAGAACACAAGTCATCCATGATGGAAGAAAAAGAGCTGTACTATAGGGCTCGACATGCCATATCCGAAATTAAGCGTACCGAGGAAGCTGTGTCTATTTTAAAGAAGGGAGATTACAATACTTTTGGAAAAATGATGACAGAATCACACAAGTCTTTAAGGTACGTAATTTAAATGGTATTCAAAATCCCAAACTATTTCTTTGAGCAAGATAACTGCTTCAAAATATTAATTCAAAGCTTTCAGATAGTTAGAGCAGCTATGCAAACACCAAGTATTGTATACGTATTAATCTTTCAATTATTTTTAAGTTATGCACAATGCTGGTCCAATATATCTGGGTGTTACACTTCAAGTGGCAAGCTCCGGAAAATACAGATTTTTGGAGCAATTAATTTTTTCACTTCAAGTTCTGACCTCTTTGCATGTTTGAAATATATTTTCGAGTACAGTTTAGAAGAGTACAGCTACGTCAATTGGTAGAGAATGATATCTTTCCCTTTTTCTATGGCACGGCTACTTTTTGTTTGCTTGCTTGTGTGAGTCCCAAATCCTCCTCAGAATCTTCAAAGAGAGGAAAGGAGAGTCTTATTTGTAAAATGAGCCTCTGGTGCTATGTTTATTTACCACCATAGGTCTTAACATATGCTACTGAATACAGTAGTCCCTTTCTCCAAAAAGGATTCTTTGGAAGGAAATAGACCTTTTAGGTAGACTCGGATGATAAAGAGACAGTTTCCTGGTTGGATTACATCCTATGAATATTAAAGATCTATACTATATGTGGATTTGAATTATATAAGATGGGGGGGTGTCTGTATCTGGTCATCTGGTGTATTAACAACAGATCACGATGAGGCCTTGGAATGAGTAGAATATTGGGCAAGAACAGGAAAAACAATTAATTTTCCCGTTTACCATCTAAAAAAACTAGATTTATAGAAAGAAGGAAAGAATGCCAACATGACTATTTGAGGAAGATTACTCACTGCACTAAAACTGAAGTAAATTTCTGGATAGTTTAAATTTTCCCTCTGACCTTCGCTAAGAATTTTGACCAATACAGTACAGTATTAATATAATGCAAAATGAACAAAGTACAGTAAAATACCTTTCATCCATTACAGACTTAGGTAGTATGTCATCAATTTTTTTAGATATTCAGAAAATGAAAATTACGGACAAGAATACAAACTGAAGGTTTTTCTTTTGGATTAAAAGGTAGAGGTTAGTGTTTTGAGAAGTTTGGAACTTTGATAATGTGAAATGACGAATGAAAATATTCTATTTTGGCTTATGATCTGATGGATCAAGTAGGAGGCATAACTTGTCTGTGTATCCCTTGAACATGAAGTGCACTTTTGTCATGGTATGATGATATGGCATACCTCCTTCTTGTATATTCTTTTCTAACAAATCTGTATAGCTGTTAGCTATGCAGACTAGAATTTTATCCTCAAAGTAGTGTATAATATTTTCTTCAAAGGAATTCATTGGCTACCATACATTTATGCAATTCTTTTATTTCTAAACACCTGCTTGTAATTAAATTAGTACAGAATCCTTAACTGAGTCTTAAGACATATGTGGAAAGGACTGTATTGGAGTGGTTGATGTGAGATTTCAACTGTGGGAGGATCCTACTTGTATTGTAATTTCTTTTGAATAATGAAAATGTATTTGAAACAAACAATAGTGCCTCTAGTAGATGGTTCATTAAATATTAGGCAATGACCTGAGTTTCCTGAAGTACCGGTACTTGTAGTGCCTTTCTCGTTGTTAGATATAATGCAACTGCCAACTGCTGTCATGGCTTCTGGGTCTTATCTCCACCTGAAGAGGTGGACTTCAGGTGGACCAATTCAGATTTATGTTGACATTTCCTTTTGAAAAGCAGCAATAAAGAAATATTCAAATCCACAATAGTAAAATAAGTTTAATTTATGATTTATTGCTTATGCTATTTAGACTTCTGATTTGAATATATTGGAATGTTCATTCCTTTGCTGTGCAGTGCATCTAGGTTTTTTATTTTAATGTCTGTTCTTTCTCTGAACTTCAGGAATGATTATGAAGTATCTTGCCCTGAACTTGATCAACTAGTAGAGCTTGCCTTGGCAGTTCCTGGTGTGTATGGATCAAGAATGACTGGAGGCGGGTTTGGTGGATGTACAGTGACACTGGTATGATACATTTTAAGCCAACATTTTCTATAAAATTTCATGAGAATGAATTCATAAGAAAATATTTGTTTCATTCTCTCTGCTGTACTAAAGCCATGATGTTTTGAAATGGACGTTTAGGGTGATTTGTGCTTAATTCATTGCATATTGCTGGGATAATAGAAAGACATTGTAAAAAGGCAACTGTTGAAATGAAAAACTTTTCAGCGCCAATTATAGTAGACTAACATTTGTTGGTAATTTACAGATTCTAGTTTTAATAAGATTGCTTATTTGAATCCAAAGATACGTGAAAAATTGAAAAATATTCAATATTATTATCTGTAATTCATTCATCTAAATCAGAGATAGGGCTTCTTACATAATTGGCACTTATAGGTGAGCAAGAAAGTGTAACCTACTTTTATCTTCATTATGAAGAAATTATTCTAAATATGATAATGTGGGAGGGTGGGCTGTGGCACCCTAGCAGTACCAGCTGGACTCGGTTGAGTCCCTTGTTAGGCTGGAGGAACGTAGAGAGTAGAGGTCCCCTTTTTTTTGTTTTGTTTTTGTTTTGTTTCATTTGTTGATGTCAGCTACCCCCCAAAATTGGGGGAAGTGCCTTGGTATATGTATGTATGATACAGTACAGTTCATTTTTTTTTTTAAACTGGTTTAGTTTTGAGCTTAATAATCTTAAAGGCTATGCAATATTGCAACAGTAATTACTTACCAATACAGTACAATATCTCAATTTGCTCTTGAATTAGTTCTTAAAACTCCACGTAAGTTCTGCGTTCTTGCAAGTCAAATTTCTAATTTTGTTTCAAGATTTTATCTTTTATAGGACACAGGGATGTACCTGCAAAAGTAAAGTAAACTGTTTAGGGAGTAAACTTCTTTGCTGGAAGTTCTATTCATATTGTATAAGATAAAGAGAAAGTGAATAACAGCATTAAATAATGTAATTGACAATAAAAACTTTGGGTTCAATAAACGTAGTTATTTTTGCTATGCATCATTAGTATTATTAAGTAGGCTAAACAAATTAACAACTCACATTTTTGAACTCTCTGAGGATGAGCGTGAAGTGCTTGTTAAGTATACGAGTTATGCCCATGATGGAAAATGTGTAGTGTTGTATACTGTACTGATATTTTTTTCATGTAAAATATGCTGTAATGTATCATTATACTGTATTAAAAATGTTTTAATAATTTCAGGTAAAGCAAGATCATGTTGGCGATTTCATCAGCTACATAAAGCAGAACTACAAGGGCACACCAACATTTTATGTATGCGCCCCTGCAGAAGGAGCTCAGGAACTTTCCCTCTAAGGAAATAATAATATCAAAAAGATGTAGAAATCATGAATACTGTGAAATTAGAGTCTTTTTTTTCCATTCATTTTTCTACAGAAGTACAAAAAGAGGTGCAATGTTATTGTTAGGGTTTGCTTGTTTTTCCCACAGGTGTCATTCCTCAAAGCACTTTTGCTCAATGGTTGTACTTGCACCTTGTTTAAGTTATTAATTGTGTACCTGTGTGATATGCACTTCCAGAATCACAAATTTTGATAGTTTTGATTTCTTTTAAGACTCTGTTCTTTCCCGATGCCTTAATTCTTGATACTGTACCTTTCTGGAGTAAGTATATTGTGTAGTGTACTTGTACATGCACATAGGTTTTTAGAAGTGTAAATGCATTGGTATGAAGACTATGTTTTATACTGCTTATGTCAACAAATGGATAACAACATTCAATATTTTTACAGAATTGATTTATTAGATAATCCAAATTTCGTTTTTCATAAGTATAAGTTTCATCACTCAAATAGAATGTGTTATTTGAAAACTTTCACTTCCCCATTGGGAATATTTTGATGGCCAGTCATATTGTTTGATGCTTATGCATGTTCATAGTAACACTGTCATCACACTTAATGGTACTAGTCACAGTAAAGCAGGTATTACAGGTCACGTAAAACAAGGATTTTTATAATACAGTATATTAGTTTTGTGGAGATAATTGTAAAACATATTGAGTAGATTATTTCTTTATGGAAAAATAAACATTGAATAACTGAACACTTAAAAGTAATACATTGTTGATGCACCCAATATGAGCTAATACATACATATAATGAATATTTTGAGTTAATTGTACTTAAAAATGAAATGCCTTTTACAGGGTGTTTATTTAAAATTGCATCTACTGTATATCACAAGTTATGTCCTTCTTCATTATCAAATGAGGACGTATCAGCTGTATTCCAAACATGAAAAAACAGTTACTGCTGATTATTGTTGCTCTTTTGTTATGTAGTTATTATTGTAATATTGTTGACATGTTATTTAATTTGTTATTGTTTTTTGTTCTTACTTTTTCTCATCATTCCATACCCAAGTTTACTCTGCATTTTGACAAAACGATGATAATGACTGTCATTCCTTATTGTATTTCCATTTCTGTTCCCTGGAAATGGGCAATCTCTATTGACAGCTTTATGCGGAATGTATATTTATCAGCTCTAATTTTCATCTCCCTTTTAATGAATTTGTTATGCCAGACCAGTTAGCGCATGATAATGATGATGATGGTGATGTTAATGAATTATTAATATTATTACTATAAGTATTAATATTATTATAAGGAGATTTAACAAATTTAGAGAAAATTATGGACTCTCATTGAGATGCAAGTCTTTGATATGGTTAATAACATTATAATGATAGCAGTAATAAAAATAATAGTAGTAATAATAATCCCAGCATGTTAGTATGGTAAAATAGTTCAGTCAGACTAACAGTTCAATATTTCAAGACTTGTTGCTCTCTTAGGATTAGTGCAAAGACTGATATAAGGGCTAAGGATGTAAGCTAGCTGAAAAATAGTTACACGACTACAAACAAAAGAGGCCTAGAATATATCAAAAGATGAAACAAAGGAAATAGAGTCTTAAGAGACACAGCAGAAAATATTTCGTAACATGCAAAGCTTCTCGTAGTGCGTCATCCCGTATCACTGTCAATTTGCTGGAGTACAGTTTGTTTCCTGAGAATTAACTTCCTACCAAAGGAAGTTATTGTGAGAATGAATGAGTTTTGAATATTTTTGTGAAATGTACTTAATTTTTTTTTTTTTTTGCACAAATTCAATGCTCATCACAGTGCTGGACGTTATTGTTATTTAGACATTGCCAAGTAGTTTTCTTTTGTATATTTAGTGTTGACATTCATGGGTCAATAAAGTAACTTAAATTGGATCACAACTTTTGATGTTGTTATCAAATACTTTACAGTTATAAGTTAAAACTGCATTCATATTATCCAGAATTATATTATTATAGCTGCCAACTAGATTTATTTTGTAATTTCACAGTGACTGACATTCATAGGTCTTTACAATACAGTACTGCACTTTTAAATATTGTAAGACTTTTTAAGTCAGTATAAGAAGCCAAACATTTGTAAGTTAGGCCGCACTCCTATTATCTCTATGATGTTGATATAACTAGATGCAATTGAAAATTCAACAAGACCCCCAGTGCCTGGAAATTCACGAATCCTATTCACTCTAAAGTAAATAATGTTTAAAAGTAAAAAAAAAAAAGTACTGTAGGTTATTTGTATACTATAATTTTATTAGTGCACAAAATTTGAGCAAATTGGAGGTAAATATTGTTTGTATTATATTTGCAACAAATTCACACTATTTTATATAAAGCCTCCAGTTGTTCAGGGTGCTCAAATATGAAGGTTATTGTTATTTGGGAAAATTTTATCAGATTTTTTAAAACTTACA
The DNA here is from genome assembly GCF_036898095.1 of Palaemon carinicauda. NCBI lineage: Eukaryota > Metazoa > Arthropoda > Malacostraca > Decapoda > Palaemonidae > Palaemon > Palaemon carinicauda. Next base: position 123,396,944 of record NC_090738.1, on the reverse strand, counting down.
AATTAAAGAATCAATCTCAACATTATTTTTCTTTTTCTTTACTGTATATAGTTTTTGTGGGTACAGTGCCCACTGTTGTTAAAAACCTTTTGAGAAATGAAAAAATGCTTTATATTAACCAATCAAAATCTGAAATTGTAAGATTAACCATTAGCTTCAGGCCATTGTGTACATACTAAATGAGTAAAAGTATACTGTAACATGACTTGTATAATGTACTAAGTAAGGAAAATAGATTTAAATGTTTCACATTTATTCATATGTAACTTCAAATAATAGTTTTTCATTTCCATAAAAGCCAAATGAAAAGAACATCTTTTGTTCATTAGATGGTTGAAATCATACTATGAATTGATGCAAATGTAAGGCCATGGGAGAGATTAATATTGATGTAAATTGGTCTTAAACCAAAGGATCACTAATATTTATGATAAGGACAGCATTTACATTCACAAATAATTTTAAATGCCTTTTACTTGAGAGGCTAACATTATATTGGTAGGCCCATATAGTTACCATTTCTTAAAGACACGAGATAATATGAATGATGTAGGGGAGTAGAAATTGTTGTGTATGTTGGCAATTGCTCTCTAGGTGATACCAGGATTTCAGCCAGATGCATGTTTCAAAACTAATGATCTGCTACTAAGCGATTATTGCTTCATTCACAACATTCAAGTTAGGATGTGATGACTTGTCCTTTAGATGTGATGGCTTGTCCTTTGAGACTTATTAAAGAGACTTTTCATAATTTTCAGCCAGATTTGTTTAATCCAAATGAGCCAACAAAATACATACCAACCTCTTTAAATTTCTTATTAAATGTTGTTGTGGAGTGCATTAGTGTGGCACTGTGCTGCCACACCACTTTTGAATTTCTTTGTTTAATATGAATTTTATGGTTGTATAGATAACTTCATAGGCTAAGCCATGAAGTTTAATTCCCATTTTGGTGGAGAAAATTCCAACATGATATAGGTCTCATGATTGAACAAAAAGAACATCTCTTTGGTGGACTGACCATGAATTCTGGAAAGCTAATGGTTAACTACATGTCTGGCAACAAATTCACCTAAAACCCTTCATTCAGGAGCCTCCTGGTACAGGTTCAAGTTTCTATAAGCTCTTTCGGTAATGGCTTTAATCAAAGCAACATAAGCCAATGGGCCAGAAGTAGGCCTGTAATCAAATGACTCGCAAAAGGCTGCATGGATTAATGGGCAGCTCTGGTTATTCTCGTGCACCATGTCAAGGCCAGTATAAGAAGGACACTGAAAGACAATTTCTGGTCAGGAATAGAAAAGACACTTTTGAAAAGTGCTTCCATTGAATGAACAGGCAGAGGGCACTGTCTTCTAGATTAAGCATGCCAAGATGTACTCCTTAAAGCATAGGGTCCAGGAAACCAGCTTTATGATACCTTGACATTTTCATGATTTTCGTTTCCATAATGCATCATGTTGGTAATTAAAGTCTTCAAGAGGAGTGTGTGAAGGTTGACGTGGTGAGTAGAGAGAATTTGGAAATGTTAAAAAATTTGTCATGCATAAATGTTCATATGTCCTTGCCACTTGCATGAACTAAGCATGAGCATTGTGCAAGCTTGCTGCCAACATTGCTGATGGCGAGTGTCAATGTGTGTCCATACTTAACCAGTGTGTAATCAAGTACAATAGTGCCAATGCATCTAAAGACACCCCAATGCAACCAATTCTTGGCCACACAATGCATAGACAGTACATTGCTTCTGTGTACCACATAATTGGCATATATTTCCACGATACATTGTGCAAGTTGCAGGGACAAAAAAATCTTGAAGGTGTCAAGTTGGCTTTATGCAAGAAAAGCTGTGCATGTACTGAAGATACATTTTCCAAATGGTCTATCACTTCAAAATTGAGGTACCAAATGTAAGTTGATTCAATGGGCATACCTTGCAAAAGATAGTGCTTCTTGTCTGGCAGTTGAAGACTAGAATGATTTAAGGCCTAAAGTTTATGTACATATTTGAGGGGCAGTAACCTTGATCAGTTCACAGTCTTCTTGTGGAACATTAATGATCTCTGGGTTTTCCACTTCCATTATTCAAACCCTAATAGTGGGCTCAGTGCACCTCATACAGTACAGTATGGTGCCACTGAAGGAACTTAGACTTTCTTTTTACCTTGACTGCAATCACTTTTTTACCATCTACTCTATATTAATTCAATGTTCTATTTCCCAACTTGCTGTTCAACTTTCTTTAACTTTCTTTCCACTGGACAACTGCAGGCTTCTTCGTGTGCACCTCACTTTTGTGAGTTTAATCCTTCTAGATCAATTTGTTTACATAATTTCATCTTGCTTATGCAGATCATGAAGAAACAAATAGATTTATACCAAAGCAGACTCCTGCTTTGGTAAGATTTTTGCTGTGTTCATATTATAACTGTGATAAAAAATACAGCTCAAAATCTCAACATACAGGCATCCCTTGTTGACCCAGCACTTCTCCTACGTTCTGGCAAGTAATACATGTTGTTGAGCTGCGCTCGCACACCCCATGGTTCATTATTTCGGGGATATTTATTTTTTTTATTTTCACATGAGCAACATTTAGCTATATGGACAATGCCTAGAAAACTTCTTAATAAGACAATTACATATATTGACCTCCATTAGGATTTATATGGTTCTTTATTGACCTCCTATACGCTCCTTTACACTTTCTATGACCCTTTACTGTACTTTACGCTACTCGGTTACACCGAAAAGACAGAGCTATCAGAAAGAAGTGATTTACAAAAAAAAAAAAAAAAGTAAGTAAGTAAGTTTTACACGTCATCATCCATCGAATGAAAAATTCATGGAATTTTAAATTTGGTTGAAAATTCATGATTACATAAAAGTGGAACAAAATAGCAATCGAACAGCTAGATAATGCAGTGGCTATGTACTAAATCTAACATTTTGAAGATCAAATTCACTGATGATCTCCGTGAAAGGTGTTCATAGAGCTGTTGAAACGCCAATAAACGCACAAAAGGGACTAGGTTACACAAAATGATAGAATTGTCTGCTTGAAGGTTCCCTTTTAGTATTATGATAAAGATGTTTATGGGATAGCAAAGGTGAAATTACAATAACGGAGTTAACTTTTATTGCAGTATACCTCACATTTATGCTTTACTCGTTTTCTTTAAATACGTTTAGCTAAAATATAGAAAACGTTTTCTATGATTAACTAATATATCTTTTTAGCACTTCTGCTTAATTTTGGTATCGTGATGATAAAGTTGTTAATGGGATCGCAAAGGCAGAAATTACAAAAAAATAGTTAACTTTTGTTGTAGTATACCACACATTTATGCTTTACTACTATCGTTTCCAGAGGCCTTATAATAGTGTTTTTCCCAAATATCTAACAAACCAGCTTATGAATTTCCATGAAACTACAGCAATGAATGTTTCAAACATTGACCTAATTTTTGGTGGTACAATGAATTGACAGATGTGCTTAATTAACCCGTTTACTCTTAGAAAACAGAGGAACTTCTTCCCTTCCTTCAGAGTGTTTCGAAGAAGTGTTACTTAATCACGTAACTGTGACGCAGAGGTTCCCCCAACCCTCCTTCGGTGTTTACACCTATGGCTATCCTAGTACTCCCCCCCCCCCCCCCGACCTTCCTTCTTGCCTTCTTTCCTTCATTCCCATTGTTATTAGGCTACCGAGTAAATCCCTGCTGTTAGGAAAGACTCTGTACTGCACATATAAAATGAGCCGGAAGAGCAATAAAATGTTTTATGGTGGTAGATAATGATTAGATGCTTAACACAAATTATCAAACATAATAGAAGAGATTTAAAACAGGGGTGCAGAATCGCTCTGAGAGATATTCTACTCGGACTCCTACAAATTTTAGATTTGCGACTAAAAATAAAATAAAAAAAAAATAATAAAATAAAAACATTAGCAGAAATAGAAAACAATTTTTTTCCTTGAGAGTGATGATGAGTAAAATGTATAAGTGTCCATTTCTTGTTTTTTTTTTTTTTATCCATCATAAATCTATGGTTTCCAACAATTGGTGATAACATTATTTTGGAAAAACAAAGGTAATGAATACTTTGATACGAGTATATCAGCTTGGCATGTAGACAATGTCAATGGATTTCTCAAAGTAAGGTTGACTGGTTCATTAATTGAAGTCTGGTATAATTCCAGTGACAAAGTCGCAATGATATTTGTCACATACCTTTTAATTAATAAAAATAGGTACTGGTACTTATAACGTAAGTAAATATACAAAACTATAGGTTGAAATATAATAAATCTTATGTATGTATGAACACACACACAAACACACATTATATATATATATATATATATATATATATATATATATATATATATATATATATATATATATATATATATATATATATATATATATATATATAATTTCAAAATTTATCAAAAGGCCGATGTCAATGCCCTTATATGAAACATCTTTTAGAAGTCTACCTTCTAGGGAATTCAAGCTACTCTCTCTGGTAAAATTGATATGATAAATTATATCAAACAATGCTCTCTGTTATTTTCTTCCTGGCAATTGATGTATCGAGTAAGCTGTGTTGTGTGGAAGAATGAGTCCTACGGCTTAACCTAAAGAAAACTATATTTCTATTGCTTTACCAACACCCGCTTGAAGTGCGAAGTGTAGGGTTAGCATGGCTTCTTTCGTCTCCTGTCATAAGTCTCATTCTTGATCTTTAATGTAAGTGAGTGGGTAAGATATAAAACGTTGGTCTTGTGTTTAGGTAAAGTCCAAAGTCACGAATCACATTACCAGGTATGCTGAACTTTTACTGACAAAGAATTTCGTATTGCTTGGGGTAGGTCATATGACAATTATCTATGGAGTTAAACAGGCATTTAACAATTCGGGGGATGGGAGGTACAGGGGAAGAAACGTTATAACAACGTCACTGAGGGACGTCATCACTTTTGCGAATGTGTGGGTGGCTAAGACTGGCTTTAGCCTCATTTTCTTAAGTAAAAATGTTAATGAAACGTAATTGGCAATGCACAGTATTTCCCAAAATAAGGCCATTGTATGAAGCGCTCCCTGCTTTGATATCATGGAAATCCATCAGTTATTTTAGGAGTTATTTAAAAAAAAAAAAAAAACACTATTACACGGCCTCTGGAAACGATAGTAGTTTTCTTCAAAAAAATTTAGTTGAGATATAGAAAACGTAATTTATGGCTATCTAATTATCTGGTTAGCAGCATGACTCGTCATGATTACTGGCTTTTACGATAATAAATGGTGCAGCTGCGTTTCTGTACCACAGGATTCTGAAAAATATATCACATAAATGAGCCTCTTTCTTAAACTGCATCTATATTAGACAATCGTTTAATTTTCTTCGTGATGTATAGACTTCCATTGTCAATTTTTCTTTGAGTGCTTACAAAATCTTCTGTCAACTTCCAATTATTAAATTATATTCGTGTGTTATACCTATTTAGAGTATAATTGCAATGATTGAATGAAATTTAACAATGACGAATTTGAACAAGAAAATATAGGTATTTTGTCGTGATAAGAATTCTTTATTACATTTTTTTTTCAAAGAATATTACTTTTCCCTTAATGCAAAACGGGTGAAAAAATTAATATTTAGTTGTAATTAGTCAATATTTTATGTTAGCTACACCATACTCAAAAGCAATGAAATGTGTGGTAAAACACTATGACTCATTTGATAATTTGATTATCGAAATTAAGTATCATTGGTCAGAGAAATTTTTCAACGAGACAGGCCTACTCATACCAGTGATATTTTAATGCTGAAATCTTTAAATATATCGCTATAATTACAAAGAAAAAACGGAAAGAGTGATGATTCACGGTCAAATAAGATTATTGGCCAAATATTACGTCAAAGAGGTGCTTATATATATATATATATATATATATATATATATATATATATATATGGATAAATATCAACACAAAATCGTGTTCTTTAATATAATTCGTCCGCGGGTGTGGACGTGTGTTTCAGTGCTCTGTATCGAATCTGGCTTTGAACGGAATCATTTGTGTGTCTCGTTGTTTATACTATGAAAAATCTCTTTGTGGGTGTTTGCTAGTGTTGATATTAGTGAAATATAGTGCTAAAAATCAGTGGTTTCCTTGTATGTGAGGTCTGTAGTGAAAGGCCTGACCCAGCATTTTTGCGTTGGGGTGGGGCTACTTGAAAAGTTCATTGAAAAATGATTCAATATGTCCTTCCTTAGAAAACGAAAAGGAAGACGTAATCCCGTGAATAATGCTCTCGATCAATTTGTGACTGAAATCGACGCGGTACTCCTAGGAAGGGAGGAAAGTATAATGGCAGCAGCTTATGAAGAATGTGATGACGGAGGCAAACATGGCATGTGTGGGCACTGTGAGTCCTATGTCAATGATGGGATACAATGCGATCAATGCCGAAGATGGTACCATGATGAAGTAGCTTGCTCTAACTTAAGGGATGGTACAAGTACTCTTTTAAAAAGCAGGAACATCATTTATAAATGTCCAAAATGTGTTGAGTCTGCATGTGTTGATGACATGACGAGACTAAGCATCATCATAGAAGAGATGAAGGTAAATGTACAACAACAGATGTCTGGTTTTATGGATATGATAACTGCTCAATACATGGATATGCGTCAAGAAATTGTCGAGCTGAAAGAGAAACTTATGGAATACGAAAAAGAGAATGTGACCAAGACTACATATGCAAGTAAGTTGAAATCAAGAAACACTTTGGTTATAAAATCTACGGAGGAAAATAAGAAGGCTTCAGATATCAAGAAAACTATCATGAAGAAGATAACCACGAATGTCGAACAGGTCAAAACCTCTAAACAAGGCCACTTGGTAATTAATTTTGCGGATAAAACTGGGTTAGAAAAGGCTAAAAATTACTTAGAAGAGGTCAAGAATGACATTAAGGTAGAAGTAGATAAAAAGGATCTACTTTAACCGAAGATCAAGGTCTGCAATATTGATGAAAATGAAGATGATATAATTGCCAGTATAATGGAGAAGAATGAATGGTTGAATGATATATGTGAAAATGAAGAAGACTTTAAATTGATCAGGAAGTTTAAATCAAGACAAAGCGGTAAATTACACGTCATTATAAAGTGTAGTCCAACTATCAGGAAAGTCTTCCGTAAAAGAGATGATAGAGTATATACCACGCTTGGAGGATGCTGTAAAATCTATGATTCCTACAATGTATTTCAGTGTTATAAATGCCAAGAATTTGGTCATACTGCTGAAAATTGTAGCAAGACTCAGGTATGTGCCAAGTTTAGCCAGGATCATCGAACCACGGATTGTACTGTAAATACGTTAAAGTGTCATAACTGCACAATGAAGAATTACAATGATACGAATCATAAGACATATGACGATAACTGTAAAGTATACAAGGAGGAGCTTACCAGGATGAAAAATAGAACCGATCATGGAGTCTAGCCCATTGGTTAAGTGTGGTCTGATAAATATTCAATCGGTGGGGAATAAAACCTTAAAGATTAGAAATCTTATTAACGAAATGGAATTAGATTTATGCTTATTAACGGAAACTTGGTTGCAGGGAAATATTAGTGATAACTCAAAGATTCAGGAGATGACGCCGTGTACTCATGATTTCTATCACGTACCAAGAAAGGACAAAACTGGAGGAGGAGTGGGTGTCTTTGTGTCGAAAACTTTCTCTAGGGTTTCTATCATGAATGAAATAGTATTTGAAACGTTTGAATATATCTGTTTAAAACTGACAAGAAACAATAAGGTATTGAATATAATATCATTATATAGACCACCAGCGAGTAATATGACTAAATTCATTGAAGAATTTAGTATTCTTGTGGGTGTGGTGGACGATATTAAAAATACATTAATTGGTGGAGACTTCAACTGTTGGGTAGATGATGAAAATGATAATAAGGCTAAAGAACTCAAGGAAGTATTTGAGATGTTTAATTTAATAAACAGTGTTTTGGTATCAACGTCAGTAGGTGGTCATACACTCGACTTGGTCATATGTGGAAAAGACTCAAGACCTAATAAAAAACCTTGAAGTGGAACCAGACTTTGAGATCTCAAAAACACAAACTCATCACCTTTAATGTTAATATAAATTGCACCAGAGTATTGAAAAAATGGATCACATATAGGGAACGGGAAAATTTTGATGCTGAGAATTTTATTGAAGCTAGTGTAGCGCAAATGTCTTGTGTGAACACACAATGTGAACATATGGTAGACATAGAATGTGTTGAGTGCTATACCAAGAAATACAACGACAATTTTGGAAAAATGTACGATACCATGTGTCCCATAAAGAACAAACAAATAGTGGTACGCGAAAATGTTAGATGGTATAATAGTGAGCTATTAAAGGCAAAAAGATACAGACGTAAGATGGAAGGTAGATGGAAAAGAGCCAAATCCTTACAAGCCAGAAATCTATATAATAAGGCCAGAAATGACTATAACGTCCTGTTAGAAAAAACAAAAAGAAAATTCTACAACGGCGAATGTAAAAAAACTAATAACATGAAGGACTTTCACAAAAACCTTGATGATTTGATGGGATTAAACTTCTAAAGAAAAAGTGTCATTGTTTTATGAGAAGTTGACAATTCAGTTTTGCTGCTTTCACGATGTAGTTTTGTACTTTATCAGGTCCTACAAGTTTTTTTTTTTTTTTTATGCCTAAAACCCTAGGTAATGAGGATTCTATACCAAATGGATATGGCTATATGGAATTAACATTTATTAACATAATGAATAGCAAACCAGAACTATATGAGTTGGTGTTTTAACTATTAGCTACTATTATTATCATCATCGTCTCCTCTTACGCCTATGGATGCAAAGGGACTCGGTTAGAGTTCGCCAGTCGCTAGCTAACCGACTGACTAACTAGGTACTATTATTCACTATTAAAATGATATAGGCTTACCTGTTTACTTGACTTCTCGTAGGTTGGCCAAACATCAAACAACGGGTTCAATTTGACATGACACTTCTTGTTAGGGCTTTACACAGTTTCCCCAAATGAGTTACGTCTGTAAAATAGCCTTCAGCATGGCACGCATAATCACACCGATAAAGTGAATGGTACTTAAAAATACTATGTGGATTTTGACATCGAACTCGATATGTTGCTGTACCAACAACTTCAACTGTTAAAGTAACGATCACAAAATTGTCCATTCAGAAGAACGAACATCATCACGCCAATAAACAACAAACACTGATTAAATAAACTGTGGCTTACGGCCGATTTACTGAATGAACAGTGCTTTGTCGAGTAACCCATTCGTCCACCTCTACTCTCACGTGGACTGTTGTCTTTTGGTAACTTCGTTCTTCTTCAGAATAACCAAAGGAATTTTGTTTACGGTTCTATCTGAATTACGTCATTCTGTTTAGAGTTTAGCAAATTATATTATAAGCATGTTATCATAAACATGTGAATTGTTTTCTATCATTGTTTATAACTAGATGTTTCTTGAAAAAATGGTAACAACTGAACGACTCAATGAAACGAGCTCCGCAAGTAATTACCGGAGTCGGAGGAAACATTTAGTTTCGCTTGTTACACATAAATCGATGAGAACATTTTGTGCCCGAGTGAAGTTTATGATGGATTTGTTTGTTAATTTATGTTTACAACTTATACTTAATATATTTGCATCGATTTGTGACGTAAGTCGTCCTTATGTTTTTAGTTTTGCATAAAAAAATTCCATTTTCCTTAGTTTTCGTATAGTTTTTGTAGACTTTTGTGGCAGGCTTTGGTATGTGTAAGATAACAAGGAAAATATATTTTTTTTCTTCTAAAATTTCTATTGGTTATACAGTATTCATCCTTTGATATTTCCTAGCTAGATTATAAGCATTAAGCAACGAGCAATATGTGAGAGCTCCTTCCTCCTACAATTTCTATTAACTTCGGATTTCAATTTATTTCTTGTGAGAGTTACTTTTCTCCTTAAATTTCAGTTTATCTTTGCTATTTATATATGAATAGCTTAGAGTCAGATTCTCTCAAGTGCTGTTTGAAACCAAAAGATTGTCAACAATTGTTTCCTTATAAGGAACACAGTTAACGTTAAATTAATTAATTCAATCAGAAAGGATTGATATTTGTGTCCGACTGTGGGGAATAGCCGTTCGGTCGTTAGCTTGACTCGAAGCTTTACCTATTTTTTTTTAATAAATTAAAAGTAAATAACTCAATGCCACTTAGTATAGTAACTATTAACGTTAATTATAAGTAAAATGAATAATATTAGTAAGGTTGAAATTAAAATAAATTTCAACAGTGCAAATCTGAAGACTTAATTGTTCTCTAAGTGCTTTGAAATTGTGGATTTGACAATAAACGAGCAATATGCGGTGTGAAATGTTGAATGCTTTCGAACGAATATGATACGACTGTGGATGTCCTGCAGAGAGTAGTGTCACCCTGCTGTATAGGACCAGAAAAGCAGACCTTAATGTAAATTGAGCTATTTTTTTCCGTTTTAAATAACTTTAACCTTTAATTGGGGTCACTTTCCTCACATTCTATTGATTATACGCAAAAAGAATATATCAGGTATAAAACTATATGTGATTTCAGACTAATACTCTCTTTGAGAAATGTAGCCTAAAAATAAGTCTTCGCATCATACACTTACAGCTCAATTAATTTTTTGTAAGATATATTTACCAAAAAGAGAAAATGTCACGAAAACATATTGAAAACTCACATGTTCTTCATTGAATTAAGTTATTTTCTTTGCTGCTGTAATTCTCTTTATAATTGTTCAATGACTATTTTCCATTTGGTAAGGGTAGAAGAGACTCTCTTAGTTATGGTACACAGCTCTTCTAAAAATTTGTCCAGATATATACCTTGAACAGAATTCCTCTTTACCCTAACACGTTTAAAGGAATACTTAAGCAGCTATACATCCCAAACAAGGGTGTTTGTTCTTATTTATAACAAGGTACTTTAGGTTGTCACCCATTTTATAGATTAAGTAAAGAATAAATATAAAAACAGTAGAAAATGAAAAAAAAAACATTGGGTTTTATTCAAGGATATTATATTCATCCATTGTTTGAGTTTATCAAATCAGTAATCCTTTAAAAAACTCAAAAATGTATCAGTGGTTAGCAGAAACAACCACCTAAAAGTGACGTCATGACCATTGGGAAAGGATAACTGAAACTAAAAAAAAAACCGAATATTGTTTCTTCAAATTTATTTACAAAACCAGTTAACAAATATCTCTATTGCATAATATTTACATAATTGCACGGGGGATATCTTACATTCAACTTATTCTAGAGACAGACAAAATAACTGAATAATTGCAAAATACTGTACTCGTTATTTACACCAGAGGGTGACTAGAAAAAAAAATAAAAACACAGACCTCCAATGACAAACAGGAGTTGACTAGGGATAAGTTGAGACAATACTAGGGGCCACAAAGCATCTTGATCATTAAAATGGAAGAAAAAAAAAAATCTGAATTGTCATTTTAGCAATGAAAAATTTAGAACCGGGAATCGTATCTAGAAACTAAAGTAGAATTATGAATAGAAATTAAATTTATTATAAGGTTTGAACTATAAGTCGTAAGAGTGATGGATTACTGTATTAACCAATTTGGGATATCAAATGAAAAACATAAAAAAATGGATAATGAAAAATGCAATTAAAAAGAAAATTGCTGAAATGCTGGTAAACTTAGAGCATGGAATGGACACTTTTAAGCAGGATTGAAAATTTGGAAAATTGAATTTATAACCAAAATAAAACTAAATAAATTACAAAACCAAATATTTCAGAAAATTGATAAATATTTTAAAAATCGGAAGTGGATATTGGGAAACGGAATTAAGAATGAAAACTAATTAAAGTTTCATCTGAATTGTCTTATGGTGGCTGTTCTTATTTCCTCCTGCAGTGCAATGAAGTGTAATGTCATCCCTCTATTTCCAGTGTAATTCTTGAAAGCACCCTCAGAACTCAAAATCAACAAAGCTCCAAGTATAAGATATATGGCACATCATTGCAGCTATGGTTACAAGGAAAGTTTCTCAAAATATACACCACTGTAAACTAGTTACACATGAATTCTGTAACCTCATAACTGAGGCAATATAGTTCAAATCCTTCACTGTCTACAGAATTTTCACTGAGATCAAGCGGCTTCTGTAATTTTCCATTTTTTAAATAAGCTTCAAAATGGAAGTCCACATTTACTATTTACACAATGCATTACGGAAGTTCACAATTGTCTATTACACAATGCAATCCGGTGTCTTTTCGTGCACTTGTAGCCACAAAACAATCACTTGATGCAAGGATATCAGTTGCAGCAAGTTTAGCACTTGCATATCATATTTGTACTATGAACTAAATCCTTGAATACTATGTACAAAAATATATATCAAACAAAATTCCTTACATCACTAAATATCACAATTATCCTATAATGCCAACAGTTTTTGATAAGCTGCATCAAGCATAACATATCCCTGCTTTACACCATGGTGACATTGCGCACACGTTTTTCAGATGCGACGGAAGGTGTTGATGAATGAGGATCCAGAGATTGAGCGTCATACATGTAAGGCTCTGGTGTGTATAGTACCTTTGGCTTAGGTGGAATGGGTGGAGGAACTTTTCCGGATCTGAGAGAACTGTCGTATGAAGGATAAGCGGCATAGGCAGGAGGTCCATGAGTTGAGGGCAGTAGGTCGCAAGATACAGAGAGGAAGGAATCTGAAGGTTGTGAGCTCATGTAGGAACGGGCCTCGGAAGGAGGAGGATAGTTGTCATTGGTAAATCCTTCAGTAGGTGTTGGGTAGCCATCACTCTGGACAGGGTAGTGATCTGGGTAACCGGCATGCTGGTAGTGGTACTGGTTAGCTTCACCATAAAAGTCATTAGGCTCAGAAGATCCTCCATAGCTCTTTTTAGTGGAAGCACTGTGGTCAGAATTGTTGTCTGAACGGCCAGACATGCTGCTACGTTTTCCATCCTGGTGATTACTCAAGAGTTGTGATGCTGACCATGATTCCACGGGACTGATATATTCTTTCTTAATACCATCTTTGTCTTTGCCATCTGCAAAATCTACACCTTTGGAGGCAACAGTGACATTGATACTATATGCATCCTGAACTTCATGAGCCTTCTTTGCAGCAGCGGCCTTGCGATGATGGCGATGACTAGCTGCACAATAGCATACTATAACTGCAACGACGACAATAAACCCACCAACGCACCCAAAGATGACAGCAAGTTGATGAGTATCGAGGGCAGCTAACACTGGGGCACTAGTTCCTTCTTTTACAGCAGATGTGTTGGCAGACAGCAATGGAGGTGCTTTTGAAGGAGGAGCAATAGTTGTAGTAGGAGGAGCTGGAACATAGACACTAACAATGTTACTGAATCCACCAGTATTTCCCTCTTCGTCTACAGCATAAAGAGAAACATAGCTAACAGTTTCATATTCCTTCCAGAGAATTGTATGCTGCTGTATGGCAGGTGATTCCAAAGGAGCTGGCCAGTCATCGAGTAGAGTTCCTCCTCCCTCTAACAAGTCAAGTTGGTTGTTCGAGGCCATGACAACATAGCGAGCAGCTGTTCCATAATCAATATCCCCACCAGGAGCTGTCCAAGTGAAAGCTACTTGATTAATAGTTTCTGGAAGCAGAGCTACTCGGAGATCCACAACACGAGCAGGAGGAAGGACATCTCGTTTTGGAAGAGTTCCTATCACATCAACAATCCCTATTCTGGAGCGACGGGCAAAGTCACTATCATCAATTTTGCCTTCTACATTTATAGTGATGCTGTACTTCGCAGACACAAGACCTGGCACAAAGCGGGAGTATACACCATCACCCTTGATCATGTCAGGGCCTAGAAAGGAAAGAAAGACAAAAATTAAAATAAAGATTACCAAGAGCAAGATCCTAGAACATATATAAATCAAAATTCAATAGGCTTTACTTTAAATATTTCATATCTTTTAAGTTTTAAATAATAGATTTTGTTCAAGAATCAGAATAACTTAGAAAAAAGACTCACTTGTAAGGCCATTGTCAAATAACTGGACTTCCACAGGCGCATGCTGAGTTCCATTGTTGGTGTAGCCAAGTCTGGTCAACATTGCTATGACTTTAGCTCCCTCAACGCCCACCAGTCCAACCCTGACTTCTGCATACAGAGCAAGTGGTTTGGATATATCGCTGGCATTGACTACACCTAGACTGGGATTGATCCATGTACGAACATGCACGCTTGGAACTCTCGGCTGTACACGTGGTCTTGATGTCACTTGGACATACAGAGCTTGATGGGAGTCTGCGCGATTTTCAACTTTGTAACTCCAAAGACCAGGTGTTACTTGAGCTTCGACTAATCGAACGGTGATCATGTTGATATTTCCATCTTCATTTTGCATGTTGGCTGTGTCAATAACCTGACCATGTGGACTCACTAGATGAACTTGGTTCCCAACATGTGTTACATCGTAGTAGAAAATTGCAAAAACTGTATCTGTGCCCAGGGTTGGATCCATCAGAAAACTGCCTTCAGATATTGGCACTCTTCCTCCTGGATGCTCTGCCGAGTGTACTTTTACGGGTAAAGCAGACTGTCCTGATGCAGAGAGTAAGGAATGGTAAAAGGAATCTAAAAGATTGTAGTACATGCTAAGCTTTGAATCTGCTCCAATGCCTTCATCTCTTACTACAAAGGTGTCGCCACCCGAGCGAGCAGCTAAGGTTTCCAATCCCCCATTTGGTGTTGGGTACTTTTCAGCAAGAGGGTAGATGATGGCATGAAGAACAACATGAGCTTCTAAGAGGAGCTGTGCGGTTTCAGAAGCTTCACGTTCTTCAACTGAGCCACTCCCTGCAGTCACCATAACGATATGTCCACCAACACCGTCTTGCTGAATCAGCTGAAGGGCTTCTCGAACTCCACATATTATACAGCGTTTGTGCTCATCTTCCCTTGATGGATTCCTAGGCAAAGATGAACCTACTTTTTCTCTGGTTATGCCATCAGTGAGAACTGTCATTGGATACTTGGTGGAAGGTACAGAGTTGAATACAACAAGACCGACGCCATAACCATCAGGAATATCATATGTAACGAGCTTTCTAACTGCCTTGCGCATGAAGTCCCAACGTTTCTGTGAACGAGAGAAAAATATCTAAGTGTTTTGTTTCGGATTACCATGTTCTTTAGTCAACATTTTATTTTAAGAAGTAATTAGTAATATACAGAAAGAAAAACAAGCTTACCTGCACATTCATGACGTTGGTGTCATCAATGAGCAAGACAATTCTTGGGTTACGAGGACGAACGTACTGGAAGGTGACTTCACTTTCTCTGAGTCCCCCTTCAACATTCCTGTAATTATAAAATTTTGTCTTAGTTTATTACTTATTAGTAATTTATATAATTTGGAAACGAAATGATCTATAATTTGATTTCAACACGTGAAACAAGAATGCAAGACAGAAAATAAGAAATAAGATACAAATATTTTCTAATCATGAATTACTGAGATTTATATGTAAATTATTTTTTTTTTTTAAATATTCAATGACAGTGGATCAACATTTCCTCATAGCTGATTTTAAATTTATGCTAAAAACATCAATTTTTCCTAGTGGTAAATAGGAATGTCTGTGATTATGTAAAGCTTTTCTTGTGACTGCATAATTTTTAGACAAAATGAAAGCAAAAGTAGACGGAGTAACGGTAAATTACAAAATGAATGAATAGCAAGATAAATGAATAAGTAAGTTTTACTTAGTGTTTTATTAAACACTAAGTAAAACCAATAGACAGAATATCAACCATACCTGTTATTTTGGAAATCAGGCGAAGCTCTCATGACCTCCCAAGCAGATTTTCCGTCGCAGAGTAGATTGTGACGCGTCGGAGCTTCCCGGTTATGCGATCCTTCATCGCAGAGCTCTTTCACCTGGAAAGAAGAAGAGGAGTCTGTGTTATCACGACTGCCAGATGCATGATGCTTCAACTTTTTTTAATATACAGATGCCAGATAACCGTTAATTGTTTAATAGAGGTAATAAGTGAAAGTCTTTACATATTTTTTTTTGCTTATAGATCAAACAAATAAAAACAGGTGATTTGATCATAAAAAGCTATTAATAGGTCTCTTTTATTAATTTCTAGAATTTATTGTATTAAAATGTTGTGATAGTGAGTTTTGTCACTATGTTCAGTGTCAACAATTATCTTTTTTTTATTGTTTTGATTTTATTATTCAGACTAATGTAAGAACATCAAGGTTCCATTTACCACTCCATTTTTCAATCGTATTTTCTAATCAAGCGTACAATATTTTTTGCTTTTTTTTATAGATGAAATAATTTTCTAAGATTTTAATGACCAAAACGATAATCCAGACTTTTAAAACATCCCTTTAGTTAGTGACCAAATCTTCGTAATTTCGCGATGAAGAAAAATATTAGCATTTAATTAGCATTGGTGTGATTACAACAGTAACTGAATTAAACAACCAAGAGAAGGAATATTTAAATCTGTCAGTCTGTCAACAGAAGATTAGCTAGTCTCCAGACTTCATATTTTTTATATATAAAAATAATAATAAAATCTAACCTGTTTAGCAAATAGTAAAATTAGAAATTTTGTATAGTTTAGCAATAAGCTCAGATCCCCATATAAGTAACCAAAGTTGGTTGAACTCTTAAACTATTTACGAAGGTTTTGAAAATAATGAACAACTTCAGAATTTCAAAGTTCATTAGGAACAAAATCCACATAAAAAAAAGAAAGGTTAGTCAAGCAAAGCCTCTGGTCTTTTTCTAAGTCAGTCACAATATCTCTTTCTCTCTCTCTCTCTCTCTCTCTCTCTCTCTCTCTCTTCTCTCTCTCTCTCTCTCTCTCTCTCTCTCTCTCTCTCTCTCAAACAGACATTCATCCAGCTGAATTAGTGAACAGTAACACGGTTAATGAATTCAAGAATAAGTTCAACAAAATCCTAAAAACTCTCTAGACATTTAAACTAATTCGTTCTACCCAAGAGCAAATGGAGCCTCCGTGGATGGACTAAAAAAAGTCTTTGAGACATCCAAAATCCTTATAATTCTCTCTCTCTCTCTCTCTCTCTCTCTCTCTCTCTCTCTCTCTCTCTCTCTCTCTCTCTCAAACAGATTTTCAGCTGATGTGGTGAACAGTAACAAGGTAAAGGAATTTAAAAATAAGTTAGACAAAATCCTAAAAACTTTCTAAACGTTTAAACTAACTCGCTCTACCCAAGAGCAAATGGAGCCTCCGTTGATGGACTAAAAAAGTCTTTGAGACATCCAAAATCCTTATAACTCTCTCTCTCTCTCTCTCTCTCTCTCTCTCTCTCTCTCTCTCTCTCTCTCTCTCTCTCTCTCTCTCTCTCTCTCTCTCTCTCCCCCGGCTTATGCGTTAAAGCCTGGGAAGGAATGAACATGAAAATGCCCCTGGCGTAGAGTTCAGCCATTATCATAAATCATTACCAGAGCACCCAGACAGCCATGACAAGTACAATTATATCTTATTATATTACATTTTCATTTGTTTCTAAAAGGTCATTCTGGGTTCGTTTTTTTTGTCACCTTTTTTAAGGGGGGGGGGGTTAATGGGGGAGGGGGGGGGAGGGGTTGTGACCGGGTGTGGGATGGGGGGGGGGGGGGGGGGTTGT
Organism: Palaemon carinicauda; assembly: GCF_036898095.1. Lineage (NCBI taxonomy): Eukaryota > Metazoa > Arthropoda > Malacostraca > Decapoda > Palaemonidae > Palaemon > Palaemon carinicauda. The sequence continues at coordinate 123,379,135 of NC_090738.1, read as the reverse complement.
GGGGTAGGGGGGGGGGTTAAGAAGGTGTTATGTGGCTGGAAGCTGACTTGTAATTTGAATATTCGTTCCAGTGCCAGATGATTGCTGCCTAATTTACTTATGGCCTACATTCCATGCAGGTAGAGGCCCCCTTCTCTCTCTCTCTCTCTCCTCTCTCTCTCTCTCTCTCTCTCTCTCCTCTCTCTCTCTCTCTCCTCTCTAATGGCTTAGGAGAAGTATAATATCAGAAGGATGTATCGTTTACATAGTTTGAACAGCCATGATTATTGTAATGCAATGTGGGAAAATTGTGTAATTACTTGGAATATGTAATCTTACACACACGCAAACACGCTCCCGTGCATATATCTACGCATGAGTATATATACATATATATATAATATATATATATATATATATATATATATATATATATATATATATATTTACACAGTAATATATATGTATATATATATACACATATATATATTATATATATATATATATATATATTTATATATATATATATATATATATATATATACATATATATATATATATATATATATATATATATATATATATATATATAAATTTCTATATATGTATAAATATTTATTCACATGTATATATGAATAAAGGGGTGTCTGCGTATACTTAACACTTTCATATAATTTCCGCCCAGACTCGTTCAACTTGACACAGTCTATAAAATCTAGCTTCACACATCTCATCCATGCACAAAATAATTACGCAAGTTCAGATTTGCTATATTTCCTGAATGAAATGAAATCATGAAATTAGGACGAGAAAAACATAGTAAAGGAAGAGTAGAAGGAAAGTTCGGGACAGACCCATTTGCTCATATTTGAACCTACTACACCCTATTACAGGTTCAAAGCAGGATCAGTCAAGGGTCACAATGAACTTCAGCAATAAAATAGGCCAATAATTATTTAATTCTTCACCTTTTATGTAAATTATCAAACGATATGAAATAGACGTACACTGAGCAAAGCGATTTCAACGCAATATAGATAACAATCTAAGCGTATGAAAACTGGGACAGGTAGGTTTTTTAAACAAATTTTTATTTTCCGAATGTTAAAATTTGGTTTAATATTTATCGAATGCTTAACGCTTAACGACAAGATGTATAACTACTTGGTCTCTCCTAATCCCTCATATAGGGGGTTGGGAGTAGTCATACCCTGATAAGAGGGGCTGTAGTTAGGAAAGGGAGAGAGGGGTGCGAATGGTTGAATGTGTGTGTTCATATCTACCTAAATATTCAGCCGCCCTTTTTGACGGGTCACGTACACTAGTGATAACACGTAGAGATTTCCGTAGGAGAAGCAAGCAGCGTGTGTGTGTGTGTGTGTGTGTGTATGTATGCGCATATCTATTTGATTGTGTGTGTATGTGTGCATATCTATCTAAGTTTTACGGGCCACGTACATTCATAATATTTCCGTAGAGGAAGCAAGCACAGAGAGAGAGAGAGAGAGAGAGAGAGAGAGAGAGAGGAGAGAGAGAGAGAGAGAGAGAGAGAGAGAGAGTGCATATCTATCTGATTATGTGTGTATGTGTGCATATCTTTCGAAATATTTAGCCGTAATTTATGACGGGTCGCGTACACGTAGAGTTTCCGTAGAGGAACCCTGGATACTTACCGAAGGTAACTCGGGAAAGGCCATGAAGGACTTCGTGAGCTGGGGCGAGTCGCTCTGCTCGATATTGAAAGGACAAGGACGTGTTGCGTGGGTGGCAAGCTACATTTGCGGACAGCGCTACATTCGCGCATGCGTTGGGGCGCCACTGTCCGTCGGAGGCTCGGTAGTGCGCCGGATGAACGGGGTTCTCGACGGAGCCGGACTCCTCGAAGACGCCGTAGCGGTACTGGAGCCACTCGTGAGCCAGAAGTCGTCCTGGAAGATAAATTGGTTTTTGTTAAGATGAGGAAGTTGTAAAGTGGATGAAGAATTATTCTTAAAAGATTTTTTTCCCTTTAATTTTCTGTTTGTGAAAAGGAGTTGTTATCGTTCTTATAAACTGAAATTTATTGGAATGATATAATTAGAATAAGGATAACAATATGAACAATAACAACAATAATACTAATAAAATAAATAAATATATAAAAAAGATGCTGATAACTACAATGATAATGATAATAATAATGACAATAATAGTAATAATAATCATTATTACAATTATCAATATTATTATCATTGATATTGCTATTATCTGCATCTTATCCTTATCAAATTTTAGTGCAAAGTACTTCAACGCATCTTGAGCATTGAAAGCTTCCTAAGAATATGAATATCAATCTTACAAATATTGTTGATGTCTGATTAATCTGTATTATAACATCGCGGGATATTATTATTTTTGGAGAATGCCTTAAACTGGAGGTAGAAGAAATAATATAAATGCATTATTTAGAAAAGGTAGATTGCCCATTAACCGTATAAATTGATCTCAAAATTTTTTAATGCTTAGTAGTCTGCCAAAATATGTGAATGCTCTTAACAATTGATTGAGAGTATTTATTTCTGCAAACATGAAATTCATAATAGACTGAAATGCCGTTAATTAGGTAGTAAAATTGTTCATACGACACGACATGAACACTAAAAAATTTTTTTGATGATAATTGTTAATTAAATCGAAATTTGATATATACATTCTTAATAGGGATTTTATTTTATGGAAGATTTTATGCAAGTTCTCTTAATGACTTAACTGCTGCTACAATGCATGACGGCCCAGAAAACATATAATTTCTAATATATTCATATAGAGTTAAATAAATGCACCCCCCCCCCACACACAACACATATATATATATATATATATATATATATATATATATATATATATATATATATATATATAATATATATATATATATATATATATATATATATATATATACACAGTATATGTACAGCCGCAATAGAAACTGTTCGCCTACCACTTGGTATGATAATATCCCCCAGTAAACGAGATAAAAAAAGATGAGGACACCCCCATCAACAACTCAACATCAAAACCAGCTTTCTCTCCTTTGACATCACCTCAGGTCACACCATCCCCAAGGGCAAGGGCGGTCAAGTGACCACGGGTAAGTAATGACAAACGACCAATCGTTTCCTTACTCTAGGCTAACCGCCGGGCCACGCCAGAATAAGTCAAGAGTTCCTTGAAGGAGTTTTAGGATTTTCTAGGTCAGTTATTCACTCTCCCCGAGGGCGCGTGGTCGAAATGGTAATCGCACAAGGTAATTACAGTGACCAGGCCGTAATGGAGAGTGCCTCATCATCTCCCGGGCGATTGTGTGCTAGTTGGACGCCATCTTGAAAAGAGACGCGTTTTCCAAACCCGGACGTTGTGGGGTGATGTTACGGATGTTAGTTTTCAGTTATTTACTTGATGTTTTAATTTTGTTTATTGGATTGAAGTTTTATTTTCTATAGGAAGTACTCCGGAGAAATCGATTACTACTACTACTACTACTACTACTACTCCCATTTTCCCTATACAATAAAGAGCAAGTGTCTGGTTTTATATATATATATATATATATATATATATATCAATTTCTACCTCATTATTATTATTATTAATATTATTATTATTATTATTATTATTATTTCTAGCTAAGCTACAACCCTATTTGAAAAAGCAAGATGCCATAAGCCCAAGGAATCCAACAGGGAAAAATAGCCCCGTGATGAAAGGAAATATGGAAATAAACGATATGAGAAACAATTAAAATAAAATATTTTAAACACAATAAGAACATCAAAACAGATATGTAATATATAAACTATAAAAAACACTTGTCAGCCTGTTCAGTATTTGCTACAAGTTTGAACTTTAGTCTCTTCAAAGAAGAGACTAGGGTTCGATCCCTGTATGAGGTAGAAATTTATTTGCATTTGAGCAAGATATTGCCTTGATTTTCTATCGCCGTCATTAACCAACTTTACCTACTATACCAGACAGCAGCTTCCAGTATTCTCATCTTATCCCTACGCAGATGCATGCGCGCAAGCACGTCGTGTGACTTCGCGCACAAATAGTAAAAATGAGAGTAATTATAAGTTTTTAATTCCTTTCCACAACGTCGGGTTAAGTGGATGGGAAGACAAGTGTAATTTCCCATCAATTACAATTATATTCAAATGAGAGCTTATGTTTATTTATGTTTGCCGGGTTAATTATTGTGTTATTTCACGAAGGGTCATAGTTCTGGTTATCATATACACACATATATACACACAAACACACACACACACACACACATATATATATATATATATATATAGAGAGAGAGAGAGAGAGAGAGAGAGAGAGACATAGACACAAACACACACACACACACACACACACATATAAATATATATATATATATATATATATATATATTTATATACATAGAGGAGGCTACGGATAACCTAGACTGATTTGAATTAAAACATTTATATATTTTTCATTTATTTATGAGAATATGTTTCCCTGTCAGGTTATGATAAATGGTTAATATTGAATATTAAAAAGTTAGAGACGATTAAAAACATCTAAAAAAAACAGCAACTGAAGCACATTTTCAGCGACAGTAAAGAAAATAAAGATAAGAAAAATTAATATTACCAATGAAAAATCACAATTGAAATAAGAGAAAACTAAATAACATGAGAGACATAATAGAGAATTAACTTAATAACAATAACGAAAGGAAATGATCCAGTAAAAAAAAAAAGGTATATGAAAACTGCAAGAACAGCAGATAAAAAATTGCCATTCAGAAAAAACCACAAAAATTATAGAAAAAGTATAGAAAAACTACAACACCAAATAAAAAAAATACTATTCAGAAAAACAACAAAAAGTATAGATAAAAGTATAAAAAAGCTAAAAAAAAACACCAGATAAAAATTACTATTCAGAAAAACAACAAAAAGTATAAAAAAACTACAATGACACCAGATAAAAAAATCACTAAAAAACGAGAAACAGCAATAATTTACCAACGAAAACCGAGCATCGAATGTCGCAGAACCGAGAACACTCGAAATGAAGTTCGAAACTCAATTAGCAATTAATTTTTTCACCCTCGTTTTTAATTTTCATCTGTTTCGTATTTCGTTTTTATTTCTTCCGAGCAGTTAGTTTCGTCGCCCGGAGCACAGCTTAAATACCTTTTTCAATACGAGGCTGGAGAGGGAATGATACGCTGTTGAAAATGGGCCGTGTAAAAATCCTTACTGAGGGGAAGTAATTGGTTGGCGGAGAGAGAGAGAGAGAGAGAGAGAGAGAGAGAGAGAGAGATGAAGATTTTCTTACGCAGTTTCTCATTATCTTACATTTTAAGGCACAATAAACAGCAAAAACAACAATAAGATTCCTGTAGCACCAACAACCGTCATAAATGACAGATGATGGAGAGAGAGAGAGAGAGAGAGAGAGAGAGAGAGAGAGAGAGAGAGAGAAAAGTCAGTTAAAAATCTTTATTACATTATAAAATGGTTATTCTGTTACATAAAGATATAAATTATTTACATAAAATTCACATTAAATGGATTGTAAAAATCTAGAATATATATACATTCAACTAAAATTTTAAAAATATGGCTTAAGTTTCCTTTTGAATAATACAGTACTATTATTTACACATTTTCTTATATCAAGAGGTAGTTGAGAGAGAGAGAGAGAGAGAGAGAGAGAGAGAGAGAGAGAGAGAGTTGAAATAGTTCTAGAAACTATTATCGCCAGCTTGCGGGTATGCCATAGGGTACGGACAAAACTCTCTGGTATGACCAGTGTTCCCTCAAGAGTTTAAACGGGAAATGGGTATACACAGGGCATACACTGGGGTATACAGGGGTAGGGGAGGACGGATACCGGGATATTCTATGGCTGGTCACTCCCTGTCTTTTTCTTGCGGCGTCATTTTCCCGTCAATTCAGTCGCGCGAGCATTGTGAACCTGTCAAGAAGCCACGGGCAGGGAAAGGATGGTGAGACCGATGGAATGGGAGAGGCGGTCTGTTTGGAAATGGGGTTAAAAAAGGGTCGTTTAAGTAGGCAGAGGAAGCGACAAGGAAAGGTAATGAAGGAAACGAAATTACATTGTTATGTACTGAAGGATTGTAATGAATGCTAGAGATTCTGGAAGATGATGATATTTGTATATTGTTGTTTTTTCTAGGTTACTTAGATATGCAAGATGAATAACCTGATGAGCGAGTTAGTTTTTACAGGATACTGTTAAATTTAATATCTATCTATCTATCAATCTATCTACATATACTGTATATATATATATATATATATATATACATATATATATATGCACTATATTACGAACTTTTATTAAACTATCCTTGGAACTTATACAACGTTTTATTCACGCTTCCTTCATAATGACAAAACAAAAAACAAAAAAGGAATATTTAGTAGAAAAAGGTAAATGAAAACTAAAAAACAATGGCCAATAAGACAATACATTTTTGAGAATGAAAAAAAAAAATACTGAAAAACATAAATCTAACTTGTCAAAGCGAACAACACTCGTAAACAAAACGCAATGGCTTTTTACGAAAGGGTAATCAAGATATTATGGAGACGAGTGAAGTCTAGGGAAGTCTTCTTCTAAGCGATTAGGGAACAAAAATGAGGGAGTTGAGGTATTTAACGAGGTACTGGATGAGGAAAGAGGAGGGGGAGGGGGTGGATGTGGTAAAGAAAATGAAGAGGTGAAGAGGTTTACCGTCGTCATTTGCGGATGCTGCAGAGAAAAGAAGTGAGGTTGAAAAGAAGTGAGGTTGAAAAGAAGTGATGTTGAGTCAGATAAGGATCGGAGGTTTTTGGGAGGACTGTTCCCGCTCGCACTTCCAGAGGTTGCGTTGTTATTATTATTATTATTATTATTATTATAAATTTTGAAGGAAAACCAATCCGGTTTTTTTTTGGAAAATGTAATACTATAATAATAATAATAATAATAATAATAATAATAATAATAATAATAATTATCATTATTATAAATTTTGAGGGAAAACCAATCCAATTTTTTAGGAAAATGTAATACAATAATAATAATGATAATAACAATCATCATTATCATTATCATTATTATCATAAATTTTGATGGAAAACCAATCCGAATTCTGAGCTTAAAATGTAATACAAAACTCTAAATTGGATAAATTACAGCTCAAATAACAATAAGAAAAATTAGTATGATAATGATGATAATGACAAAAGTAATGACCAAAAATTATACTTTCATCAGTACAAGATTGATTTAGACTCAAAAACCGACTGACAAACCATCTATCTTAAAAAACAACTTCTCTATCCATCTCTTCGTCTGACAACCTAACATTATCTTAAAGAGGTCGCTAAATGCCATCTTTCTTTGGGTAAGTTAACCTCCTCTCTTTTTCACCATGGAGCATATTTTTATGCTCCAGGTTCCATGGAGCATATTGTTATGCTCCAGGTTCCAAGGAGCATATTTGTGATCCAGGTTCCAAGGAGCATATTTTATGCTCCAGAGTCCAAGGAGCATCTTGTTATGTTCCAGGTTCCAAGGAGCGTATTGTTATTTTTCAGGTTCCAAGGAGCATATTGTTATGCTCCAGGTTCCAAAGAGCATATTTTTATGCTCCAGGTTCCAAGGAGCGTATTGTTATGTTCCAGGTTCCAAAGAGCATATTGTTATGCTCTAGGTTCCAAGGGGAATATTCTTATGCTCCAGGTTCCAGGGAGCATATTGTTATGCCCCAGGCTCCAAGGAGCATATTATTATGCTCCATGTTCAAGGAGCATATTGTTATGCTCCAGACTCCAAGGAGCATATTATTATGCTCCATGTTCAAGGAGCATATTGTTATGCTCCATGTTCAAGGAGCATATTGTTATGCTCCAGGCTCCAGGGAGCATACTATTATGCTCCATGTTCAAGGAGCATATTGTTATGCTCCAGGCTCCAGGGAGCATATTATTATGTTCCATGTTCAATGAGCATATTGTTATGCTCCAGGTTCCAGGGAGCATATTTTTATGATCCAGGTTCCAAGGACCATATTGTTATGCTCTAGGTCACACGGAGCATATTTTTATGCTCCACGTTCCAAAGAGCATATTATTATGGTACATGTTCCAAGGGGCATATTGTTATAGTCCAGGTTCCAAAGAGCATATTATTATGCTCCAGGTTCCAAAGAGCATATTATTATGCTCCAGGTTCCAAAGAGCATATTATTATGCTCCAGGTTCCAAGGAGCATATTGTTATGCTCCAGGTTCCAAGGAGCATATTGTTATGCTCCAGGTTCCAAGGCGCATATTGTTACGCTCAAGGTTCCACTATGAGTTATCAAGGGAGCATAACCATCGACCTGTACTCAAAAGAGCGTATTTTCTTTTTTTTTTTAGGTTCTTCCTCTATTCAACAAGAAAGGAGATAATGATGTATGATCTCTCTCTCTCTCTCTCTCTCTCTCTCTCTCTCTCTCTCTCAAAAAATCGTAAATCAAAGCTTCGATCGTCGCCTCACGGCCTCTCGCGACTTCAAAATGACCCTAAAAAAAATATAAATAAGGATGAGTAAAGGACGTCCCTTAGGCCCACCGTGAATGTCGACTAAAGTGTCTTGCTCTCCGGCTCACAAACTGCTATAAAATCTTTGTTAAAAGGAAGCCTTCTATTGTGAAGTTGATTGCAAAATATGGCGGCGTCCGTCCCCCCTCTCTCTCCGTAAGAGCGAGCCATCGAGTTGGGATTTTAACCTCTATGCCTCGGCGTACCTAAGGACGGGAGAGGAGGACCTTCAAAGTTCGCATTCTGTCTTCTTCTTCTTCTTGTATTGTTACCGTGAGGAAAATGGCCATCTATCGTAACTAACAAGAATCTATTGATATCTCTTCGAGACGTAAGAGGTAAACAGACGGTTATGAATGGCTTAATGGTTAAATATTTGAAGATAAATTGGGGTGATAAATATTAAGCGGTGTGAATGTGTACGGGGCGGTATCTTTCAAGGGGAAAGTATTTTTCAGCCGATGAATTATTACAAGAATGAACGCTAATAGACAAAATAGTACAAGAACATAAAATACACATAAAGTGTGCTAAAGATAATACGTATAATACCTAGACAATCAATAATGCAATGTTGAAAATTAAGTTACTTTTAATTAGCCTCAAAAGAATTTATCCAAATAATTATAATTATACTAAATAAAAAACAAAATAATTGATAGAGAAATATGACTACTTGAATGCATATCTATAAATGTTAAGCACTATTACTATAATTGATATAATGATTATAATTTTGATTATTTTGAATATCATTAATTACTATGAGCGAAGTTGCTATCAAAGAATGCTAGAAGCCAAAGGTTCCAGAAGAGCAAGGAACACCGTTTTGAAAAAGAAAATAAGGAAACAGAGAACTATAATATATATATGTATATATATATATATATATATATATATATGTAAGTTTTGCGTGTGAGTGTGGTCTATATAAAATTTCTGTGAGAGAGAGAGAGAGAGAGAGAGAGAGAGAGAGAGAGAGAGAGAGAGAATGGATATATAATTAATGTTTTGCGTAACAAGAATATTAAGAATCGCCGTCCATCACCTAAAGAATCTACCGTAATCACGAAGAGATGTTATACGTTTCCCTTCCTCGCTTTGATACACGAGACGGAGTCACGTGATCACCCCAGCCTCGAGCCTCGTATCATAGATCAA
>NC_090738.1:123359378-123366878 GCF_036898095.1 Palaemon carinicauda | reverse complement strand
GTTATTGATCTTACGATAATCTATATCAATTATTCATTACTTCTCATAATAAAGCTTACTTATTTCCTTATTTCCTTTCCTCACTGGGCTATTTGTCCCTATTGAAGTCCTTCGGCTTATAGCATCCTACTTTTCCAACTAGGGTTGTAGCTTAGCTAATAATAGCAAAATAGTAATAATAGGAATAATAATAATAATAATAATAATAATAATAATAATAATAATAATAATAATAATGTGAAAGTGTAATTGCGTTTATGTATTAGGAATGCGTACATGAGAATCTGCATACATTGCTACGCAATACACACGCTCTTCACACTTATGCATGTATACATGTGAATCCGTGTACACTGTACACAAATACACACGCCCTTCACGGTTATGAATGTATACATGTGAATCCGTGTACATTGTACTCAAGTACCCAAGCTCTCACGGTTATGAATGTGTAAAAGTGAATCCGTGTACACTGTACACAAAAACAAACTAACAAACACACGTTCTCCACACTCGCATCTCCTTAAGTGAAACCCCGAATCCTTCGACTCACCGTAATAATCGTGTCATTACTGAGAAGCAGGTCGTGGCCCAGCGAGATGTAATCGCCGGTCTGGCCGCATCCCTTGGTATGCAAAGTCCAGGGCCTGGGTCCGTGTCGTGGGTGCCTGGCCTGGGTCACCCGGAGGTCAGCACCGTCCCAGGTCTCTCCTCTGGTCGGCTGCAGGTCCCCCAGCGAAGGGCACAAGGCCACGTTTCCAGTGGGACGGCACCAGGACGCTCACACTTCGGAAGTTGGCGCGACCTCGGGTCGCTCCGAAGATGGTGCTGGAAGCGGCTCTCACTGTGTCCTGGAAAAGTTAAGAAGAGAGGTTTTTTTCGTTAGATGAAATTGCTTTTATGAGAGAGAGAGAGAGAGAGTGAGAGAGAGAGAGAGAGAGAGAGAGAGAGATGCTGGAAACGGCTCCTCCATGAGTCCTGGAAAAGAAAGATTTTTTTTTCGTTAGATGAAATTGCTGATTGAGAAAGCGATGCTGGAAGCTTCTCTCCCTGTGTCCTGGAAAAGGAGAGGTTTTCTCGTTGCTGTTTGAGAGACGAGAGAGAGAGAGAGAGAGAGAGAGAGAGAGAGAGAGATTAATCCTAGTCTGCAAAACCTAGGGGTGGTTGTATTGTCCATAATGTTTCTCATCAGACGCGTCGTTAAAGTTAATGCTTATCAAATGTGGTCATGATCAGCCAGAAGAGAGAGAGAGAGAGAGAGAGTGAGAGAGAGAGAGAGAGAGAGAGAGAGAGAGAATCTTCCTTTAAATCTATTACATTTTAACGGCACGATATCAATCCAACCAGCATAACAACAACGACAACAACAACAATATTCTTGTAGCACCAACAATCGCCAGATTAAGAATCCAAAGAGTCTTATGGTTAATCCCAGAGGCCAATTTATTACTCCTTGGATGAGACTATTACACAGCCGCTGCTTACTAGAAGTCGGATTAGACGCGGGATAAATAGCCTCGTAAAAATGCAACGGCCACAAGGATAAAGAAAATGGATAGGGAGAGAAGGGGGATAAAGTGGTACGTAGTTATGAAAAGGAAGGGGGAGGAGGAGGAAGAGGAAAAAAGTAAGATCTGGAAGAGGAAGAGAAAAAAAGAAGGAGAGGAGGACGAGAAAAAGGAAGATCTGGAGGAGGAAGAGAAAAAAGGAATGAGAGGAGGACGAGGAAAAAGGAAGATCTGGAGGAGGAAGAGAAAAAGGAAGAAAGAGAGGAGGAGGAAGAGATAAAGGAAGAGAAAAGGAAGAAAGGGTGGAGGAGGAAGAGAAAAAGTAAGAAAGAGAGAAGGAGGAAGAGAAAAAGGAAGGAGAGGAGGAAGAGAAAAAGGAAGAGTACCGGGAGGAGGAAGAGAAAAAGGAAGAACTGGAGGAGGAAGAAAAAATGGAAGATTTGGAGATGGAAGAAATAAAAGGAAGAACTGGAAGAGGAAGAGATAGGGAAGAATGACGGGAGGAAGAAGAGGAAAAATGAAGATTTGGAGGAGGAAGAGAAAAGGGAAGATTTGAAGGAGGAGAAAAAAGCTGATCTGGAGGAAGAGAAAAAGGAAGAGAAAAAACGATTAGGAAGATTAGGAGGAAGGATATGTCCTGAGCATAGCGCATAGCATTGAAGTCACGAAATCAAGGAGAGATGGATTTAAAGGACAAGGAAGAGAAGAATAAGGGTGAGATAAAGAAGGAAGAAGAAGACTTATAGCATCCTGCTTTTCCAACTAAGGTTGTAGCTTAGCAAGTAATAATAATAATAATAATAATAATAATAATAATAATAATAATAATAATAATAATAATAAGCTTTCAGCCTGTATACTCCGACAGAAGCCTTCAACGATAAAGGAAACGAATGCGCCTAAAATGCAGTTTATGAAGGAGGAGATTTGAGAGACGAAGGAAGAGAATAATGAGATCTAAGAGGTAAAGGAAGAGAATCAGGAGGAGGTAATGAAGGAGGAGTATAGGAGCAGTAGGAGGAGCATATCCTGATGTCCTTCGACGTATCCTCAACCTCCTCCTTCTCCTCCTCTCAACTCCGCCTTCAGACCCATCCGGCAGAGTCCCCCTGCTATGAATTGAATTACGATCACGGTTGTTGGTCAAAATGTTAATGAACTGCGAAGGCCAATGGCAGCGCGCATGCGCGTCTCGTCTTTTTAATTGGCATCGCAATCAGAAGGATCCCAAGGGGGACCCTAGCCTTCCGACATGCCGTGACGTCATCGGGAATCTTGATGCGTTAATTCTACTTACTTTTTATAGCATTTCTAACAGTTTTCTAGCCTTTTTATAGCTTTTTTAGCAGTTTCTAGCTTTTTGATAGCGTTTTTTAGCAGTTTTCTATTCTTTCAATAGCGTTTTAGCAGTTTTCAAACCTTGTAATAGCTTTTTCAAATTTCTAGCCATTTAAGCAGTTTTTCTAGCCTTTTTATAGCGTTTTTAGCAGTTTTCTAGCATTTTGGCACTTTTTTAGCCTTTTATAGTTTTTAGCAATTTTCTAGCCTCTAGATAGCGTTAAGTATATATCAATGAATTACTAGTATTTAATATTTCTCATGAATTACTAGATTTTTCATTGACGTCGGCGGAAGAGTTCGCCTAAATGTATAAATTTTTGATAGAAGCATTTAATTACTGACTGAAATGTTGGCTGACACGAAAATTCAATTAATGTTAGATATGTCGACATATTTCTTCTTCCGATAACCAATAATTGTCTATAGAAAACACGATATTTTGCTGATACTAAAAATAGGAACTTTATGCTCTCATTTGTACCACTGATCTAAAAGTATTACAGAAAAGTTCTGAGATCGTTAATTAATAATTAATTTCACAATTATGATCCAATTAATAAATCAATTTGAATATTTGGATCTGTACGATCGAAGGCAACAGAACTTTGAGTATCAATACGAAAGAGATACATTATCAAATAATAATACTAATGATAATAATGATAATAATTATATTAATAATAATAATAAATAATAATAATAATAATTTGTATATAAAGACTCCCTCATTGCCAGAGGATTAGCATATGGAAAAGAGAGAGAGAGAGAGAGAAGAGAGAGAGATGAGGAGAGAGAGAGAGAGAGAAATCAATCACAAACATAAGACTAAGTCGCTTCTCTTCATCGCAAGGATTTTTAATGAGATCTAGGGAGATTTTAATGAGATCTAGGGAGGAGTCAAGGCAAAGAACGTGATTGAATAGATGTTATCTCCCTAAAGATGAAGGAACTATAATCCCTGGTGTTCCTCAACTCCTTCCCCACCCGCTATCAGCTCATTTTAGTATGATAAGTCTTGAATGATGAAATGAGTATAGTTAGAGAAAATAATATGCATTTACTAGTGTATACGCGATCCGTCAAAATTGTCAGCCATATAATAGAAATAAATGTATACACACATATACAAGCCTTCCATCCCCTCCCCCCTTTCCTAACTACAACCCGGCAGTAAGGGCAATTTGTGGAGATTGTTGTACTCTGAGTGGTTGTCATTCAGCGTGAAAGGAAAAACATTATATATAATATATATATATATATATATAGCTAGGCATTTGCTCTTTATCATATAAGGGGATTATAAGACATTTATTTACGCTGCGGTAGTTAGCTCCAGAAGTAAAATTCTTCCTGAAAAAAAAAAAAAAAATCATAAGAGAATCTTCTACTTACTAAAAAACAAGAATCCGTGCACACAATCTCACCTTCAAACCCAAGCTACCGTATAGACAAGGATTCCCTTATCGAAAGAGCGAGATAATAGAAAGTTTGTTTCCAGAATCACAGGTGTGAAAAGAGTAATTTGGGGTTAACAGGTTTTCCCCCGAATTACCGTAATCAAATCAACCACCCGGAAGTGCTCTAAATACTCCGGGGGGGGGGGGGGGGGGGGGGGGGTTGAAGGTTCTAAGAGCGGCTTTCCATTTCGCATTTAGCGGAAGAGGAAGTGTTTGAATGCGTTCAAGTAGATTGTTTCTAGATTAAGCATTTGGAGAATAATTGAGTGAGGTGTTACTAAGTCTGTGACACTTCGATAACTCTTTCTCATGATTGATTGGTAGGTATTTATCAAAATTTTTTATTTAATTCGATGGTGTGATTAATATTATTCGACGATGAAAATAATAATTGATATTATGATAACAAAGGTCAGTTATTTCAAGAACTGGATTCGGAATTCGATAGTGTAATTCTTCGATTCGAAGAAGCAGAATAATAATAATAATAATAATAATAATAATAATAATGTGTTCTCATATTTACGAAACAGATAACTGATAACTTCAATCATCCTTAATTTCCTTTAACATTCTACCAACTTCGTACGCGTGGTTCCCCCCCCCCCCCAAATGTAATCCATCCATCTCTCCTCACTTAACAAGAGTTAATTTCACTTTTTTCTCCGCCTGAAGGCTTGCCTGCCCTCCGAAGAACCCCCTTCGACCAACTAATAATCGCAGGTAAATCCTAAAAACATCATTAACAGTCATGGGAATACGGAGTTCCAATAACCTGGACGCCAGGAAAGTTAATCGATTTTCCCGGTGGGCGTCCATCTTCGTTTCGGCTGTTGCGTGGCCATCTTGGGGGTTGATTTGTAGAAGGACCAACTGTAAGTCAGCGGACGATTTGTACTAAGACCTACAGAAGGGCTTGGTTTAAAACTGTAAGTCGGACAGACGGTTTGTACTAAGGCCTACAGAAGATCTTGGTTTGTACTGTAAGTCGGACAGACGGTTTGTACAAAGACCTACAGAAGGTCTTGGTTTGTACTGTCGGACAGACGGTTTGTACTAAGACCTACAGGTCTTAGTTTGTACCAAGGTTTTATGTCGATGCTTCCAGTCGCTGAGAATCTAGATAAAGGACCTTCTTTACTCCAAAGGCTCTTGCCGGGTCGTGGGTTGAATTCAAGCAAAAGCTGCTAAGTCCTAAGTCGAGATCGATCTGTTCCCTAGAAGCTTGAGTTCTTGGGAAGCGAATATGTCTTTATTGTTATACTGTTGACACTTCCAGTCGTTGAGTTCTGGATGAAGGACCTGCTTTATTCCAAAGGCTCTTGGCCGGTTAAGGGGCTGTGTTCCAGCAGAAGCTTTTCGGTCGAGCAGGCTGTTATCTCGAAGTTTGAGTTCTTGGGAAAAGAACAGATCTTATTTGGTTATAGTCGACGATTCCAGTTGCAAGTGTCTGGATGAATGACCTCAATTCCAAAGGCTCTTGGCCGGTCAAGGGTCTGAGTTTCAGCAGAAGCTGATTAGTCGAGCAATCGGTCTTTTCCCTTGAAACTTGAGTTCTTGCAAAAAGAACATTTTATTTGGTTATTTTCAGGGACCAATTTATCGTACAGTTCGCTAAAATCTTCCAGGGATTTTAGAATCAGAAGAATAATCAACTTCGTCTCGGCAGTTGTAGCGCGGTCACTCTATGGATTGTGTTTCTGAAGGTTCCCGATGTACCCATTATCAGTCAATCTCTGTTGGTTAGATGCACGGTCCAGTATTTCTGGACCGTGGTTAGATGCTTCCATCGGTTGAGTTCCAGGTGAAGGCATATTTTGCGTAGTCATGCTAAAAGGTCGTGTTCATGTAGACTATCTTAGCGGATAATCAGTTCATTCGCTAGACGTTTTCAGAAGTGATTTCTTCGAAGGACTTGGTTCAAGGAGTAACACGTCGGTCCGATGATGCGAAGCAATTACTTTTTCTTAATTTCTCCTTTCTGTTTCTCCTTTCTATTTCTCCTTTCTATGTCCCTTTTTCTGTTTCTTTTTCTCAAACACAACGTTTAACAAGCGATGAATATTTTTTTTCAGGTTTTTCGATCTGACAGACGTACTAACTCACATATTTTTTTCCTGTTTATTTTGATTTTTAAACAAAACACCACCAGCACCCAAGTCAAGTTCTTTTTTAACAAAATTTTTTCCTGTTCATTTTGTTTTTTCAACACAACACTTCCAATACCAAAATCAAGTTATTTTCAACTCTTTCATTGTATATAAATTAATTTTAAAATCATTCCAAGATTTACTTCGATTAGGTTATAAATAACAAAGTAATATATCTACAAGGAGGAGACAATGGAGAATTATTATGAATAGAAATACATCATTTATATGTAATTTCGAAGAAAGTATCCCGGTAAGGGAAAGGTCAGAGGACCGGCTACATACGAGAGAGAGAGAGAGAGAGGAGAAGAGAGAGAGAGAGAGAGATTTTCGATATTCGATATATCAAAAGACTGTAATCCTTGGAGACTCCATTTGCTCTTGTGTAGACTGAAATTGTTTTAAACTCTTGAATTTGAGAGAGAGAGAGAGAGAGAGAGAGAGAGAGAGAGAGAGAATTTTCGATATATCAAAAGACTTTAGTCGATCCTTGGAGAATCCATTTGCTCTTGTGTAGACTGAAATAGTTTTAAACTTTTGAATTTGTTAGAGAGAGAGAGAGAGAGAGAGAGAGAGGAGAGAGAGAGAGATTTTCGATATATCGAAAGACTTTAATCGATCCTTGGAGATTCCATTTGCCCTTGCGTAGACTGAAATTGTTTAAACTCTTGAATTTGTTAGAGAGAGAGAGAGAGAGAGAAGGAGAGAAGAGAGAAGAGAAGAGAGAGAGAGAGAGAGAGAGATTTTCGATATATCGAAAGACTTTAATCGATCCTTGGAGATTCCATTTGCCCTTGCGTAGACTGAAATTGTTTAAACTCTTGAATTTGTTGAGAGAGAGAGAGAGAGAGAGAGAGAGAGAGAGAGAGAGATTTTTAATATATCAAAAGTCTTGTCTATCCTTGGAGACTCCATTTGCTCTTGTGTAGACTGAAATTGTTTAAACTTTTGAATTTGTGTGAGAGAGAGAGAGAGAGAGAGAGAGAGAGAGAGATTTTCGATATATCGAAAGACTTTAATCCTTGGAGACTCTATTTGCTCTTG
>NC_090738.1:123346751-123358878 GCF_036898095.1 Palaemon carinicauda | reverse complement strand
TATATATATATATATATATATAGTATGTATATATATATATATATATATATATATATATATATATATATATATATATACTTGACCTGCAAGAAAGCGATTGATTCTTCCCACGGGAAAGAATCGAAAATGTAAAACTTGAGGAAATGGAAGAACAGAAAATACTCCAGGTAGTAATTTTTCTACATAGGCCTAATAAAACTATCGATCTTGAGAGAGAGAGAGAGAGAGAGAGAGAGAGAGGAGAGAGAGAGAGAGAGAGAGAGAGAGAGAGATTAAACCTGATGTATTCATAATTAATAATATTTCAAGTGAAATAAATAAAAACAAAAGATCTGGAAAACCTTCAATGCAGAATAATAAATATGTATGAACAACCATCAAGTACTTCATATGGGCCATGATACCAGAAACAGAAATATGGCCATCGTCTTACTGGAAAGACTACAAGAAAACAAAAAGCTGTTCCATAACATAAACTCTGATGAAAACAGATTAATCAGCGATAATAGAAGATCCATTACAGAACTCCTATGGAAAGTGCTGGAGTAGCAGTTGAAGATATTTATTGTAAAATGAAAATAGGAGAAATCAGAAATTGGGGGTAAAGGACCGTGAACAAAAGAAATTGAGAAAAGAATTGTGGAAGAAAAAGACGAAAGAATTGAAGAAAAAATGAAAAGGGGATATAAAATAAGATTTGTAAAATGGAATGACGCACAGCTTTTTAATCAAGAAATGGATAAGGTAATCCTTATGATGAAAGCAAGGACGCGTGCTAAAATTGAAAGCAAATTTCGGGGAATACATAAATGATGTTTGTGACCATTGCAAGGAAAACTATGATATTACAAAACAATTATTGGTGCTGTTTTGGTATGCGATGTCATTTATGGCGTGATCTCAGAAATTATTCTTTTGCTTTGGTATGCGATCTCATTTTTAATAGGTAAAACAATAATAGGCAATCTAATGGGTCTTGCTTTGCCGTGTGCTTACTTCACTGCTCCGTATGTACTGGCAAGCGGTAATGTTGAGCTACACACGCTAATATCAATGATTGATTATTATTTCTTAGATAATTATTCCCGGTAAATATTTTTAGAAAATCTAATGGTTCTTGCTTCGCCGTGAAGAGAAGTGAAGTGAAGTGAGATCGCAAAAGCACGACTTTGAGATCACGTACCAAAACCGCACCCATTTATTTCATGAAAGTTAAAAGAACAAGATAGGATAAGAGTGGATGTGATGCAAAATACTAGCAGTGAGCTGGCCATGAATCTGAAAGAATTGTTTAAAAGTAAATCTCTATGGGTTGCCAAAACTGATAAAGTATTATCCAAACTGATTTTAAGGTGGAATGGGAAAGAAATTAGAACTAAGATTTTCCACAAGACTCTTGTTTATAGTCACAGGAAAATGCTCCATTACAATACCAAGACCAAGTACGAACTCAGACGCTCTACACCTATCTAATGATTTAGGCTATAGTGAGTAGTTAGGAACCAGGGTGTCACAGCAACAGTGGTCATGGAGAGAAAAAGAGAAAAAAAAAAAAAAAAAAAAAAAAAAAAAAAAAAAAAAAAAAGGGGGGGGGTCGGCAAAATTTAATGTAAACCTGGCGTCGCACTCCGCGAAGTCATCGAATGCTAGTTTGAAACTTAACCAACGGGCTTATGCCTCTCTGTTTTAATGTGATCAAAATTGGTGAATGATATTAATTCTGCATTTAATTTTATAGTTTTTATTCAGCACAGTAAAACTGGGACTGGTATCCAATCATGATGTTGACCATTGCAGTAAGAATAAATACTATTAAGGAAGTAGCTCGCAGCACCAAATCCAACAATTTCATGATGAATGGCCCAACCTCACCCATGTCCAAGACAAGAACAATGACGGCAATGAGGGAATACCACCAGTGAATTTGACTCTTCCTTAAATACCGTTCCCACAGAGACCAGTGATGGTAGCGAGAACGAGGATCAAGGGAACACTAATGCACAACCGTATCCAATGTATTGCAGAATGTTTACGAGGACTGTGCGATAAAGATTACCGAATATGGATAAAGATCATCACTAGGAAATGGCCGCGGGGGCATAAAACAATTAGAATAGCGCCAACGTTATCCCTGTGTGTCGTAAGAGGCGACTAAAAGGGACGGGACGAGGGGGCTGGGAACCCCCTCTCCTGTATAGAAAATCCTGTGAGACAGCAACAAAGAGATGGAGCTGGGGGGAGAGTGACTGCTCCCCGCACTCTAGTTTTGGGGTGTTTGAATGTGCGTGGATGTAGTACGATAGAGAGTAAAAGATGTGAGATTGGAAGTATGTTTAGAAGTAGAAGGATGGATGTATTGGCCTTGTGTGAGACAAAGATGAAAGGAAAGGGTGAAGTGATGTTTGGTGAAATTTCTGGTAGAGTGTCTGGGATTGAAAGGGGAAGAGCGAGAGAGGGTGTGGCTTTATTGTTGAGTGAATGGATGACAGGTAAAGTAGTGGAATGGAAGGAGATATCATCTAGGTTAATGTGGGTAAGGGTTAGGTTGGGTAGGGAATGTTGGGCGTTCGTCAGTGCGTATGGGCCAGGTAGTGAGAAAAGTGAAGAAGAGCGGAATGAGTTCTGGAATGAATTAACTAGGTGTGTAGAAGGACTGGGTAGAAGGAATTATGTAGTTGTTATGGGTGACTTAAATGCTAGAGTGGGTGCTGGAGAGGTAGAAGGTGTCATTGGGAAATATGTCGTACCAGGTGAAAATGAGAGTGGTGAGAGACTGGTAGATATGTGTGTTGAACAAGAGATGGTAATAAGTGCTAGCTTTTTTAAAAAGAAAGATAAAAATAAGTATACATGGGTAAGAGTGGCAAATGGAAGAGTAGTAGAAAGGGCATTAATGGATTATGTGTTGATAACTAAAAGAATGTTTGGAAGATTGAAAGACGTGCACGTGTTTAGGGGTATGGCTAACGGTATGTCTGATCATTTTTTGGTGGAAGGAAAATTAGTTGTAGCAAAAGAGTGGGGGAATAGAGTAGGTGGATGTAAAAGGGAGCTAGTGAGGGTTGAAGAGCTAATAAAACCGGGGGTAAAAAGTAAATATCAGGAAAGGTTGAAAATGGCATATGACGAGGTGAGAGTAAGAGAAACTGGTAATTTAGAGGAGGAGTGGAAGTTAGCAAATGAAAATTTTGTTGGGATTGCAAGTGATGTATGTGGCAAGAAGGTTGTTGGAGGCAGCATGAGGAAGGGCAGTGAATGGTGGAATGAAGGAGTGAAGGTAAAAGTGGAAGAGAAAAAGAGGGCTTTTGAAGAATGGCTGCAGAGTAATAGTATAGAGAAGTATGAAAAATATAGAGAGCAAAAGGTGGAAGTAAAGCGCAAGGTACGTGAGGCAAAGAGGGCAGCTGACCTGAGGTGGGGTCAGGGACTGGGTCAGTCATATGAAGAGAATAAGAAGAAGTTTTGGAAAGAAGTGAAGAGAGTAAGGAAGGCCGGCACAAGAATTGAAGAGACAGTGAAAGATGGAAATGGAAGGTTGTTAAAAGGAGAGGAGGCAAGGAAAAGGTGGGCGGAATATTTTGAAAGTTTGCTGAATGTTGAGGATGATAGGGAGGCAGATATAATTGCGGTTCCAGGTGTTGAGGTGCCAGTGATGGGAGATGAGAATGAGAGAGAGATTACAATAGAGGAAGTGAGGAGAGCACTAGATGAAACGAGAGTAGGAAAAGCATCGGGTATGGATGGTGTGAAAGCTGAGATGTTGAAGGAAGGGGGTGTGACTGTACTTGAATGGTTGGTGAGATTGTTTAATGTGTGTTTTGTGTTGTCAATGGTACCAGTAGATTGGGTCTGTGCATGTATTGTACCACTATATAAGGGTAAGGGAGATGTGCATGAGTGTTGTAATTCAAGAGGTATTAGTTTGTTGAGTGTAGTTGGAAAAGTGTATGGTAGAATACTGATTAATAGGATTAAGGATAAAACAGAGAATGCAATCTTGGAAGTACAGGGTGGTTTTAGGAGAGGTAGGGGTTGTATGAATCAGATTTTTACAGTTAGGCAGATATGCGAGAAATATTTAGCAAAAGGTAAGGAGGTGTATGTTGCGTTTATGGATCTGGAGAAAGCATATGATAGAGTTGATAGGGAAGCAATGTGGAATGTGATGAGGTTATATGGAGTTGGTGGAAGGTTGTTGCAAGCAGTGAAAAGTTTCTACACAGGTAGTAAAGCATGTGTTAGAATAGGAAATGAGGTGAGCGATTGGTTTCCGGTGAGAGTGGGGCTGAGACAGGGATGTGTGATGTCGCCGTGGTTGTTTAACTTGTATGTTGATGGAGTGGTGAGAGAGGTGAATGCTAGAGTGCTTGGACGAGGATTAAAACTGGTAGGCGAGAATGATCATGAATGGGAGGTAAATCAGTTGTTGTTTGCGGATGATACTGTACTGGTAGCAGACACAGAAGAGAAGCTTGACCGACTAGTGACAGAATTTGGAAGGGTGTGTGAGAGAAGGAAGTTGAGAGTTAATGTGGGTAAGAGTAAGGTTATGAGATGTACGAGAAGGGAAGGTGGTGCAAGGTTGAATGTCATGTTGAATGGAGAGTTACTTGAGGAGGTGGATCAGTTTAAGTACTTGGGGTCTGTTGTTGCAGCAAATGGTGGAGTGGAAGCAGATGTACGTCAGAGAGTGAATGAAGGTTGCAAAGTGTTGGGGGCAGTTAAGGGAGTAGTAAAAAATAGAGGATTGGGCATGAATGTAAAGAGAGTTCTATATGAGAAAGTGATTGTACCAACTGTGATGTATGGATCGGAGTTGTGGGGAATGAAAGTGATGGAGAGACAGAAATTGAATGTGTTTGAGATGAAGTGTCTGAGGAGTATGGCTGGTGTATCTCGAGTAGATAGGGTTAGGAACGAAGTGGTGAGGGTGAGAACGGGTGTAAGAAATGAGTTAGCGGCTAGAGTGGATATGAATGTGTTGAGGTGGTTTGGCCATGTTGAGAGAATGGAAAATGGCTGTCTGCTAAAGAAGGTGATGAATGCAAGAGTTGATGGGAGAAGTACAAGAGGAAGGCCAAGGTTTGTGTGGATGGATGGTGTGAAGAAAGCTCTGGGTGATAGGAGGATAGATGTGAGAGAGGCAAGAGAGCGTGCTAGAAATAGAAATGAATGGCGAGCGATTGTGACGCAGTTCCGGTAGGCCCTGCTGCTTCCTCCGGTGCCTTAGATGACCGCGGAGGTAGCAGCAGTAGGGGACTCAGCAGTATGAAGCTTCATCTGTGGTGGAAATGTGGGAGGTTGGGCTGTGGCACCCTAGCAGTACCAGCTGAACTCGGCTGAGTCCCTGGTTAGGCTGGAGGAACGTAGAGAGTAGAGGTCCCCTTTTTGTTTTGTTTCTTGTTGTTGTCGGCTACCCCCCAAAATTGGGGGAAGTGCCTT
Source organism: Palaemon carinicauda (assembly GCF_036898095.1). Taxonomy (NCBI): domain Eukaryota; kingdom Metazoa; phylum Arthropoda; class Malacostraca; order Decapoda; family Palaemonidae; genus Palaemon; species Palaemon carinicauda. The sequence continues at coordinate 123,353,436 of NC_090738.1, read as the reverse complement.
TGGTATATGTATGTATGTAATAACAGAAAGCTGACCCTCCCACATGACAGCCAAGAATATGTCAACCTCACCGAATGCACTCCCAATCAAGACAACCTACTGCGACTTAAAATTTACTTGACTTGTCCCTTTATTTCCAGACTAAACCCTTCGAGAAAAGGCTGGAAATAGAAATCTTCCGTAAAGCTATGCATGAACTAGAGAATTTATGTACCGTCACGACACCTGACGTACTACAGCGGCCAGCCTCTCACATTTACTTTTAGAGGGGTTTATTTCTCGCCCTCCACCAAACACTAAAGGTCTGTTCAGGCGGGCCTTGGTGTGTGAAAAAATAATTTCTTTCCAGTTAATATTTTGCTCTGTATCGTTATCAGTTATTTCGCTAGCATTTGTATTCAGGCTTAATAGTTTTCAGGTCACTATTATAACACTTTCTAAAAAGATGAGTCTTCAGGTTTTTCTTGAAAGCTGCCACATTATTGCTATTCTTGACATTGAGTGGAAGGTCGTTAAAGAGTCTCGGTGCAGCATAACTGAACGTTCTTCCTCCTATTGCATGATTCACACTAATTTCGAATAGTCTATGTGGGTCATCAGCATGTCTAACTCTTACAGCGGCGCTGGTAGCTTCAGGGTAGGGGACCAAGCAATCACGAAGATATTTAGGCTTATCACTTGTAAGTGCTTTGTGAGTCAACAAGCAAATTTTAAATTCAATTCTAGCCTTAACAGGTAACCAATGTAGATGGATCAATGCAGGAGTTATTCTCTCCCTTAGTTTAATGCCTTTTATCAGTCTAGCCGCCCGGTTTTGCACATTTTGAAGCTTTCTTAGTAGTGTATTGGGCAATTTGTAGTACAGAGAATTGAAATAATCAAGCCTTGATATTACATGACTCATCACTAAAATTTTTGTACTGCCCTCTGTTAAATATTTTCTAATAAATGCTATGTTTCTCAGGTGATAGTTACACACTTTCACTGTGTTCACAATTTGGTCCCTCATTGACAAATTACAGTCTATCAGTACACCCAAATTTTTCACAACAGGCACAATCCAAACATCAGCATCACCAATTTTTATACTTTGAATTAACTGGTAATTCTTCAAAGCCACTTTTGTGCCAAAGAACATACATTCTGTTTTATCATCATTTAATTTGAGCTTTTTCCTCTGCATCCATGTTTTTATTTCAGTCATTATCTCATCAATTTTCTTCTCTGTATCTTGTGTTGTTGAAATTGAGAGGTAAAACTGAGTATCATCTGCATATAGTTTAAAAACCACTTTTTGTTTTTTCAAGATGTGTGATAGCTCGATAGTATATATGTTAAACAAGATAGGGCCCAGAACACTACCCTGTGGTACACCCTTCATAAGAATTCTCTCATTGGATCGGTTTCCAGAAACTTCTACAATAGTCTTCCTGTTCACTAAGTAACTTCGCAAAAATTTCAGTGCTTCCTCAGTCACTCCAATAGACTTTAAGTCGTCAAGTAAGTACTCGTGCACAAGTGTCAAAAGCAGCACTAAGATCTAACAATCAAAATTCCACACTTTCCCCCATCAAGAAGACCTATCATATCATTCATTATTGAGCACAAAGTAGTTTCTGTAGAATGATTAGCTCTGTAGGCCGATTGATTTTCCGGGAATACCTCTAACTCGTCAATATGCGCCCATAATTGCTCACTTATGACTTTTTCAATAAGCTTTGACATGTAGGATAAAATCGAAATGGGCCTATATGAAATTAGCTCGTTTACATCACCTTTCCCTTTGTAAATTGGTTTGATCAACGCAGTTTTTTCACAGCTAGGAAAACAGGATTGTGATATACTTAAGTTAATTATGTTCAGGTAAATATTATATACAACTTGCTTGTTTGGAGCTTCACTTATTGAACTGTTTGGGAAAGGGTCGTTTCCACAATATGTATTCTTCATCTCTCTCATAACCTTTAACAAGTCGCACATATTTATTTCCTTAAATTTTATTAACTTCTTTCCCTCCTTCACTGGCATAGCTGACTGTCCTTCCAAGTGATTTTGGGGGAAACCTCTATAGATTTTATCAATTTTTTCATTAAAGAATATAGCAAAACTCTGCACAAACATTGTCAGGCAAGACATATTTTTTCTTTAATCCCATCAAATCATCAAGATTTTTGTGAAAGTCCTTCATGTTATTGGTTTTTTTACATTCGCCGTTGTAGAATTTTCTTTTTTTTTTTCTAACAGGATGTTATAGTCATTTCTGGCCTTATTATATAGATTTCTGGCTTGTAAGGATTTGGCTCTTTTCCATCTACCTTCCATCTTACGTCTGTTCATTCTATGTCTACCATATGTTCACATTGTGTGTTCACACAAGACATTTGCGCTACACTAGCTTCAATAAAATTCTCAGCATCAAAATTTTCCCGTTCCCTATATGTTATCCATATTTTCAATACTCTGATGCAATTTATATTAACATTAAAGGTGATGAGTTTATGTGTTTTTGAGATCTCAAAGTCTGGTTCCACTTCAAGGTTTTTTATTAGGTCTGAGTCTTTTCCACATATGACCAAGTCGAGTGTATGACCACCTACTGACGTTGATACCAAAACACTGTTTATTAAATTAAACATCTCAAATACTTCCTTGAGTTCTTTAGCCTTATTATCATTTTCATCATCTACCCAACAGTTGAAGTCTCCACCAATTAATGTATTTTTAATATCGTCCACCACACCCACAAGGATACTAAATTCTTCAATGAATTTCGTCATATTACTTGCTGGTGACCTATATAATGATATTATATTCAATGCCTTATTGTTTTTTGTCAGTTTTTAACAGATATATTCAAACGTTTCAAATACTATTTCATTCATGATAGAAACACTAGAGAAGGTATTCGACACAAAGACACCCACTCCTCCAGTTTTGTCCTTTCTTGGTACGTGGTAGAAATCGTGAGTACACGGCGTCATCTCCTGAATCTTTGAGTTATCACTTATATTTCCCTACAACCAAGTTTCCGTTAATAAGCATAAATCTAATTCCATTTCGTTGATAAGATTTCTAATCTTTATGGTTTTATTCCCCACAGATTGAATATTTATCAGACCACACTTAACCAATGGGCTAGACTCCATGATCGGTTCTATTTTTTATCCTGGTAAGCTCCTCCTTGTATACTTTACAGTTATCGTCATATGTCTTATGATTCGTATCATTGTAATTCCTCACTGTGCAGTTATGACACTTGAACGTATTTACAGTACAATCCGTGGTTCGATGATCCTGGCTACACTTGGCACATATCTGAGTCTTGCTACAATTTTCGGCAGTATGGTCAAATTCCTGGCATTTATAACACTGAAATACATTGTAGGAATCATAGATTTTACAGCATCCTCCAAGCGTGGTATATACTCTATCATCCCTTTTACGGAAGACTTTCCTGATAGTTGGACTACACTTTATAATGACGTGTAATTTACCGCTTTGTCTTGATTTAAACTTCCTGATCAATTTAAAGTCTTCTTCTTTTTCACATATATCATTCAACCATTCATTCTTCTCCATTATACTGGCAATTATATCATCTTCATTTTCATCAATATTGCAGACCTTGATCTTCGGTTTAAGTAGATCCTTTTTATCTACTTCTACCCTAATGTCATTCTTGACCTCTTCTAAGCCATTTTTAGTCTTTTCTAACCCAGTTTTATCCGCAAAATTAACTACCAAGTGGCCTTGTTTAGAGGTTTTGACCTGTTCGACATTCGTGGTTATCTTCTTCATGATAGTCTTCTTGATATCTGAAGCCTTCTTATTTTCCTCCGTAGATTTTATAACGAAAGTGTTTCTTGATTTCAACTTACTTGCATATGTAGTCTTGGTCACATTCTCTTGTTCGTATTCCATAAGTTTCTCTTTCAGCTCAACAATTTCTTGACGCATGTCAGTGTATTGAGCAGTTATCATATCCATAAAACCAGACATCTGTTGTTGTACATTTACCTTCATCTCTTCTATGTTGATGCTTAGTCTCATCATATCATCCCTTGATTGCCTGGCCCATGAACCATTGGGCTTTGCAGTCTCGACACATCTTGGACATTTATAAATGATGTTCCTGCTTTTTAAAAGAGTACTTGTACTATCCCTTAAATTAGAGCAAGCTTCTTCATCATGGTACCATCTTCGGCATTCATCGCATTGTATCCCATCAGCGTCATAGGACTCAGTGCCCACACATGCCATGATTGCCTAAGTCATCAAATTCTTCATAAGCTGCTGTCATTATATTTTCCTCTTTTCCTTGGAGTACCGTGTCGATTTCAGTCACAAATAGATCGAAATCATTCACGGGATTAAGTTTTACTTTTCGTTTTCTAGAGAAGGGCATATTAAGTCGTTTTTCAATGACTTTTCAAGTAGCCCCGCCCCAACACAAAAATGCTGGGTCAGGCCTTTCACTACAGACCTCACATACAAGGAAACCACTGATTTTTAGCACTATATTTCACTAATATCAATACTAGCAAACACCCACAAAGAGGTTTTTCATAGTATAACAACGAGATACACAATGATTCCGTTTGCTGAGGCTCTTTCTGAACAAGGAGAATAAAACGGATTTTGACGTAGGAAAACTATTTTTGGGTGAGATAGCCATGTCGTCCTGATGGAAGTTCCCTTCGGCTGCTTCCTACTGTATAATATTTCTGAGAGTGATATTACAAGAGAATTACCGTCAGCTGTTCCATAACATCATAAACTGATGATAGGAGATTAATCAGAGATAATAGACGATCCATTGCAGAACTCCTATGGAAAGTGCTGGAGTAGCAATTGAAGATATTTATTGTAAAATGAAAATAGGAGAAATCAGAAATTTGGGGAAAATGACCGTGAACAAAAGAAATTGTGAAGAGAATTGTGGAAGAGATAGACGAAAGAATTGAAGAAAAGAAGAAAAAGGGATATAAAATAAGATTTGAAGGGAATGGCGCACAGCTTTTTAATCAAGAAATGAATAAGGATAAGGTAATCCTTATGATGAAAGCAAAGACACGTGCTAAAATTGAAAGCAAATTTCGGGGAATACATAAATGATGTTTGTGACCATTGCAAGGAAAACTAAGATATTACAAAATATTTATTGATGATGTTTTGGTATGCGATCTCATTTATGCGTGATCTCAGAAATTATTCTTTTGCTTTGGTATGCGATCTCATTTTTAATAGGTAAAAAAAATAATAATAGAAAATATAAAGGGCAAAAAAAAAAAAATCAAGCTCCGTATGTACTGGCAAGCGGTAATGTTGAACTATACACGCCAACATCAATGATTGATTATTATTTCTTAGATAATTATTCCCGGCATATATTTTTAGAAAATCTAATGGTTCTTGCTTCGCCGTGAAGTAAAGTGAGATCGCTACTATCAGGTGAGATCGCAAAAGCACGACTTTGAGATCGCATACCAAAACCGCACCCATTTATTTTATAAAAGTTAAAAGAACAAGATATGATAAGAGTGGATATGATGCAAAATACTAGCAGTGAGCTGGCCATGAATCTGAAAGAATTGTTTAAAAGTACATCTCTATGGGTTGCCAAAACTGATAACAAGGTATTATCCAAACTGATTTTGAGGTGGAATGGGATAAAAATTAGAACTAAGATTTTCCACAAGACTGTTTTTTATAATCACGGGAAAAAGCTCAATTACAATACCAAGACCAAGTACGAACTAAGACGCTCTGCACCTATCTATTAAGTGATAGTGAGTAGTTAGGAACCAGGCTGTCAAAAAAAGAAAAAAAAAAGGGGGGGGGGCGGCAAGATTTAATGTAGACCTGGCGTCCCACTCCGCGAAGTCATCGAATGCTAGTTTGAAACTTACCAAAAGGGCTCATGGCTCTCTGTTTTAATGTGATCAAAATTGCTGAATTTTATTAATTCTGCAATTAATTTCATAGTTTTCATTCAGCGCAGTAAAACTGGGACTGGTATCCAATCATGATGTTGACCATTGCAGTAAGAATAAATTACTACTTAGAAAGTAGCTCCAGCACCAACTCCAACAATTTCATGATGAATGACCCTACCTCACTCATGTCCAAAACAAGAACAACGACGGCAATGAGGGATTATCACCAGTGAATTTGACTCTTCCTTAAATACCGTTCCCTCAAGAGACCAGTGATGGTAGCGAGAACGAGGATCAAGGGAACACTAATGCACAACCGTATCCAATGTATTGCAGAATGTTTACGAGGACTGTGCGATAAAGATTACCGAATATGGATAAAGATTATCACTAGGAAATTAATCAGTATCAATAACAGAAGCTGCGCCTTGCACAAGACAGGCAAGAATATGTCAACCTCGCCGAATGCACTCCCACTCAAGACAACCTACTGCGACTTTGAATTGACTGTCACTTTATTTCCAGAATAAAACCCTTCGAGAAAAGGCTGGAAATAGAAATCTTCCGTAAAGCTAGGCATGAATTAGAGAATTCATGTACCGTCACGACACCTGACGTACTGCGGCCAGCCCCTCACACTTGCTGAGGCCCTTTCTGAACTGTAGAAATAGTTGATTGGAGAATGGTAATTGCATTCGTGGGAGAATAGTCGAACTGACTAGTTAGTTCCTTACTTTTTGTTCTCCTTT
>NC_090738.1:123339251-123341751 GCF_036898095.1 Palaemon carinicauda | reverse complement strand
GAAATTGACGAACTAAGGAAACTGGAAGATGAAATATCAAAGGAAACCGAAAAACTAAAGAACTTGAAAAATTAGAACAGAGGGTAGAGAACAGCAACAAAGAGCCTTTAAACGAAGACGTAAAATAACGTTTAATGTTAGAGGTAAGTCACCTTCAAATAGAGGTTAAAAAAGTCCTTAATACGAGAAATAAGGCACCTCGAAATAAGAGGTAAAATACCCCTTAATGATAGAAATAAGGCACCTCAAAATAGAGGTTAAAAAACCTTAATTCTAGAAATAAGGCACATAAAAATAGAGGTAAAAAGGCCCTAACGCTATAAATAAGGCACCCAAAAATAGAGGTAAAAGAGCCTCTAATGCTACGAGTAACGCACCTAATATCAAGGTCAAAAATCCCTTAATGCTAATATAAGGCTCCTAAAAATAGAGGTCAAAGAGCATCTAATGCTATAAATAAGGCACCTAAAATAGAGGTCAAAGAGACCCTAATGCTAGTAGCAATGCACCTCAAAATAGAGGTAAAAAAGCCCTTAATGCTATAAATAAGGCACCTAAAAATAGAGGTCAAAGAGCCTCTAATGCTAGAAGTAATGCACCTAAAAATCGAGGTCAAAAAGCCCCTAATGCTGTAAATAATGCACCTAAAAATAGAGGTCAAAGAGCCTCTAATACTACAAATTATGCACCTCAAAATCTAGGTAAAAAAGCCCCTAATGCTATAAGTAAGGTACCAAAAAAGAGAGGTCAAAGAGCCTCTAATGCTAGAAGTAATGCACCTCAAAATCGAGGTCAAACAGCCCCTAATGCTATATATAAGGGTCCTAAGAGAGGCCAAAAAGCCCTTAATGCTACAAATAAGGCACCTAACAATAGAGGTCAAAAAGCCTCTAATGCTAGAAGTAATGCACCTAAAAATCGAGGTAAAAAACCCCCTAACGCTGTAAATAAGGCACCTAAAAATAGAGGTCAAAAAGCCTCTAATACTACAAGTTATGCACCTCAAAATCTAGGTAAAAAAGCCCCTAATGCTATAAGTAAGGTACCAAAAAAGAGAGGTCAAAGAGCCTCTAATGCTAGAAGTAATGCACCTAAAAATCGAGGTCAAAAAGCCCCTAATGCTATATATAAGGCTCCTAAGAGAGGCCAAAAAGCCCTTAATGCTACAAATAAGGCACCTAAAAATAGAGGTCAAAGAGCCTCTAATGCTAGAAGTAATGCACCTCAAAATCGAGGTCAAAAAGTCCCTAATGCTTTAAGTAAGGCACCAAAATGAGAGGTCAAAGAGCCTCTAACGCTAGAAGTAATGCAACTCAAAATCGAGGTCAAGAAGCCCCTAACGCTATACACAAGGCTCCTACAAATAGAGGTAAAAAAACCCTTAATGCTATATATAAGGCACCTAAAAATAAGAGGTCAAAGAGCCTCTAATGCAAGAAGTAATGCTCATCAAAATCGAGGTCAAAAAGCCCCTAATGTTATATATAAGGCTCCTAAAAATAGAAAAATAATGTAAAAAAAACCCTAATGCAATAAATAAGACACCTAAAAATAGAGGTCAAAGAGCCTCCAATGCAAAAAGTAATGGACCTCAAAATAGAGGTTAAAAATCCCCTAATGTAAGAGATAAAACACCTCAAAAGTGGTTATAAACCCCCTAATGCTAGAAACAAGACACCTCAAAATAGAGGTAAAAAGTCAGCTAATGCTAGAGATAAGGTTCCTCAAAATAGAGGTAAAAATAGCCCTAATGCTAGAGATAAGGCACCTCAAAATAGTTAAAAAAAAAAAAAGACTAATGCTAGAGATAAGGCACCTTGAAATACAGGCACCTCGAAATAGAGGTAAAAAAGTCCCTAGTGCTAGAAATAAGACACCTCAAAATAGAGGTAAAAAAGCCCCTAATGCTAGAGATAAGGCACCTAAAAATAGAGGTAAAAAAGCTCCTAATGTTAGAGACAAGGCACTTCAAAATATAGGTCAAAATGACCCTAATGATAGAGATAAGGCACCTCAAAATAGTCAAAAAGCCTCTAATGCTAGAGGCTAGAGATAAGGCACCTCAAAATCAGAGGTCAAAAAGCCCCTTATGCTAGAGATAAGGCACCTAGAAATAGAGGTAATCTTCTTTGCCTCTTTTTCCACTTTTATGTGGGGTCGATGTTTCTGGCCAGCGTTCTCCATCTACCTCTGTCCCACACTTCATTACTGATTAATCCCTTTGATCGAAGCTCATAAAACCCCTAAATCTAAAGTTAAGGCACCTAAAACAGAGGTAAAAAAGCTCCTAATGTTAGAGATAAGGCACCTCAAAATATAGGTAAAAAAAGGCCCAAATGCTAGAGATAAAGCACCTGGCACCTAAAAATCAGAGGCCAAAAACCCCTAATGCTAGAGATAAGGCACCTTAAAATAGAGGTCATAAAGTCCCTAACGCTAGAGATAAGGCACCTAAAAGTAGAGGTAAAAAAGCTCCTAATGTTAGAGATAAGGCACCTAA
>NC_090738.1:123321751-123334251 GCF_036898095.1 Palaemon carinicauda | reverse complement strand
TCTGAAACAATATAGATTATGTTAACTGATGATGCATTTTAAATCGCCAACCTAAGACTAATATGAGTGATATACCAAAAAAAAAAAAATTATTTTCTCTATGAGGGCCGGAGCCAAGTAGCCTGTGACAAAAGCTGACCCCAACCACACCGAACTACGTGTCTCATGATCGAAATCAAAGAAAAACACTGAAATCAACAACTAAACCTTTAAACCTCATTACCTCCAAAATTTTGAAGGAACGTCACTTATTAATGATTGGTGACCCAATAGGTGCTATTTGAAACGATACATTATTAGCCCCTACATATAATACGTAGGCTACAGTGTGTATGTATGTGGAGAGAGAGAGAGAGAGAGAGAGAGAGAGAGAGAGAGAGAGAGAGAGAGAGAGAGACAGAGAGAGAGAGAGCAATTGCTTAAGAAAATGCAAACGAAGGATATTTCCGTGTTATGAATATTAATATGAATAATCATTTCCAATATTATTCAAGAAAATTTTATTTAGAAATAGGATAGGAAAATTCAAATAAAAAGTTATGATAAAATATACTGATGAATTAGTTTCGAAATAATAATATTAGATTACATTTCTTAAAAAGATAAAATAAGTTCTCTCTCTTCATCGCATTTCTTTGAGTAATATGGGTAATTTCCCTCCTCCTTACATTCGAACCATCCTTAACGATATCTCGGTTGTTTAACGTCGGCCACCTTTCAAGGCAAGAGGGGCATGATATCTCCAAGTCAGGTCTTGCCAGGCGACCCCGGTTTTGTTGCCGGGTGTACAATAAACTCTGAAATCTTGAAATACTGCTCTAAATTCCAGAGGCTGATCCGGAGCATAATAGAGAAATTACGAGGCTAACAAAAACATGGAACTTCTCTAAAGATGAATAACACCAGGGTCCTCTTGTACAGTTGAATAACCCCATAATCAAACTTGTAAAGATGGATAACCCAAGCGGACAACGTTGTTTGATGCGTGAGACCTAGTTCTTGTTTATTTAATATTACAGTAAGCCTTCCACTGATCACTATGGACAATTGTTTGAGGGTAAACGACTTTCCTAATTATTAGCAAGAGTGTAAGTGCGTTCCAAGACTCGAATATTTCCATGTATCCTAACGACAGTGTCGTTGAGGTATCCACAATACCAAAAACCCATAGGGGTTTGCTCGGTGCCCGTCCTCTGGGTAAATTTTGGTTTGTGCTAGAAGCAAGACTCGTCAATCTTTATTGTTACACCTGATCCACATAGATTGATTGGATTGTTTTCGAAGTATTTAGAACACCTCACAACAGAAATTGTGGATATCAATCACAGTCATTTTTGGAAGATTCATAAAATTAACAGAACGAGTTACACTTGTTTCTTCGCGCCAAAAGAAAACAGCTTCCACCCACTTCTGCAACGAAAGTTGTATTTCTCAATCTTTGAACTAACACTTCCATACATATTTATCTTGTAGTGCCGAACGATTAGTTCATTTCGTATTCTTAACACAGTGCTTGCACTTCAACTCTCATCCATGCCGCTTCATCCAATTTATTAGCGGAAGAGGATTTTTCACCAATAAGGTTTAACAATATTCTGATAAATAGCATGATACATTTTTGGTTGTTATACTTCCTGTTCTTTATTTCTAATGTGATCTTTCTTGCTTTGTTACAAAAACGGAAATAGAATTTGAAGAAAGAAAGGCAATGCTAATGACTACCCAACTAAAACAAACGAAAACAACTAATAACTACCTCTTAAGTATAAACAATCCCTATGAACACACTGTAAAGCAAAAAAAACAAATAACTACCTTGAAATCTAAATGAACCTGTAACTACCTTGTAAAGTTGAATAACCCTATAATCATACTTGTAAAGCTGGATAACCCAAGCGGACCCTGGGGTTATTCATCTTTACAAGATCCAAAAACAAAGCTGTAAATGCCATGAAGGGTACAACTCACCTTTGTACTATTACTGGGTATTACATCTTAGGGCACTTATATTATTATTCCAACCTACCACCTGAGCAAATGACATACCCCTTCTTTTGCAAATAACTTTAGCAGTTCGACACACTTCCCTAATCAAAGATTCCCTCAAGAAGGTGTCAGTGCTTCCCTGGACGTGGACTTCCCCATTTACAATTATCCCCATGGACGATATCGTTAACATGATGACGAACAAGGAATATAGAAACCCCTCTACTCTAAATTTGGACATACCTGAACATGCTAGGCCTACCCTACTGGGTACTTTTACGAACAGGGCACCTTTCTTCATCCCGCAAGGTAAAATGTAAGCACATATCGATAGGGGTTACGATGGGTTTTCCCGTCTTCTTTGCTAATTTTCATATATGTAAAGTGGACGAAATTATATTAGCCAAAACAGAGAAACCCAACACCCATTTGAAATGCACAGATAATACGTTTGTCCATGCCAAGGACACTCAAGAAACAGAAAATCTACACCTGACATTCCTGCTAGATAGTATACAGACACACTATTGAGCAGTGTGCTAATGGCAAGCTGTCTTTCGTGAGCAGAATGCTAATGGAAAGCTGCCTTTGTTTCCCAAGACAACATATGCCTACAAAAATATATACAATACCCACATAAATGTCCACCAACTCTCTCACTGTTCCACATGGTACTCTACCGATATTGAATTTGACCAGGTTTCCCAGAAAATAAAAAATGATGGATACTCCAATAGAGAAGCGAGTAAAGACATTACAAGAAATTCTATGGACCGCTGGTACAGAAATATCAGCGTTTTAAAAGTACCCGGTAGAGGTACAGAAATATCAGAGTTTTAAAAGTACTTGGTAGTTTGTATTTTTGTCTATTTTCTCAAGTATACAAACTTGAGTCCTTTAATAGGAGTATGATTTCAGCTTGGCTCAAATTTCACGGTTATAATTTTAACAAGGTGTGTTGGTGGTTACTGCTGGGCAATGAGTAGTCACTTTGACCTTCACCTAGGGCTTGCAGGGTGGTTCAAGCAGGACGCAAGACTTACAGGACTCAGGTTTGTACAGTTAGGGAAAACAAAAGTTACTTTTAAAATTGTGATTTGTTCCTAAACTAATAAAAACCTTCGTCCCTTGATAGGAGACGAATCATGAGGCGGGAGGAAGCTCCTACAACCAAACTGGCTGGTTTAAAATCCAGGGATGTCAAACACCAGACCATAAGAGATGTGGGGTATTGACTTTTGCCACCTTCAACTTAAGATAAGGATGGTTAAGCTTGGTTTCTGTGTATGGACAGTGTCATGGAAGAACCTCATATCCTTGTAAGGATTTTGTCAATGTAGGGCAGTTATAAGTAATGAGTTCTACACACAAACCATCTTCCCCTTCACAGACGAGGGTGGGTGACATGGTGGCCGGACAGTTGCGTCCCAGACATTTGCGTACCGGACAATTGCGTCCCGGACATTTGCGTACCGGGACATTTGCGTCCCCGGACATTTGCGTACCTGGACATTTGTGTACCGGGACAATTGTGTCCCTGGACATTTGTGTACCTGGACATATAAGCATCCGAAATATTTTTAATTTACCATATTTTAAAATCTCTCTCTCTCTCTCTCTCTCTCTCTCTCTCTCTCTCTCTCTCTCTCTCTCTCTCTCTCTCTCTCTCTCTCTCGGACATATAAGTATCCGAAATATTTTGAATTTATCATATTTTAAAATCTCTCTCTCTCTCTCTCTCTCTCTCTCTCTCTCTCTCTCTCTCTCTCTCTCTCTCTCTCTCTCTCTCTACTCTCTCTCTCTCTCCTCAGTTACACCTTAACTTTATATATAAACCCAAGAATTGTTTGGTATAGAAATTCATTCATTAATACCTTTAGTAACTTTAAACAAGCTGAAAGGTAGTTTACCAGAAATGAAAACAAAAATCTTTTCTAAAGCAGGAGAAAACTAAGCTAGCAATTCTAGTTCTCGCCAGCAGTGTGTAACACAAACATCTATTGGTATTAGTATTTCATATATTTCGAAACTCGGAACCCATGGCTAAGTTCCGGAAATCTAACACTGGTGGAAAAATATTTGTGGACAATGAAAATTACAGCTACCACTATCATAAGAAAAACTCTGATGAAACAAAAACATACTGGAGGTGTGTAGTGCGATCTTGCAAAGCAAGATTTCATACAGTGAACGACTTAGTTACAGCATGCCACAATGAGCATAGTCATGGCTCCTCAGCTGCAGAAGTCAAAGCACAAGAAGCTATGTCCCAGTTGAAAAATACTTCAGTGTCAACGTATGAACCATGAAGAAGTCTTATCGGAGAAACGATCGCTAATGAAGATGAGTATTTCATTTCAAAACTGCCTAGTTTTTCATCAATGGGAAGAAATATACGTCGATGGAGACAAAAGACACAATGCGCCCCGTATCCCACGGCAAATAAATAATTTTGAGATTCCGGAATCCTACTGTTTTCTCGCAACTGGGGAAAAGTACCTTGCGTTTGGTTCTGGCATCGAACATGAGAACAGAATACTGATCTTTGCAATGGATAACGGCTTAGAAGATATAGCAAAGTTTCCTAACTGAGCAGCAGATGGTACTTTTAAAATCAGTCCAATAATATTTTATCAACTATATTGTATCCATACACAAGAGAGCTCATTTAGTATTTCCAGAGTTTTTGCCTTCCTCCCTGGAAAGACAAAGGAAGTGTATATTGGACTTTTCACATATTTATTGCTACTTAAACCGCAACTTAATCCAAAATCTTTGTTAACTGACTTTGAGATTGGAGCTCAGAAAGGATTCTTGGATACATATTCTCCTGAAGACAAGATAAATTTCTTAAGAGGGATAGCTCACAAATTCCATACATTTTGAATTATTTGTTTAACCTATAATTTCTTAGTTTTTTAATCTTTGATTGCTATTACTTTTAAACAAAAAATAAAACTGCAATTCCACTATTGGAAAAATATTCTCCTGAAAACAAGAATAATTTCTTAAAATGTATATTCATACATTCTGAATTATCTATTCAACTTGTAATACCCCTCTTAAACAAAAATAAAATTACAATTCCATCAAATCTATCTCTTTCATCCCTTAATAATTAGTTTTTCATATGTAGGTTAATAATATTTGAAAATAATCTAGGTACACAAATGTCCAGGGACAAAGATGTCCAGGGACAAAGATGTCCAGGTACACAAATGTCCAGGGACGCAAATGTCCAGGGACGCAAATGTCCAGGGACGCAAATGTCTAGGTACGCAAATTTCCGGGACGCAAATGTCCGGTACGCAAATGTCCGGGACGCAACTGTCCTAAAACCGGGTGACATACAGTATCATAATGGAACAGTGCTCAATATGAAAGCTAACCTGAATTAACATTCAATCCAGTAAATAATGAGACGACCACTTCACCCCAAGAAGATCTTGTCCCGTAAGGAGCCAGGTACACAACACAATCTATTGAGCAGCTAGCACAGGTCCTAGTGAAAACGTATCTAAAGATCTCTGGGTATATTCCTATAGGGTTCTATACCCGTTCGACGAAGTCCGTTCCAGTGAAGTCATTTTGAGCGATACTCTTTAAGCGATGGTTGTTTTCAGTGGAACCATTTGAGCAATGAGCAGTTTAAGCGATGAGTAGTTCAAGCCATGAGAGGTATAAGTGCCTCTAAAAGTGATAAGATATTCTTGCTAAATTATTTAGCAGGAAAGTAGTATTTAGTATTTCAAAATAAACAGACTACAGTTTTTCGTATAAGGAGGAGATGTGATTCATCAGCTTTTTATTTGATAGCAAGTACTTATAAATTTACCCATCATGGAAGTCATTTAAAGCGTGGACAAGACAAAGTTATATTAAATTTATGTAAATATAGAGGACAAAGCAACTCTAAGCAGTATTATATGGCGATGTGAGGCATATAACTATATAACTTCAAAGGACGATTACAGAGTAACTTTAGAATACAGAAATGACACTAATTGTACAGAAAAGGTGAGCATTCGCAGAGTTATGATTCAGTGAAAGTTGACATGGAAAAGATTAAAGATGAATTTGTGATCACTGCCTAAAAGTCGTGATTCACCACGATGCATACTTCAGGATGCAGTAGTTGAGGTTTCAGATTAAATTGATCAAGGATTGGGACAAGAACAAAAGAGGCCAGCCCATCCTCCTTAGATGGCAGCGGACATTGTTATCCCCGACCCATACCACCTCACTTTTAGCAAAGAATTTTGTTTATTTACTATATGACAGTGAAGTTGAAGATAGTGATCTTGGTATTATTCTTTACGTGGTTAATGATTATATTTCTTTTAATAATCATTGTCACACTCTTGATATACCTTGTTTAGCCTGGTTAATGATTATATTTCTTTTAATAATCATTGTCACACTCTTGATATACCTTGTTTAGCCTATGTATATTTTTTGCACTTGAATAGTAATTTCAAGTTGAATTTACATTTATTTTACTGAAGACAGTAGTCAATGTTTATATTTCTTTTAATAACCTTTGTCAAAATCTTGATCCTAATATTTGTTTCAAACTCTCTTCATAGTACATGCTGGCGAAGTCACTTAGTAGCAAGTTGCCGAATCTAACATTCGCTCTTAACGCATTGCTTTAAATGAACTTCGCTCAATTGGCTTCACTGATAAATACTTCGCTGAAAGTGACTAAGCTCAAATGACTGGCAACGCTCCCATAAGTGAGGGGCTGTAAAGGTTGTCTGACACTTCCAGACTGTAGACTTTAATATTTGTGCCTCAGACAGGTTCTTCCTAAAAAGCAAGCATCAAGCCAATTACTCAGACTTCCTGGAATCATACCGGAGCTCAATTATTTGGGTTCTCTGCTTAGGTATATGCCCTTTTAATGGTTTCTTGAAGCCAGAAGGAAATGTTCTTCAGAATCTTATTTTTAATCCTGCAGGCACTAATAAAGAGAATTTAAATCTACTGCCTGATGGACTGGGTTCTGTTCAGGTAGCATCTTAGAACCCTCAAAGGACAATGAAGCAAATCTTCTGGACTTTAAGGCATGTTTAAAGAGAAGAGAAGGAGAAAGACTCATACCTGGAGTCTTCGACTTAGAGACCTTATCCCTAATTTGGAATGAAATACATGGGAAATAAAGGGAACTTTGCTTACCCTCTTTACCAAGGGTAACGCCAAGAGAAAAACAGTCTTTAGAGTGAGTTCCTTACCTGAAGCTTATCCTTTGAATTTGTATGGTACCCTTTTCAGGGCTCTAAGGACTGGTTACATAACATGTAGGAGGTCTGAGTTCCCTTGGTGAGCAAAACTGCTCAAAGCTCCTTCTGAACATGGACAATTCCCATAAAGATAGAAAGGTCCAAACCCTTCCATCAGAACACCTGGCTCATGGTTGAGCGATAGGCTTTCATCAGTGCAACTTTCAAGAAGCTTTTCCAAGCAAAGGTAAAAAGAGAATCTGCAATTAATTGCAGTCTCCATCTAGAGAATTACCCCTTTTATGACACCAATGGCAGAATTTGGCCTCTTGGATTGATAGACAGCTGCAGAGGATTTCCAGAGATATCCAAATGTTTTCGAAGAGCCTTGCAAAAAAACCCCATCTTGGAAGATATGCTGGATAGTCTCCATCCGTGAAGAGACAGGGATGTCAGCGAGCTTTTGAATATTGAATATCAGCATGTGCGGCTAGGGCTGGCAAAAGCGGATAGGGCCATGGAACTTCTGTCAGGAGCATAAGCAGAGCTGGGTACCATTCTGCTTGTGGCCAGTTGGGAGCCACCAGGGAGGGGCATTCTGAGATCTGGGGTAACCAGTACACTGTTGATTACCCTTAAAATCAGGCAAAATGGCTGAAAAGTAGTATCAAGACCGTCCCACCAGTATTGGAAGGCATCCTCTAGAGGTGATGCTAGTTCTGGGATTGGCAAACAGTAACCCAGAAGCTTGTTGTAGAGCATTGTGGCAAACAGGTCTATTGTCAGGGAGCTTCACAAAATTAACAGCCTTTTGCTACTCGAGGATAGAACGACCCCTCCACTCCTACTACTTGACCTTTGTAATTGAGCTTGTTAGTGATTACATTTGTCTTGCCTGATTTCAATCTTGCTGACAGCTCCACTCAGTTGTCCAGAGCATAAGAATGAGCCTGCTTTGCCAACCAACTCGCAAGGGAGCTGTGGAACAGTACCTCTTTGCTTATTGACGTAGGCCACTACAGTGGTATTGTCACTCATCAGCGCACCGAGTGACATAACAACTGTTATTAAAAATACTTCAGGGCCAGGATCACTGGTTTTAATCCAAATACATTGATGTGAAATAGTCTTACCTCCTCAGATTAATGCCCTGAGGCTACCTCATTCCTCAGGTCAGCATCCCACCCTTCCTTTGAAGTTTCCGTGAAGAGCAGCATCTGGGGAGAAAGGGGACTAAGGGGGCTCCCTTGAGTAGATTCTCATCCCTTAGCCACCCTACTAGATCCTCCCATATTTCCTGGTTGATTGCAACTAGCCGTGAAGGAGAGTCAGTGGTTGCCATTCAATGTGACTTTACGCACCACAGGAAAGAATGCTGATGGAGTCGTCTGTGAGGTACAAGCTTCTCCAGTGACGAAAGGTGTCAAGAACAACTTTTGCCATTTATGCTCTGGAACAAGTTGTTTGAAAAGGAAAGGTTGCACTACTTTCCTGAGTCTGCTGATGCAACTCTTGGAAGGAACAATCTTCGCCTTCTCTGTGGTCAGAATTCTCAGGTACTCTATCCTCTGCTTGGGCGCGAGGAAGGATTTCTCCAGATTTATCATAATGCCCAGATCATAACAAACTGCTAGAAGTCTCCCTCTGTAATGGAGAAGCTGACCTTACGAGGAGGACGTGTCAGCCATCCATCGAGGTATTTTATCAGATGAATGCCGTTGGCATGAGTCAAGGCAAAAAAAAGTGCGAAGATTCATGTGAACACTGGGGGGAGGGGGGCAATCTACATTCTGAAACACAAGACTTTGAATTGGAAGATTTTCTCGCTGAGGATGAAATGAAGGAACTTCCTGCTGGACCAATGGACTGGGATCTGAAAGTATGCGTCCTTTAAATCCACGGTCAGTATGAAGTAGTTTCTCCTTATTGCCAATTATATGATGTTCGCAGTCTCCATTTTGATTTGGGTCATCAGGACAAACCTGTTCAAAGGAGAGAGGTCAATGAATGGTCTTCAGCCCCAGGGGCCTTTTCCACTAGGAGTAGTCCGCTGTAAAAGGCTGGAGATCTGTCTCGTATGATTTGTAGAGCGCCTTTGTCCAACATCATGTTTACCTCTAGATGGGCGTCGAGGTGTTTCGACGAGTTTGGAGTTATGACAAATGTCTTCCATATCAGTGTGAGGAGGGGGAAGAACCAATGAACTGGATATGGTACCTATCCCGTATGACCCGTAACATCCAGTTGACACTGCCATGCTGCTGTCACTTGCCTATCAAGTTCGCCAGGCATTCACAAACTCGTTGCAGTCTGAGTAGGGAACTGCTAGTCCTAATGGCCCTTGGGCCCTCTTCTACCTCTGTCCCTTCTAAATTGACTAAAATGGGGGAAAAGGTAAGGAAAGTTGTGCCCCTGTGGGAAGAAGAGGCAATATGGGAGCCTACCAGGGTCTTACCCCGCCCAAGGTTTCTTACGGGCAGACTTTAAATGAACATGGAGCCAATCTTTTAGGGGTTTGAAGAGATGTGCTAGGGCTTTGCAAGGTCGCTGCTTGGTGGAAAAAAAGTCCAGAGTCGTTTTCCTACAGCTTTTGACCCCTTTGTCAACCTCCTGATGTGGGAATAAAGCCTGGCTCTGTTTAACTGGAGCAATGCAGAGTTAAGGATTCTCTGTGCCCTAACCTTTTCCATAGTTGTGAGACCACTGCATCTCCATGCTCTAGAATGTATGAATTTCTATAGATGAAGATATTTCCCTTGGAAAGTTTAAGCAGAGCCTTGGAACTATAAAAATCCTAACCAGTAATCAGAGCAGCCCTGATGTTAACTCACCGATCAGATATGCTAAAGCTAGTGACCATCAATGCTGAAACTGGTTTTTCGAGATAACTAACCAATCACCTATCACCACTGCCATGACATCATGGTAACCTCTTTTGCGTCCTTAACACCAAATAGAAGCCCCTCAACCATACTCAGAATTTACTTCTCGATGCTGTAACACCAAGACTCCTCAGCAAAAGGAATAATAATAGGTTCGTTCAATATAGCAACCAAAAAGATTTCCAGATCACCGACCCTGCCTATTCAAAGAAACTCAACAACAGGTCCCTGAATAAATTTAGACGTGATATTAAGAATGCACTGAGCAAATGGTATGACAAAGACCTACCAGCACCAAGGGATACGACCAGCATAATCCCATATAAAAGATTCATAATCAAATAAAATGAAATAATTTATAAAAATTGTAAAAGACCATGCTTGTCGTGCATGACATGGCCATCAACTTGGAAATCTATGAATCTACGAAAACAAAGAGCCTGATCTTGCAAAATAATCAAGTCCCGCACGCACAGGATAGCCTTAAGAAGACCTAAGTGGTATACAGATACCAATGCCTGGTTTGCTGATGCCCCGCCACCTACATCAGTATGACCACAATGCATTTTTAAAAGACTGTCCTGCCACGTCCAGCAAGGTGGTGCTATAAAATCACACTGTTTGTAAAACCATGGTAGCATCTTATCATAGGAATGTTTAATCAGTAACACTACGGTTATTAGCATTGCTTACAACAGCAGGCGCCTACAAATTCTTGAAACCCTCCTCATGCCTCAGTAAAGCACATGAAATTTTTCTCCAGTCAACAGCACCGGCCCTCAAACCACGGAAGACAGAGTAGATAATGAAGAGACTGACCATAGCAGCAGTGATGAGTAATGAATTAAAACATTACACAGACCAGTTCCCAGAGATAGCCCAGACTAACCAGCGCCACTACTGCCTTCGACCTCGCTGCACACAGAACCAATAAGAACAAACCCTCACCCCTCGGACTGGCCCTGCATCTTTATATTTGCCTTAAAGCTTTCATCTACCAGTTCATACTCAAGCTCAATGATGAGCAGACACCTATACTAGCTCAAAATGCATCATACTGGACCTACACTAAAGACTGCTTACCTGCATATTGACCTGAACACTGGTTTAACCCTTGTGTACTTATGTCTGTGTTTTTGTGCTTACCTTCGGGTGTGTGCTAGTCTCATGTTTATTGTGACAATATTTTCACGCTATTTAACTTTGTTATGTTGTGCTTACTTTGAATGTATTCTACATAAAGAAAATTATGCATTTCGCATTCCCTCTCCAAACAAATGCAATAAAAAGAACGAATATTGCAGTTACTGGCAGAATGCAGTGCTGTTGAGAAAAAAAAAACTTCTTACATCCATAAAGAAAAAGGTCTTTTAAAAAATCAATGTCAATGGGGCAGTTATCCTTTTAGACAAAACATGCATCAAAGATCATTTCCTCCTTATGTACACTTAACTTTAGGCTCAACAACACAGCACATGATGAATAGAGGATCAGGGCTTTCTATGGGGCACTCATGGTTGAATTTACATAAGAGAAACTGCAACCCCAAAGAGACCTTCTGAAGTGGCCCTTGGGGACATATAATCCAGTGTGTGTGAAGATAATGCCTCTGAAAAGAAGAGAGAGGAATTCATGTAAAACCTATCTGAAGTGGATGACGCACCCAAACATAATCTACTCGAAAATGAAGAAGACGAACCGAAGAAGGAACAAGAAAATATACCAATATCTGATGTGATTACCAACCTGCGAGACATGAGAGAAAGAGACCTTCAGCACTGAATCAGGACAGTATTAATTAAACCAGTGACTATCAACAATGGCGAGTTGAGAAACACAATAGAAATAATATACGAACTTAACCGTATATAGGCTACCCCTAACTGCACAGTACGAAATTTTGAGACAGCCTCGGCAATTTCTGCAAGTTAATGACTCAATGCAGTACCCTTGAACAAACACTTATTAAAAGGCTTAAAGGCCGCTCATGAATGACACGTAAGGAACAATGATATTGCCCTAGCAAGTTAGACAATGACCTAGTGACTGACCAAGCACTCTGCACCCAAGCTAGGACCAGAAAGGGACTGGCAAAGGCTGCTGATGACTCGGCATGTAGGCCTATAGGTTCTCCAAAGCCCACTTCCTTATTATTATTATTATTATTATTACTATCCAAGCTACAACCTTGGTTGGAAAAGCAAGATGCTATAAGCCCAGGGGCTCCAACAGGGAAAAATAGCCCAGTGAGGAAAGGAAATAAGGAAATAAATAAATGAAGAGAACAAATTAACAGTAAATCATTCTAAAAGAAGTAACAACGTCAAAACAGACATGTCAAATATAAACTATTAACAATATCAAAAACAAATATATCCTAAATAAACTATAAAAAGACTCATGTCCGCCT
>NC_090738.1:123311751-123316751 GCF_036898095.1 Palaemon carinicauda | reverse complement strand
GCGAGTAATATGACTAAATTCATTGAAGAATTTAGTATTCTTGTGGGTGTGGTGGACGATATTAAAAATACATTAATTGGTGGAGACTTCAACTGTTGGGTAGATGATGAAAATGATAATAAGGCTAAAGAACTCAAGGAAGTATTTGAGATGTTTAATTTAATAAACAGTGTTTTGGTATCAACGTCAGTAGGTGGTCATACACTCGACTTGGTCATATGTGGAAAAGACTCAGACCTAATAAAAAACCTTGAAGTGGAACCAGACTTTGAGATCTCAAAAACACATAAACTCATCACCTTTAATGTTAATATAAATTGCACCAGAGTATTGAAAAAATGGATCACATATAGGGAACGGGAAAATTTTGATGCTGAGAATTTTATTGAAGCTAGTGTAGCGCAAATGTCTTGTGTGAACACACAATGTGAACATATGGTAGACATAGAATGTGTTGGGTGCTATACCAAGAAATACAACGACAATTTTGGAAAAATGTACGATACCATGTGTCCCATAAAGAACAAACAAATAGTGGTACGCGAAAATGTTAGATGGTATAATAGTGAACTATTAAAGGCAAAAAGACACAGACGTAAGATGGAAGGTAGATGGAAAAGAGCCAAATCCTTACAAGCCAGAAATCTATATAATAAGGCCAGAAATGACTATAACATCCTGTTAGAAAAAACAAAAAGAAAATTCTACAACGGCGAATGTAAAAAAACTAATAACATGAAGGACTTTCATAAAAACCTTGATGATTTGATGGGATTAAAGAAAAAATATGTCTTGCCTGATAATGTTTGTGCAGAGAGTTTTGCTATATTCTTTAGTGAAAAAATTGATAAAATCTATAGAGGCTTCCCCCAAAATCACTTGGAGGGACAGTCAGCTATGCCAGTGAAAGAGGGAAAGAAGTTAATAAAATTTAGGGAGATAAATATGTGCGACTTGTTAAAGGTTATGAGAGAGATGAAGAATACATATTGTGGAAACGACCCTTTCCCAAACAGTTCAATAAGTGAAGCTCCAAACAAACAAGTCGTATATAATATTTACCTGAACATAATTAACCTAAGTATATCTCAATCCTGTTTTCCTAGCTGTGAAAAAACTGCGTTGATCAAACCAATTTACAAAGGGAAAGGTGATGTAAATGAGCTAAATTCATATAGGCCCATTTCAAATTTATCCTACATGTCAAAGCTTATTGAAAAAGTCATAAGTGAGCAATTGTGGGCGCATATTGACGAGTTACAGGTATTCCCGGAAAATCAATCGGCCTACAGAGCTAATCATTCTACAGAAACTACTTTGTGCTCAATAATGAATGATATGATAGGTCTTCTTGATGGGGGAAAGTGTGGAATTTTAATTATGTTAGATCTTAGTGCTGCTTTTGACACTGTTGTGCACGAGTACTTACTTGACGACTTGAAGTCTATTGGAGTGACTCAGGAAGCACTGAAATTTTTGCGAAGTTACTTAGTGAACAGGAAGACTATTGTAGAAGTTTCTGGAAACCGATCCAATGAGAGAATTCTTATGAAGGGTGTACCACAGGGTAGTGTCCTGGGCCCTATCTTGTTTAACATATATACTATCGACCTATCACACATCTTGAAAAAACACAAAGTGGGTTTTAAACTATATGCAGATGATACTCAGTTTTACCTCTCAATTTCAACAACACAAGATACAAAGAAGAAAATTGATGAGATAATGACTGAAATAAAAACATGGATGCAGAGGAAAAAGCTCAAATTAAATGATGATAAAACAGAATGTATGTTCTTTGGCACAAGGGTGGCTTTGAAGAATTACCAGTTAATTCAAAGTATAAAAATTGGTGATGCTGATGTTGGGATTGTGCCTGTTGTGAAAAATTTGGGTGTACTGATAGACTGTAATTTGTCAATGAAGGACCAAATTGTGAACACAGTGAAAGTGTGTAACTATCACCTGAGAAACATAGCATTTATTAGAAAATATTTAACAGAGGGCAGTACAAAAATTTTAGTGGTGAGTCATGTAATATCAAGGCTTGATTATTGCAATTCTCTGTACTACAAATTGCCCAATACACTACTAAGGAAGCTTCAAAATGTGCAAAACCGGGCGGCTAGACTGATAAAAGGCATTAAATTTCGGGAGAGAATAACTCCTGCACTGATCGATCTACATTGGTTACCTGTTAAGGCTAGGATTGAATTTAAAATTTGCTTGTTGACTCACAAAGCACTTACAGGTGATAAGCCAAAATATCTTCGTGATTGCTTGATCCCCTACCCTGAAGCTACCAGCGCCACTGTAAGAGTTAGACATGCAGATGACCCCCATAGACTATTCGAAATTAGTGTGAATCATGCAATAGGAGGAAGAACGTTCAGTTATGCTGCACCGAGACTCTTTAACGACCTTCCACTCGATGTCAAGAATAGCACAAATGTGGCTGCCTTCAAGAAAAACCTGAAGACTTATCTTTTTAGAAAGTGTTATAATAGTGACCTGAAAACTATTAAGCCTGAATACAAATGCTAGCGAAATAACTGATAACGATACAGAGCAAAATATTAACTGGAAAGGAATTATTTTTTCATACACCAAGGCCCGCCTGAACAGACCTTTAGTGTTTGATGGAGGGCGAGAAATAAACCTCTAAAAGTAAAAGTAAGTAATTGTTTTCCGTTTTAAAAAGAAATGGGAGGTTGTGATCAAATTACCTTTATTTTAACAAAGCTTTTATACGAATTCCAGTTACGACTACGTTAATACGCTGCCCTGTTTAATAGGATACCATACTTCTCCATCAAATACGTTATTTATCTTTACATAAAATTTTATTCTGAGCACCAACCACGTTAACATCATACGTTTACGTATAACAGCCAAAAATCTTCAATAAGAATAATATCTCCCTTTCAACGATAACATTACTTTTGTCCATTATGAAACAGGTATACTAAAGAAAAGAAAAGTCCTGAACTGGTGAAAAAGTGATCACTTACCTTACCTTGGACGTATGCGATCTAATTTCCCAGAGTGCAGGAAAGGCCTAAACGTAAATTTCCTTAAATTGACGCCCAATTTTTATCCAGATTCGTAATAAAAAACTCGTAGGTAGGGTGCTAGAGAATTGCTAGCCAGCAGGACTTTATTTGAGCGTTATTGCAAATGTTTCAGGAATAGGACTTGCTAATTTCACCAGCAAATTTGGAAACCCAAAGATATTTCTTCTCTCGAAATCACAATTTCTAATCACAAAGTTGCCATAACTAAAAAAAGACTTTTATCTACGACAGAACTCGAAAAAACACCAAATTATAATCACTAACTAGATATGCTACTTATCGAAGTCGTCTCTCGGCTTTAACTGATTTGAGCCGGTTACCATTTAACGAAGTCAGGCCACCTCCCGCTTTGTTTACATTGATAGTGACGAAAAGGCACAACAGTTAAACAACCGTTTGTCGTTTTACGAACTAGCAGTTGCGTTATTAGTTTTATTTAGCTTATCTCCTCTATATAAGGCCCTTTAAATCGTTTTTAATGTAATACTATTATACTTTTCACGTATACATTCTTTGTTCCTTTAGTATTCGTACCTTTCCCTAAATCAGAATTTCGTTTTATTCTGCAGCCATTTCTTCACTAACATTTCCAAATCCTTCCATGTCATAATAAAGTAACAACACTTACGTTAGTTTTATTAATCAACCAACTTTAGATCACATGAAGGTAATGATAAGAGACGAATCGAAAAGAAAAGCATATTTTACCCGAAAATCCTATTTTGACCGAAAAGCAAAAAGAATTTTTGCCGGGCCATTGACTTCTCCACATGATTTCCCCCAAACGAAAGCGTTCATACACTCCTTGACTGCATACTCTTTTATTCCTTTATCACCAGCTCCATTTACTGCTCCTTGACTCTCTCTTTATCAGGTAACCCCGCATTCCATTTACCTGACCAGCCAGCCACTCCATCATGAAAACCTCCTCCCTTTTGGATACCATTCTGTACAACAGGACTTTTGCCTCGCTTTCAAAGGTCTCTGACATTTGTTGTGTATCATTTCTACGGATTTCGTAGCAACCTGAAAGCTTAAGCGGACAATAGCTAGTTTTAAATTGGCTTCCAGCAGGGAAGACCAGAAGCAAGTGGATTCTGAATAGCTTGATGAGTCACAAAAACACTTAGGTTGGAATTTTGAAAGCTTGGGCAATTTCCTATCCGTTGTTTTGCTTTACATATGGCATGTTATTTACATTACACAATAGACGTTTCCAAAATGCGTTATATCAAACAAATGCTACTCAGTCGGTAGATCCTCCTGTATACAAGTAGAAAGTGTACATAATCTTTACGTAAAGGATACAGATAGTAGGATAAATAGGCATTGCTTTTACATAGGTAGTTAGGGGAAACACATTTATTAGGATTCCTTCAATTTATTCACAATTATTTATGCAATTGTAATTTCATATTATTTTACATATTTTTCTTTAAATTCTAAAACAAATAAGAGTATATTTGAAAATTTAAAATTCTTTTCATCTAATCTGATATTATCAGAAACCTTTTAGGAGTTTATTTTTTCTCTTTTTTATATTCTAAATGATCTAAGAAATATTCTTGAGAGTAAAACAACTTATTTTACATTAATATAAACATTCGGCGTCTTCTAGAGGCCGTTTTCGTCTCACTGAAAATAGTCATAGAAAAAATAAGTTAGGCTAGCGCACAGGCTTTGATGTTCCTGCATCATAATGCAAATTTCAGCGACTCTGATACTGGCAAACAACCTTAGCGGTCTGTTGCAAGCGGTAATAGATCTTCACGAAGACAACCATGCAACCGACGATAAAAATAAGAAATCTGAAGACAGTTGTTGTATCACGTAATCTCTTGAGAATATTTGGTATGGAGTCAGTAGATGAAGTCTTCACCTATCTATTTATCTATCTCGGTGCCATATCCTAGACGTAGGCTGTCA
>NC_090738.1:123201751-123309251 GCF_036898095.1 Palaemon carinicauda | reverse complement strand
CATCTATGAAATACATTAAACTAAATCTAAGTAAAAATGCACACATGCAAATAGTTCAGAGAGAGAGAGAGAGAGAGAGAGAGAGAGAGAGAGAGAGAGTTGACACTAGTGAATGATATAGTAAGACTATAAAGAAAACAGGAAGAATTGAGAAAAAAAAAGATAAAAGAAGTTAAATGGCTGAAGCAACATGCTATAGCATATTAGAAATTAAATGGGAGAGAGTACAAATATTAGGAAAGGCGTAAGGACAAATCTTGTAAGAAACTAAACTGAAAAGAGGCAGGATGAAAGGCTAAAGGGTATTGGATATTCAGCACGAAGATAGGACGCATGAAAGGTGGAAAGATAGGCTAATGCTTGTTGGCTATGAAAAAAAAAATAAAGAAAGGCTATGAAATGTTAATTTGAAAATGTTAAGAGAATATTGAAAGCAAACTCATGCAATAGCAAGAAGAAAGGCTAATTCGCATTAAGAATAAGGAAGAAAAGGCCTGTTATAGGGAGGAATAAAAATTAAAATACCGGGTATGTTAGGAAAGATAATGGAAGTAATGTCATGCAATAAGAAAAAAAAACAACAACACAAGTTGGAAATATAAATGAAAGAAGTGCATGCAGTTATAAGAGGAAAGGGCACAGCATGTTAGAAATGAAAATAGCAAAAAGGCATGTGATTGGTAGGGAAGAAAGGCTATAAAGCCTATTAGAAATTTAAAAAAGGTAAAAAGGCATGCAATTGGCAGTAGGAAAGGATAGAGTACACTGGAAATATAAAAAGCAGATAAGCATGGAAGATGCAGGCAGAATGTCCAAATCGGAATAAGAGAAAGGCAAACATAATGCATAAAGAAAAGCTAATGAATGCTAGAATAGGAATAGCAACAAAAATAGGCAAAATATAAGCTATAACATGATAGAAATTCATATTCAATGCGAATTATGCAATAGGCATGATTAAAAGGGAAAACATGCTAAAATGCAGATACTAAATAAAAGCATGCAATAGTTAGAAAGAAAGGCTTGATTACGTTAGAAATATATATAGCAATAAATGTATGCAAGAGAGTACAATATAAATAGCACTAAAAATATGCAATAGGCAAACAGAAAGGATAGACCAGGTTTGAAATAAAAATGCCAATATAAACATGCAATTGGCAAAAAAGAAAGGCAAGAAGACGTTAGAAACAAATATAAAAAAAAAATTATTCAATGGACAGAAAGGTTAAATTATATTAGAAATACAAATGGCAAAAAAAAAAAAAAAACCATGTCATAGGCAAAAAGAAAAGATAGAACATGCTGGAAGTATGAATAGCAATTAAAAAATGTGTTAGGCATATAGAAAGGATAAAGCATGCTAGGAATAGAAAGGGTAATATTAACATTTATTACATAAAAAGAAAGACTGAAGTTTGTTATAAATATACAAAGTAATAGATGTATGCAAAGGGTAGAAAGAATGGCTAGAGTCTGTTATAAATATAAATAATAATAATAAAAATATGCAATTGACAGAAAAAAATCGTTTGAGCATATTAGTAATGTAAATAGAAGTTGAAGTAAGTATTAAGCAGTAAGAAAGGCTGGAACATGCTAGAAATAGAGATGGCAACACAAGTATTTATTAGGTATAATGACAGAAGTATGTTATAAATATGAATAGAAATAAAAGTATAAAAAAAAAAAAAAGCTGAAAGGAAGGTTAGAGCCTGTTAAATATAAGTCTATAAATAAAAGTATACAATAGGCATAAATAAAAGCTATAGGAGGTTAGAAATTGAAATAGATTTAGTAATACAAGTATATATTAAAAAAATAGAGCATGCTAGAAATATAAATAGTAACAAAAGTATGCAATACGAAGAAAGAAAAACTAGATCATGCTAGAAATATAAACATAAATAAAAGTATGCAATAGGCATAAATAAAATCTAGAGTAAGTTAAAAATAAAAAATAGTAATATAAGTATACAATAGGTACAAAAAAGGATAGACCATGCTAGAAATAGAAATGAAAATATAGATATGTAATAGGTAGATAGAAAAGCTAGAGCATGCTAACAATATAAATGGTAATATACGTAATTATTAGGAAAAATGAAAGAAGGAAGTATGTTATAAATAAGAATAGCAATAAAAACATGCAATGATAAAAAGGATAGAACACGTTAGAAAAAAAGAATAGAAACAAAAGCATGCAACAGGTAATAGGGAAGGCTAGAATATGTTAGAAATATGAATAACAATAAAAGTATGCAATAAGCAGATAGAAAGGCTATAGGCATAGAAAATATAGATAGCAATCAAAGTGTGCAATATGCAGAAAGAAAGGCTAGATTCTGTTAAAAAGTATATCAGCAATAATACTATGCAATTGGCAAAATAAGGACAAGAGCATGTTAGAAATAGAAAAAAAATAAAAATATATGTATGCACTATAATAGGCAGAAAGAAAGCTTAGGGCATGCCTGGCATAAGAATTACTATAAAAGTAAGTAATATGTAAAAGGATACACTAAAGTATGCCCTTAATACAGACATAAAAAAAAGTATGCAATAAGCAGATAGAGCCTACGAGAAATATAAATAGCAATAAAAGTATGCAACAGAAAAAAAGGCTAGAACATGCTATGAGTATGAATAGCGAAACGAATAGCTAAATCATATTATAAATAGCAATAAAAGTATGTAATAGAAAAAAAGGCTAGAACATGCTATGAGTATGAATAGCGAAACGAATGGCTAAATCATATTATAAATAGCAATAAAAGTATGTAATAGAAAAAAAGGCTAGAACATGCTATGAGTATGAATAGCGAAACGAATGGCTAAATCATATTATAAATAGCAATAAAAGTATGTAATAGAAAAAAAGGCTAGAACATGCTATGAGTATGAATAGCGAAACGAATGGCTAAATCATATTATAAATAGCAATAAAAGTATGCAACAGAAAAAAAGGCTAGAACATGCTATGAGTATGAATAGCAAAACGAATGGCTAGATCATATTATAAATAGCAATAAAAGTATGCAATAGAAAAAAAGGATAGAACATGCTATAAGTATGAATAGCAAAACGAATGGCTAGATAATATTATAAATAGCAATAAAAGTATGCAATAGAAAAAAAGGATAAAACATGCTATGAGTATGAATAGCAAAACGAATGGCTAAATCATATAAATAGTAATAAAAGTATGCAATAGAATAAAAAGGCTAGAACATGCTATGAGTATGAATAGCAAAACGAATGGCTAAATCATATTATAAATAGCAATAAAAGTATGTAATAGAAAAAAAGGCTAGAACATGCTATAAGTATGAATAGCAAAACGAATGGCTAGATCATATTATAAATAGCAATAAAAGTATGCAATAGAAAAAAAGGATAGAACATGCTATGAGTATGAATAGCAAAACGAATGGCTAAATCATATAAATAGTAATAAAAGTATGCAATAGAATAAAAAGGCTAGAACATGCTATGAGTATGAATAGCAAAACGAATGGCTAGATCATATTATAAATAGCAATAAAAGTATGCAATAGAAAAAAAGGATAGAACATGCTATGAGTATGAATAGCAAAAAGAATAGCTAAATCACATTATAAATATAAATGGATAAAAGTATGCAGTGGGGAAAACGAAAGGCTAAATCATATTAGAAATATAAATAGCAATAGGCAAAAAAAAAGTCTAGGCCATGTTAGAAGAATAAATAGCAAGATAATTATGCAATAAGAAAAAAAGAAAGGCTAAAGTATGTTATAAATATAAGTAAATATAAAAACATGCAATATGCAGAATAAAGGCTAGAACATGCTAGAAAGATAAACTGTAATAAAAGTATGCAATAGGAAGAAAGAAAAGCTAGAGAGGTTAGAAATGCGATTAGAAATTAAGATTTGCAGTCAGAAAAAAAAATAAAGGCTAGCTAGAAAAGGTTAGAAATATAAATAGCAATAAAAAGTATGCAATAGGCAGTAAGAAAGGGTAGAAGAAGTTAGCATTATAAACAGAAATACAAGTAGGCAATATGGAAATAGAAAGTCTAGCATTCTAGAAATATAAATAGATATAAAAGTATGCTATATGCAGATAGAAAGGGTAGAGGAAGTTAGAAATAGAAATATAAGTATGAAATAGCCAGCAAAAAAGTAAAAAAAGAAAATATTAGAAATGAAATTAAAAGAAATGACATGCAATAACCACAAGGAGAGGTAGAATTATGTGTGAAGTAAACAAAGAAGTAGGGGCAAGAAAAAGATGGAAGAAAGTCTAAAGCATTTTAGGGATAACAATTTTTATAAACCCTCTTTAATAGCAAAGTGAAAGGTTACTCCAAGTTAGACAGGAAAATGAGAGAAAAAGCATGCAAAATTCAGCATGATAGGTGCAAAACATTAGAGGAAAAATAAAAGAAAGGTCATGCAATAGTCAGGAAGAATAAAAGATGGCAGATATGGAAATAAACTTAAGGGCATGTAATAGATAGGGGGAAAGACTAAATAGTAGGGCATATAATGCACTGGAAAAAAAGACAATACATACTAGAAATGGAAATAGGCGAAAGATCATACAATAAGCATAAGAAAGGCAAAGACATGTTGCAAATAATAATGTACAAAAGGACATATAATAGGCATTAAAAAAAAACTGAAAATATTTGAAATCAGAACGAATGAAAATAGAAACAGGACATGCAATACACACGAAAGAAAGCTAAATTATTCTATAAAATGTAAGAAGAAATGTCATGCAATGTGGAAGAAAAACAAGGCAATAGGATGTTAGAAAGAAAAAAGGTTAGAACGAGCACGAACTAAGCCTGAAGGTAGACTAAACCTTATAATAAATAAGAATGGAAAAAGGACATGCAGTAGGCCGGCAAAAAGGCTAAATTATGCTAGAAATAGAAGCAGAAATAACATGTAATAGGCACAAAAGAATCGATAAAGAATGCAAAAGAGTATATATAAGAATGGGCATGCAATTGGCATTGGAAGAAACTAAAAAATAGTAGAAGAAATGGAAGAAAAAAGTATGATGTGGTAAAAACAAAATAACAGGATAATCTTAGTGATGAATAACGCAGAAAAAGCACGCAATAAGCTAGAGCGTGTTAGAAACTTGAGAGGAAAGGGCACGTAAGGGGCAGAAATAAAATATGAAGCAATTAAGAAAAGATGAAGAGGTGATGGAATAAGCAGGAATAAGCATTAGAAATAGTAATAAAAGGCTTTTTTTAATATAGGGGAGAACGTAAAGAATACAAGATATGGAAACCATGGAAAGGAGCAAATAATAAGCAGGAAGAAAAGTTGAAGCACACGGCGGACTTAATAGAAAAGAAGGAGCACGCAATAAGTAGGAGAAATCTAGGATATGTTAGAGACAGAAATGATAAAAAGCAATGTTATAGTAAGATAAAAAATGAAGATATATTTGTAAAAGAAACAAAACAGATGGATGAAGAGTTGAAGGCATGTTAAAATAAACTCAAGAGAGGAATAAGGAGAAAATAAAATGGTAACGTAAATATGAGGGCACTAGAAAAAAGGGGATACAAATACATGTCAGAAGTGACAAGTTGAAGAAGGCATATAAATAGTATTTAAAGGGAAAAGCATGTCAAAAGTATACATTAGGGAAGACAGGAAACGGAAGCATAACACTAAAAGCATCTAAAAAAATAAATAACATTTATCTGGAATAAAAGAACATGTAAGAATTGCATGATGTAAAGCATGCATTAAAAGCATGAAAGCTGAAAATTGTCAGATAAGAAAATGAAAAAGAATTCTATAAATATGAACAAAATGGGAAGAAAGCATGTTGAAAATAAAATCAGAAGTTACGCATGCAAATAGACGATGAAAAACTACGCATACCAAAGTTGAATATGAAAGAAAAGCATGCAATATTAAAATGAAAAGCAAGACTTTGATCCTGATAAAATGGATGAAGGAGACAAAAAAAGCAATAAATAGAGAAATCGTCAAAGCAACAAAAGAAAATAAGATAGATAAGTCATGGGGAAATAATCTTTAAAAACATTCTGTGAATTAGAAAGGCAGTAGGAAGATCAAGAGGACCAATTTGTTAAAAAGAAAAAGAAAAGGAAAAGAAAGACAAAATAGTATGAAAAACTTGAAGTAAATACAGTACGAGAATGAACTGAATGAAAACAGGCATTTCATAAATTAAAATATTAAAAGAACGGTAAAAGAAAATCAAGCATTAATGCCGATAGAAAGACATGCAGCAAGTAAAAGCAATACTAGAAGGCTTCACATATGAGAACAGAATGAGTTTAAGTAATCTTAATCTAAAATGAATTGTAAGGCAATAACGACATATATAAGAGACATGCAACTGGGAGAGGAAAAAGGATAACATGCCAGGAAACAATACGAATATAAAGGAGTCGTGATTAAGAATAGAGTTAAAATATAAAGCAATCATATATGTTAGAAATAGATAAGAAAAAAAAATGGTTTAAACATGCTAGGGATGAGAGTTGGAGAAAAAGGCTGTAAAAATAGTAAATAAAGAAGGAGCGCAATTAAAGCTAAGAAAATATAAGAAAAGAAAAAGAAGTGAGGAGGATTATATTTAAAGCTAAAAAAACAGAGGAGGGTGGAAAAGAAGTGAGAAAGGAACATCAGAGAAGCAAAGAAATTGGAAGAGAGGAAAAGAAGTAAGTAAGGCGGAAATTAAAGGGAACGAAAACAGTTAGGAAAGAGAATTAGAAAAGAAGATTAGTTAAAAGACAAAATATGAATAAAGGAAAAGAAGTCAGGAAGAAATATATAAAAAGAAAAGAAAGTAGGCGAAAGGAAATAGGAAGTAGCAGATGATGATAGTTAAAAAAAAAGAAAATGGAAAATAGGAAAAGGCAACCGGTAAGAGATATAGTAAATGGAGAGAAAATGAGAGGAAAAAATGCGGAAGGAGCATAGAAAAAGTAAGCAAAAAGACATAAGGATATATGAAAAGATGAAGAAATTATAAGATAATGAAAAGAAGTAAGGAAGAAACCAGGTAAAATGAACGGAAATGGAAGATATTAAAAAAGTAGTGATGGAACATAGAATAAGGAAAGAAAATTGAGAGTATAAAAAAAATATGAAAGGAATATGGTTAAGGGGAGAATGAAAAGAACTAGTAGGAAATAGAGAATGAACTTTGTTAAAGGCAAGGAAGTTGAAGAAAAGGAAATGTGGATGAGAGAGAGAGAGAGAGAGAGAGAGAGAGAGAGAGAGAGAGAGAGAGAGAGAGAGAGAGAGAGAGAGAGAGAGAGAGAGTCACATTAAGGAGAAAATAATTTACACTAATGAAGTAGCATATTGAAGAAAAGAAGAAAATTAAATAAAAAGAGCAAGGAAGAAATAGAAGAAAAAAATCGAAGAATATGGTTAAGATATAGAGTAAATAAAGAGAAAGAAATGAAATGGAAGAAAAGAGTATCAATAAACGAATTGTTTCATAAAAAAGAATAAACTAAGAAACAAAGATTAAAAATGAAAGGACGGTTAAGAGGAACATGAGGAGCAATAGAAAAGGACGAATAAGAGGTAAAGGAAAAGAAAGAAATAAAGAAAAGGCAGGAAAAAAATAAAAGGAAAAGTAGGAGAAAAAGAGAATGTTAGGGAAGAGGAAATATAAGAAGAAAAGGAGAGGAAAGAAAGAAAAGAAAAAAAACGAAGAACAAATAAGAGGAAAAGGAGGAAAAAGAGAGAGGGGAAGGAAAGGACGATGAATAAAAGAAAAAAGGACCAGAAAAAAAGGAGGGAAGGAAAAGAAGCAGAAAGAAAAAAAAGAAGGAAAAGGAAAATAAGGATTGAAGGGAAGGAAAGGACAAAAAAAAGAGGAAATTATGAGATAGATAGAAGGAAAGGAAAGGGGGACAAATAAGAAAAACAGAAGGAGAAAGAAGGATGGGAAGGAAAGAATGACAAATAAAGGGAAAAAGATGAGAATAAAAGAATGTAAGAAAAGGAGGAAAAATAAGAGGAAAAGGGGGAGAAAGAAAAAAGGGAAGGGCGAAAAAGAAAAAAAACGATGAGGAAGAGAGAAGAAAAGGAAAGAAGGACGAATGGTAGGAAAAGGCTGAGAAAAAAAGAAGTGGAGTGAAGAACGACGAAAAAGAGGGAAAGAGGAGAAAGAAAAAAGGGAAGGAAAGAAGGTCGATTAAAAGGAAAAGGATGAGAAAGAAAAAAGGAGAGTAAAGGAAGACAAATCCGAGGAAAATGGGAGAATAAGAGAAGGGAAGGAAAGAAGGACAAATACGAGAAAAAAGGAGAGAAAAGGGTAAGGTAAGAGGGACGAACAAAGGAAAAGGATGAGAAAGAAGGAAGCGAAGGAAAGAATGAGGAATAAGAGGAAACGGGAGAGAAATACAGAGAAGGAAAGAAGAATGAATGAGAAGAAAGGGATAAGAAAGACAGAAGAAACATAAAAATGGACGAATTAGAGGAAAAGGAGAGAAAGAAAGAAAGGAAGGAAAGAAGGATGAATAATAGGAAAATGATTAGAAAGAAAGAACGGAAGGAAAGAAAGATCAATAAGAGGAAAAGGGAGAGTAAGTATGAAGGGAAGAAAAGACGGACGTATAAGAGGAAAAGGATAAAAAAAGAAAGGGAAAGAATGAAGGACGGATAAGAAGAAAAGGGAGAGAAAGAAATAGGGGAAACAAAGACGGACGAATAAGAGGAAAAGGATGAGAGAGAAATAAGGGAAGAAAAGAAGGAAAAATAAGAGGAAAATGGAGAGAAAGAAAGAAGGAATGAAGGACGTAAAAGAGGAAAAGGATGAGGAACAAAGTAGGTAAGGAAAGAAAGACAAATAAGAGGAAAGGGAGAGAAAAAAGAAGGGTATGAGAGAAGGACGAATAAGAGGCAAAGGTTGAGAAAGAAGGGATGGGAAGAAGGACGAACAAGATGAACGGGGGGAGAAAGAGAAGAGTAGGATAGGAGAACCAATAAGAGGAAAAGGTGGAGAGAGAAAGGAGAGTAAAGACGGACGAATAAAAAAAAGGAGGAGAAAGAAAGAAAGGAAGGGAAGAAGAACGAATGTGAGGAAACGGGATGAATAAGAGAAGGAAAGAAAAAAGAAAGACTATGAGGAAAGGGGAGCAAAAAGAAGGTAAGAAGGAGGAATAAGAGGAAAAGGGAATAAGAGGAAAAGGGAATAAGAGGAAAAGGGTGGGAAAGAAAGGAAATAAAAAAGACGAATAAGAGGAAAATGATGAGAAAGAAATAAGCAAAAGAGAGAGCAAATAACTGGAAAAAGAAGAAAGAATGGAAGGAAATAAGGATAAATGAGGAAAAGGGAAAGAAAGAAAGAAGGGAAGGAAAGAAAGACGCATAACGGGAAAAGGGAGAGAAAGAAAGAAGGGGACGGAAAGAAAGACGAATAAGAGAAAAGGGAGAGAAGGGAAAGAGGGAAGAATAAGGGGAAAAGGGAGAGAAAGAAAGAAGATAAGTAAAGTAGGACGATAACGAGAAAAGGGAGAGAAAGAAAGAAAGGAAGAAACGAAAGACGAATTAGAGGAAAAGGAGGAAAAGAAAGGAGGAAAGAGTGAAGAATAAGGGGAAAAGGGAGAGAAAGAAAGAAGATAAGTAAAGCAGGACGAATAACGGGAAAAGGGAGAGAAAGAAAGAAGGGAAGGAAAAGAAGACGAATAAGAGGCAAGGGATGAGAAAGAAAAAAGGGAAGGAAAGAGGGAATAATAAGAGGAAAAGTAAGAGAAAAAGGAAGGAAAGAAGGAAGAAAAAGAGTAATAGAAGAGAAAGGGAGAATGGAAGGAAAACCGGACATATAAGAAGAAAAAGGACAAAAAAAGAATGAGTAAAAAAGGATGAATAAAAGGAAAAGGATGATAAAGGAAGAATGGAAGGGAAGAAAGGCGAATAAGAGGAAAAGGATTTGAAATAAAGAAGGTAAGGATAAAAGAAGAGATGAGACGAAAAAGAGGGAAGGGAAGGAAATAAGGACAAATAAGAGCAAAAGGGAGAAAGAAAGAAGTAAAGGAAAAAAGGACGAATAAAAAGAAAACAGATGAGAAAGAAAAAAAGGGAAGGTAAGAAGGGCGAATAAGAGGAAAAGGGTGAAAATAAGAGAAGGGAGACAAATATGGACGAAAGTAGAGGTAAAAGTAGAGAAAGAAAGAAGGGAAGGAAAGAAGGATAAAAAGAAGAAAAGTATAAGAAAGGAAGAAGGACGAATAAGAGGAAAAGGCTGGGAGAGAAGGAAGGGAAGGCGAGATGGAAGAATAAGAGGTAAAGGGGAAAAGAGAGAAGAGAAGGAAAAAACAAGGAATAAGAAGAAAAGGGAGAAGGAAGAAGGAATGGAGAGAGGGACGAATGAGGAAAGGATGAGAAAGAAGGGAAGGATAGAAGGACGAACAAGAGGAACAGGGAGAAAGAGAGAAGAGAGGGAAAGGAGGGTGAATAGGAAGAAAAAGGAGCAAAGAAAGAAGGGATGGAAATAAAGATAAATAAGAATAAAAGGGCGAGAAAGGAAGCAAAAAAGAAAGGAAAGAAAGACGAATAAGAGGAAAAGGATGAGAAAGAAAGAAGGGGAGTAAAGAAAGACGAATAAGAAGAAAAGAAGGAGAAACAAATAAAGGAAGGAAAGGGGGACGAATGCAAGGAAAAAGGGGAAAATAAAACCATGTAAGGAAAGAAGGAAGAATATGAGGAAAATAAATAAAAATGAAAGAAGGAAAAGAAAGAATGAATAAGAAGAAAGGGAGAGAAAGAAATATGACGATTAAGAAGAAAAGGATAAAAAAGAATGAATGAAAAGAAAGAAGCATGAATAAAAGGAACAGGGAGAGAAAGAAAGAAGAGAAGATAAGAAGGACGGAAAAAAGGAAAAGGATGCGGAAGAATAAGAGCCAATGGATGAGAAAGAAGGGAAGGAAAGAAGGACGAATAAGAGAAAAGGGGGAAGAAAGAGAGAAGGGAAGGAAAGGAGGACGAATAAAAGGAAAAGGGAGAGAAAGAAAGAAGGGATGGAAAAGGGACAAAAAAGAAGAAAAGGATGCGAAACAAAGAAGGGAAGGAGAGAAGGACGAATAAGATGAGATGGACGAGAAAGAAAGGAGGGTAAAGAAGGACGAATAAGAAGAAAAGAGGGAGAAAGAGAGAATGGAAGGAAAGGACGATAAAGTGGAAAATGAAGAAAGAAAGAATCGAAGGAATTAAGGATGAATAAGAGGAAAAGAGAGAGAAAGAAAGAAGGGAGGGAAAGAAGGACGGAAAAGAAGAAAAGGATGAGAAAGAAAGAAGGGAAGGAAACAAGGACGAATAAGTGGAGAAGGATGGAAAAGAAAGATGGAAGAATAAGAGGAAAAGGATGGGAGAGAAAGAAGGAAAGGGAAGAAGGACCAATAAGAGGAAAAGGATGAGAAATAAAGAAGGGTAGGAAAGAAGAATGAATAAGAGTAAAAAGAGGAAACGAGAAAAGGGAAGGAAAGAACAACGAATAAAAAGAAAAGGGAGAGAAAAAATGGAATGGAAAGAAGGACTAATGAGGAAAGGATGAGAAAGACGGGAAGGAAAGGACGACCAAAAGGAAAAGGCGGAGAAAAGGAGAAGAGATGGAAAGGAGGGCGAACAGGAGGAAAAGGGGTGAAAGAAAGAAGGGAAGGTAAGAAGGACGAATAAGAAAAAGGATGAGAAAGAAAGAAGCGGGTAAAGAGAGACGCATAAGAAGAAAAGGGGGAGAAACAAAAAAGGGAAGGAAAGAATGTAGAATGTGAGGAAAGGAAGAAGAATAAGAGAAGGGAAAGAGAGAAGGATGAATAAGAGGAAAAGGATGATAAAGGAAGAATGGAAGCGAAGAAAGACGAATAAGAGGAAAAGGATTTGAAATAAAGAAGGTAAGGATCAAAGAAGAGATGAGACGAAAAAGAGGGAAGGGAAGGAAATAAGGACAAATAAGAGGAAAAGGGAGAAAGAAAAAAGTAAAGGAAAAAAGGACGATAA
Organism: Palaemon carinicauda; assembly: GCF_036898095.1. NCBI lineage: Eukaryota > Metazoa > Arthropoda > Malacostraca > Decapoda > Palaemonidae > Palaemon > Palaemon carinicauda. The sequence continues at coordinate 123,297,246 of NC_090738.1, read as the reverse complement.
AAAAGAAAACGGATGAGAAAGAAAAAATGGGAAGATAAGAAGTGCGAATAAGAGGAAAAGGGTGAGAATAAGAGAAGGGAGACAAATAAGGACGAAAATAGCAGTAACAGGAGAGAAAGAAAGAAGGGAAGGAAAGAAGGATAAAAAGAAGAAAAGGATAAAAAAAGAAAGAAGGACGAATAAGAGGAAAAGGATGGGAGAGAAGGAAGGGAAGGCGAGAGGGAAGAATAAGAGGAAAAGGGGGAAAAGAGAGAAGAGAAGGAAAAACAAGGAATAAGAAGAAAAGGGACAAGGAAGAAGGAATGGAGAGAGGGACGAATGAGGAAAGGATGAGAAAGAAGGGAAGGAAAGAAGGACGAACAAGAGGAACAGGGAGAAAGAGAGAAGAGATGGAAAGGAGGGAGAATAGGAAGAAAAAGGAGCAAAGAAAGAAGGGATGGAAATAAGGATAAATAAGAAGAAAAGGGCGATAAAGAAAGAAAAAAAGAAAGGAAAGAAAGAAGAATAAGAGGAAAAGGATGAGAAAGAAAGAAGGGGAGTAAAGAAAGACGAATAAGAAGAAAAGAAGGAGAAAAAAAGAAAGGAAGGAAAGGAGGACGAATGCAAGAAAAAAGGGGAAAATAAAACCAGGTAAGGAAAGAAGGAAGAATGAGGAAAATAAATAAAAATGAAAGAAGGAAAAGAAAGGATGAATAAGAGGAAAGGGAGTGAAAGAAAGAAGGGAAGAAAAGAAGACGAATAAGAAGAAAAGGGTAAAAAAGAATGAATGAAAAGAAAGAAGCATGAATAAAAGGAACAGGGAGAGAAAGAAATAAGAGAAGATAAGAAGGACGGAAAAAAGGAAAAGGATGGGGAAGTAAGTAGGTATGGAAAGAAAGACAAATAAGAGGAAAAGGGAGAGCAAAAAAGAAGGGGAGGAGAGAAAAACGAATAAGAGCCAATGGATGAGAAAGAAGGGAAGGAAAGAAGGACGAATAAAAGAAAAGGGGGAAGAAAGAGAGAAGGGAAGGAAAGGAGGACGAATAAAAGGAAAAGGGAGAGAAAGAAAGAAGGGATGGAAAAAGGACAAAAACGAAGAAAAGGATGCAAAACAAAGAAGGGAAGGAGAGAAGGACGAATAAAATGAGATGGACGAGAAAGAAAGGATGGTAAAGAAGGACGAATAAGAAGAAAAGAGGGAGAAAGAGAGAATGGAAGGAAAGGACGATAAAGTGGAAAATGAAGAAAGAAAGAATCGAAGGAATTAAGGATGAATAAGAAGAAAAGAGAGAGAAAGAAAGAAGGGAGGGAAAGAGGGACGGAAAAGAAGAAAAGGATGAGAAAGAAAGAAGGGAAAGAAACAAGGACGAATAAGTGGAGAAGGATGGAAAAGAAAGATGGAAGAATAAGAGGAAAAGGATGGGAGAGAAAGAAGGGAAGGAAAGAAGGACCAATAAGAGGAAAAGGATGAGAAATAAAGAAGGGTAGGAAAGAAGAATGAATAAGAGAAAAAAGAGGAAACAAGAAAAGGGAAGGAATGAACAACGAATAAAAAGAAAAGGGAGAGAAAAAATGGAATGGAAAGAAGGACGAATGAGGAAAGGATGAGAAAGACGGGAAGGAAAGGACGACCAAGAGGAAAAGGCGGAGAAAAGGAGAAGAGATGGAAAGGAGGGCGAACCGGAAGAAAAGGGGAGAAAGAAAGAAGGGAAGGGAAGAAGGACGAATAAGAAAAAGGATGAGAAAGAAAGAAGCAGGTAAAGAGAGACGCATATGAAGAAAAGGAGGAGAAACAAAGAAGGGAAGGAAATAATGTTGAATGTGAGGAAAGGAGGAAGAATAAGAGAAGGGAAGTAGAGAAGGATGAATAAGAGGAAAAGGATGAGAAAGAAATGAGGGAAGGAGAGAAGGAGGAATAAGAGGACAAGGATGGGAAGTAATGGAGGACATAAAAGAAAAAAAAGTATGAGGAAGAAAGTAGGTAAGGAAAGAAAGAGAAATAAGAGGAAAAGGAGAGGAGAGACAGACGAATAAGAGGCAAAGGATGAAAAGAGAAAAAAGGAAGGAAAGGAGGACGAATAGAGGAAAAGGGGGAGAATGAAAGAAGAGACGGAAAATGGACAAAAAAGAAGAAAAAGATGAGAAACAAAGAAGGAAAAGAAAGAACGAATAAGAGGATATGGAGGAAAAAGAAAGGAGAGTAAAGAAGAATGAATAAGAAGAACATGAGGAAAAAGAAAGAAAGGAAGGAAAGAAGGGTGATTGCAAGGAAAATGGGAAGAATAAGAGAAGGAATGGAAAGAAGGAAGACTTAAAGGAAAAGGATGAGAAAGAAAGAAATGAAGGAAAGAAGGACGAATAAAAGGAAAAGGGAGAGAAAGAAAGAAGGGAAGCAAAGAAGGACGAATAAGAGAAAAATAATGAGAAAGAAATAAGCAAAGAAAAGGACGAATAAGTAGAAAAGGGGAGAGAGAAAGATGGGAACGAAAGAATGACAAATAAGAAGTAAAGTGAGAGAAAAAAGTTAAGGAAAGAAGGACGAATAAGAGGAAAAGTGAGAGAAAGAAAAGGGGGAAGGAAAAGGGAAGGAAAAAAGGAAGAACAGAGGAAAAGGGGAGAAAGAGAGAAGATAAGAGGAGGAAAAAGAAAGAAGGGAAGAAATGAAAGATGAATAAGAGGGAAAAGATGAGAAAAAGGGAGTAAAGAAGGACGAATAACAAGAAAAGGATGAAAAAGAAAGAATGGAAGGAAAGAAGGACGAATAAGGGGAAAATAATACGAAAGAAAGAAGGAGAGAATAAAAGAAAGGATAAGAGGAAAAAGGGAAAAAAGAGAAGGGAAGGAAAGAAGGAAAAATAAAAGGAAAAGAGTGAAAAAGAAAAAATAAAAGGAAAAAAGGACGAAAAAGAAGAAAAAGGATGAGAAATGAAAAAGGGAAGGTAAAAAATACGAGGAAATTGAATGAGAAAGAAAGAATGGGAATAATGAAGGACGGATAAGAAGAAAAGGAGGAGAAAGAAAGAAGGGAAGGAAAGAAGGACGAAAAGGAAGAAAAGAATAAGAGAGAAAGAGGGGAAAGAAAGAAGGACGAATAAGAGGAAAAAGGGTTGGAAAGAAAGAAGGGAAGAAAAGAACAACGAATAAGAGAAAAAGAGGTAGGAAGAAGGACGAATGAGGAAAGGATGAGAAAGAAGGGAAGGAAAGAAGGACGAATAACAGGAAAAAGAGGAGAAAGAGAGAAGAAATGGAAAGGAGGGCGAATAGGAGGAAAAAGGGGAGAAAGAATGAAAGGCAGGAAAAAAGGACAAATATGAAGAAAAGGGTGTGAAAGAAAGAAAAGGAAAGAAGAAAAAATAAGAGTAAAATTATGAGAAAGAAAGAAGAGGAATAAAGAAGGACGAATAAGAACAAAAAGAAAAAGAAAAAAGGGAATGAAAGAAGGATGAATGCGAGGAAAAAGGGGGGGGGGTGAAAGAAGGGAAGGAAAGACGGAAGAATAAAAGGAAAAGAGAGAGGAAGAAAGAAGGGAAGGAAAGGGTGCAAAAGGGGGAAAGGATAAAGATGAAAGAAGGAAAGGGAAGGACGAATAAGAGGAAAGGGGAGAGAAAGAAAGAAGGAAAGAAAAGAAGCACGAATAAAAGGAAATGATAAGAAAGAAAGAAGGTAAGAAAACAAGGACGAATAAGAGGAAAAGGGAGAGAGATAAAGAAGGAAAGGAAAAAGGACGAATAGGAGGAAAAGGGAGAAAAAAATAAGGTAAGAAAAAAGGACGAATAAGGGGAAAAGGAAGAGAAAGGAAGAAGGGAAGGAAAGAAAGACAAATAAGAGGAAAGGACGAGACAAGAGGAAGGAAAGAAGGAAGAATAATAGGAAAAGTGAGGCGGAAAAAAGGGAAGGAAAGAAGGAAGTAAAAGAGGAAAAAGGGGAGGAAGAGAGAGGGGAAGGAATAAAAGGAAAAATAAGAAGAAAAAGGATGACAAAGAAAGAAGGGAAGAAAAGAAGGATGAATCAGAGGAAAAGGAAGAGAAAGAAAGAATGGAAGGAATAAGGACAAACAAGAGGAAAAGTATTTGAAAGAAAGAAGGGAAGAATAAAAGAAAGAATAAGAGGAAAAAGGGGAAAAGAGAGAAGAGAATGAAAGAAGGATAAATAAGAGGGAAAGGGAGAGAAAGGAAAACGGAAAAGAAAGAAGGAGGAATAAGAAGAAAAAGGATGAGAAAGAAAGAATGGGAGTAAAGAAGGACGAATAAGAGGAATCGGAGGAGAAAGAAAAAAGGGAAGTACAGAAGGACGGATGCGTGTAAAAGTTGAGGAAAGCAGAACGAATAAGGAATAGAAAGAAAGAAGGGAAGAAAGAAGGACAAAAAGAAGAAAAGGATGAGAAAGAAGGTAAAGAAAGAAGGACGAATAAGAGGAAAAGGATGGGAAATAAAGAAGGGAAGGAAAGAAGGACGAATAAGAGGAAAAGGATGGGAAATAAAGAAGGGAAGGAAAAAAGGAAGAATGAGAGGAAAAAGGGGAAAAGAGGGAAGGGAATGAAAGAACAACGAATGAGAGGAAAAGGGAGAGAAAGAAAGAAATGGAAAGAAGGTTGAATGAGGAAAGGATGAGAAAGAAGAGAAGGAAAGAAGGAAGAAGAAGAGGATAAATGAGAGAAAGAGAGAAGAGATGGAAAGGAGGGCGATTAGGAGGAAAAAGGGAGAAAGAAAGAAGTAAAGAAAAAAAGATAGATAAGAAGAAATGGATGAGAAAGAGAGTAAGAAAGGAAAGAAGGACGTATAATAGGAAAATGATGAGAAAGAAAGAAAGGGAGTAAGGAAGTACGAATAAGAAGAAAAGCAGAAAGAAAAAAGCAAAGGAAAGAAGAATGAATGTGAGGAAAAGGGGGAGAATGACAGAAGGGAAGGAAAGAAGGAAGAATAAAAAGAAAAGGGGAAGGAAGAAATAAGGGAAGGAGAGGACGAAAAAGAAGAAAAGGATAAAACGGAAAGAATGAAAGGAAAATAAGAATAAGAGGAAAAGGGAGCGAAAGAAAGAAGGGAAGGGAAGAAGGACGAATAAAAAAGGGATAAGAAAGAAAGAAAGGAAAAAATAAGGAAGAATATGAGGGAAAAAGGAAAAAAGAGAGAAGGGAAGGAAAGAAAGACGAATAAGAGGAAAAGGAAGAAAATGAAAGACGGGAAGGACAGAAGGACGAGTAAGAGGAAAATGATGAGAAATGAAGAGAAGGAAAGAAAGACGATTATAAGGAAAAAGGGGAGAAAGAGAGAAGGAAAGGTAAAAAGGACGAATAAGAAGAAAAGAATGAGAAGGAAAGAAGGGATGGAAGGAAGAACGAATAAGAGGAAAATGATGAGAAAAAAAGAAGGAAAGTTAATATGGATGAATAAGAGGAAATGGAGGGAAAGAAAGAAAGGCGGGCAAGAAGGACAAATGCAAGGAAAAAGGAGAGAGGAAAAGACGGAAAGAAGGATGATAAAAGGAAAAGGGGAAGAAAGAAAGAAGGGGAAGAAGAAAGGACGAATGAGGAATATTATTAGAAATAAAGGAGAGAAAGAATGAAGAGAAGGAAAGAATAAGGAATAAGAAGGGAAGGGTGAGAAAGAAAGAAGGAAAGGAAAGGAAAGAAGGACTAATAAGAAGCAAAGGGGAAAAATAGAGAAGAGAAGGAAAGAAGGACGAATAAGAGGGAAAGGGAGAGAAAGAAAGAAGGGAAGGACATAAAGAATAAAGTGAATAGGGAGAGAAAGAAAGAAGGGAAAGAAAGAAGGATGAAACAAAAGAAAATTTTGAGTAAAAAAGGGAAGGAAAGAAGGATGAATAAGAGGAAAAGGAGAGAAAGGGAGAAGAAAGAAAGGAGGGAAAGAAGGACCAATAGAAGGAAACCGAGGAGAAAGAGAGAAGGGAAAGAAAAAAGAATGAATAAGAGGAAAAGGATGGGAAAGAAAGAAAAGGAAAGAAGGAAGAATGAGAGGAAAAGGATGAAAAATAAAGGGAAAGAAAGATGGAAGAATAAGAAGAAAAGTAAGAGAAAGAAAGAGGAGACGGAAAGAAGGACGAATAAGAGGAAAAGGATGAGAAATAAAGAAGCAAAGGAAAAATGGAAAACGGCAAGAAAAGGATGAGAAAGAAGAGAAGAAATAAGGACAAATAAAGAGGAAAAGGATGAGAAGGAAGAGAAGAAATAAGGACAAATGAAGAGGAAAAGGATGAGAAAGAAAGAAGAAAGGGAAAACAGAACGAATAAGAGGAAAAAAGATTAGAAAGAAGGGAATGAATGTTAGACAAATAAGAGGAAAAGTATGAGAAATAAAAGAAGGGAAGGACATAAGGAAGAATAAGGTGAAAAGGTAGAAAAAGAAAGGAGAGAAAGAAAGAAGGGCGAATAAAAGAAAAATGTTGAGTCAAGAAGAATGGAAGGACATAATGATGAATAAGAGGAAAAGGAGGAGAAAGAAAAAAAAGAGACGAAAGAAGGACGGATAACAGGAAAATGAGAAGAATGAAAGAAGGACGAATAGAGGAAAATGGAAGGAAAGAAGGGAAAGGAAGGGAAGAACGAAGGACTAATAAAGGAATAGGAGGAGAAAGAAAGAAGGGAAAGAAAGACAGACAAATGGGAAGAAAAGGGCGAGAAAGGGAACGAAATAAGGACGAATAAGAGGAAAAGGGGGAAAAGAAGGAAGGGAAAAAAGGGGCGAATAAGAGAAGTGAGAGAAAGAACGAAGTGCAGGAAAGAAGAAAGACTAAGAGGAAAATGAGGAGGTAGAGAGAAGGAAAGGAAAGAATGACTAATGAGAGGAAAGGGGGGAAAAGAGAGAAAGGAAAGAAAGAAAAACGAATAAGAGGAAAAGAATGAAAAAGAAAGAAGGGAAAGAAAACGGGACAAATGAGAGTAAAAGGAGGAGAAAGAAAGAAGAAAAGGAATGACAAAGAAGAGGAAAAGGGAGAGAGAGAAAAGCGAAGGAAAGAAGGACGAATTAGAGGAAAACGAGGAAAAAAGAAAGAAGGGAAGAAAAAACAGACAAATGAGATGAAAAGGGTGAGATAAATGGGATTGATAGAAGGATGAATAAGAGGAATAGGATGAGAAAGAAAGAAAGGAAAGAAAGACGAATAACAGGAAAACGAGAAAAAAAATCGGAAGGAAAGAAGGATGAATAAGAGAAAAAAGGATAATAAGAAAGAAAAAAAGGAAGGAAAAAAGGATGAATAAGAGGAAGTGCAGGAGACAGAAAGTAAGGAAAGAAAGAAGGACAAATAAGAGGAAAAGGATGATAATGGAACAAGAGAAGGAAAGAAAGACGAATATGATGAAAAGGATGAGAAAAGAAGAAGAAAAGGAAAGAAGGACGATTAAGAGGAAAAAGATGAGAAAGAAGAAGGGAAGTAAATAAGGAATATTAAGAAGAAAATGAGAAAGAAAGAAGGGAAACAAGACAAATAAATAAGAAGAAAAGAGGGAGAAAGAAGTACGAATAAGTTGAAACGGGAGATAAAGAAAGATGGATGAATAAAAGGAAAATGTTGAGTATAAAAGAAAGGCAGGAAAAATGGATGACAAAGAGGAAAAGGAGGAGAAAGAAAGAAGGTAAGGAAAGAAGGACAAATGAGAGGAAAAGGACGGAAAATAAAGAAGGGAAGGAAAGACAGATGAATAGGAAGGAAAATTATGAGAAAAAGGAAGAGAAGGAAAGAAGGACGAGTAAGAGGAAAAGGATGAGAAAAAAAGAAGGGAAGAAGAGTAACCCGAATAAAAGGAAAAGGGAGAAAAGAGAAAAGGGAAGGAAAGAAGGATGAATAAGAGGAAAAGATTAAAAAAGAAGGGTGGAAGAGGAAAGAATGAGGAAAATGATGAGAAGGAAAGGAAAGGAAAGAAGGACGGATGAGAGAAAGAGAGGGGAAAAGAGAAGGGAAGGAAAGGAGAGCAAATAAAAGGAAAAGGGAGAGAAGGGACGAAGGGAAGAAAGAGGGAAGAATAAGAGGAAAAAGAGGAAAAAGAAATGGAAGTAAAGATAGACGAATAAGAGGAAAACATGAGAAAGAAAGCAGAAAAAGAAAGATGGACGAATAAATGGACGAGGAGAAAAAAGATCGGAAGGGTAGAAGGACGAGGAGAAAAAAGATCGGAAGGGTAGAAGGACGAATAATAGGCAAGAAATTAGAAAGAAAGAATAGAAGGAAAGAAGGACGAATAAAAGGAAAAGGATGAGAATGAAAGCTGGGAATGTAAGACGGACGAATATGTGGATGTGAGGGAGAAAGAAAGTAGGAAAGGAAAACAGGATGAATAAGAGGAAAAGGATGAGAAAGAAAAAAAAAGAGGGAAAGAAGGACGAACAAGAGGAAAATGATAAGAAAGGTAAAAGAAAAGGAAAGAAGGGCGAATCAGATTAAAAGGATAAAAAAGTAATAAGAAGGAACGAAGAATTAATAAGAGAAAAAGGATGAAAAAGAAAGAAGAGAAGGAAGGATGGAGGATTAAGAGTAAAATGTTGAGAAAGAAAGAAGGGAAGGACATAAGGAAGAATAAGGTGAAAAGAGAGGGAAAGAAAGAAGGATGAATAAAAGAAAAATGTTGAGTAAAGGAGAGAAGGACGAATAAGAGGAAAAGAAGAAAGAAAGAATGAAAGTAAAGAAGGAAGAATAACAGGAGGGGAGAAAAATGAAAGAAGGAAGAATAAGAGGAAAATGGGATGAAAGAAAGAAGGGAAGGAAAGAACGAAGAAAAAATAAGAAGATCAAGAGGAGAAAGGAAGTAGGGTAAGGAAGAAGGACGAGTAAGAGGTAAATGAGGAGAAAGAAAGAAGGGAAAGAAAGACTGGCTAATAAGAAGAAAAGGGTGAGAACAGGAAAGAAACTAGGACGAATAAGAGGAAAAGGATGAGAAATAAAGAAGGGAAGGACATAAGGAAGAATAAGGCGAAAGGGAGAGAAAGAAAGAAGGGGAAGAAATTAGGATGAATGAAAGGAAAATGTTTAGTTAAAATGAAGGGAAGGAAAGAAGGATGAATAAGAGGAAAAGGAGGATAAAGAAAGAAAGGGAGGTAAAAGGGAGGAATAACAAGAAGGAGTAGAAAGAAAGAAGGACGAATAAGAGGACAACAGGGAGAAAGAAAGAAGGGAAGGAAAGAACTAAGGTAAAAAAAAGAATAGGAGGAGTAAGAAAACACAAAAAAAAACAAAAAAAAAATGGAAAGAAGGACGATTAAGTAGTAGAAGATGAGAAATAAGGGAAGGAAAGAAGGAATAAGAGGGAAAGTAGGTGACAGAAAGAAGGGATAGAAAGAGAGACAAATAAGAGGAAAAGAAGGAGAAAGAAAGAAGAGAAGGAAACAACGACGGATAACAAGTAAAGGATAAAAAAAAAGATGGTCGAATAAAGGGAACAGGGCAGAAAGAGAGGGAAAGATAAAAAACGAAGGAAAGGGAGGAGGGGAGAAAGAAAGAGGGAAGGAAAGGAGAACGAATAGAAGTTAAAAATATGACAGAAGGGAAGGAAAAAAGGATAAGAAGAAATGTATGAGAAAGAAAAAAAAGAAGGAAAGAAGGACGAATAAGAGGAAAAAGGAGATAAATATAAGGGAAGAAAAAAAGGAATAAGAGGAAAAGATTGAGAAAGCAAGAAGGGTAGGAAAGAAGAAAGAATAAGGAAAAAATATGAGAAAGAAAGAAGGGAAGGAAAGAAGGCGAATAAGAGGGAAAAGGAAAAAGAAGGTAAGCAAAAAAAGGGGCGATTAAGAGAAAAATTGAGAGGAAGAAAGAAGGGAAGGAAAGATGGATGAATAAGAGGAAAAGATTGAGAGATAGAAGGGCAGGAAAGACGAAATAATAAGAGGAAAAAGAGGAGAAAGAATGAAGGAAAGGAAAAAAGGACCAAGTGAAAACGGGAGAGAAAGAAAAAAAAAGGAAAGAGCATATAAGAGGAAAAGCATGAAGAAGAAAGAAGGGAAATAAAAATGGACGAATGAGAGTAAAAGGAGGAGGAAGAGAAAGGGGAAGGAAAGGACGACTAAGAGTAAAACAAGGCGAAAGAAAGAAGGGAAGAAAACATAGACAAATGGGAGAAAAAGGGTGACAAAGATGGGAATGATAGAAGGACGAATAAGAGGAAAGAGATGAGAAAGATAGAGGAGAAAGAAAGAAGGACGAATAAGAGGAAAGAGATGAAAAAGATAGAGGAGAAAAAAAGAAGGACGAATAAGAGGAAAGAGATGAGAAAGATAGAGGAGAAAGAAAGAAGGACGAATAAGAGGAAAGAGATGAGAAAGATAGAGGAGAAAGAAAGAAGGACGAATAAGAGGAAAGAGATGAAAAAGATAGAGGAGAAAAAAAGAAGGACGAATAAGAGGAAAGAGATGAGAAAGATAGAAGAGAAAGAAAGAAGGACGAATAAGAGGAAAGAGATGAAGAAGATAGAGGAGAAAAAAAGAAGGACGAATAAGAGGAAAGAGATGAGAAAGATAGAGGAGAAAGAAAGAAGGACGAATAAGAGGAAAAGGATAAGAAACCAATAAGGGAAGGAAAGAAGGCTGAATAAGAGGAAATGGGGGAGAAAGAAAGTAGGGAAAGAAAGAAGGATGAATAAGAGGAACGGGAAGAGAAAGGGGATATAAAGAAGCACGAATAATAGGAAAACGAGGAAAAAGAAAGAAGGGAAGAAAAGACAGAAAAATTAGAGGAAAAGAGCGAGAAAGAAAGAAGGAAAAGAAAGATGAACAAATAAAAGAACAACGAGGAGAAAATCGATAGAAAGGAAAGAAGGATGAATAAGAAAAAAAGCGAAAGAAAGAATAGAAGGAAAGAAGGACGAATAAAAGGAAAAGGATGAAAAGGAAAGACGGGCATAGAAGAAGGACGAATGAGAGAAAATGGTGGAGAAAGAAAGTAGAGAAATAAAGGACAAATAAGAAGAAAAGGATGAGAAAGAAAGAAAAAAAGGAAAGAAAGACAATTAAGAGAATAAGGATGAGAAAGAAAGCAGGAAAAGAAATAAGGACGATTAAGAGGAAGAGAGAGAATGAAGTACGAATAAGAGGGAAAGGGTGAAAAAGAAAGTAGGGAAAGAAAGAAAGATGAATAAGATGAAAAAAAGATGGAAAAAAGCAAAATGTACAGAAAGAAGGGAAAAAAAGGAGGATGAATATGAGGAAAATGAGGAGAAGGAAAGAAGGAAAATAAGACAAAAATGGGGAGAAAGTAAGAAGGGAAGGAAAGAAAAAAGGACGAATTAGAGGAATAAGACGAGAAAGAAGGGAAGGGAAGAAGAACGAGTAAGAAGAAAATGGGGAGAAAGAAAGGAAGGAAAGAAGGTCAAATAAAAAGAAAGAGGGAAAAAAGACAGAAGAAAGGGAAAGAAGGCTGAATAAGAAGAGGAAGATAAAAAGAAAGAGGGGAAGAAAGGAAGGACGAATAAGAGAAAAAGAATGAAAAAGAAAGAAGGGAAGGAAAGAAGCAGGAATAAGAGGAAAAGGAGGAGAAAGAAAGAAAGAAAGGCAAAGGAGAGGAAAAGCAGGAGAAAGATAGAGAGGGAAGAAAAGAAGGACGAATAAGTGGAAAAGGATGAGAGAGAAAGAAGGAAAGGTATGAAGGACGAATATGACGAAAAGGATTAGAAAGAAAGGAGGAAGGGAAAGAAGGGCGACTAAGAGGAAAAGGGGGAGAAAAAAAGAAGGGATGGAAAATGGATGAATAAAAAAGAAAGGATGAGAAAGAAATAATGGAAGGAAACAAGGATGAAAAAAAGAGGAAAAAGGTGAGAAAAAAAGAAGTGAAAGAAAGAAGGACGAATAACAGGAAAAGGGAGAGAAAGAAAGAGGGGACTGAAGGAAGTATGACTAAAAGGAAAAGGATTAGGAAGAAAGAATGGAAGCAAAGGACGAATCAGAGGAAAAGGAAAAGAAAGAAAGGAGGGAAGGAAAGAAGCACGAATAAGAGGAAAATGAGAAAGAAGAAAGGGAAGGAGAGAATGACGAATAAGAGGAAAAGAAGAGATTGAAAGAAGGATGAAATAGAGGAAAGATAAGAAAAAAGAAGAGAGGGAAAGATGGACGAATAAGAGGTAAAGGAAGAAAGAAAAAAGGGAAGGATAAAAGGACGGAGAAGAGGAAAAGGATAAGAAAGAAAGAATGGAAGGAAAGAAGAACATATAAGAGGAAAAGGAGGAGCAAGAAAGAACCGAAGGTTGGAAGGAGGAGCAAGAGGAAAAGGGTAGGGAAAGAAGGTACAATAAGAAGAAAAGAGGGAAACAGAAAAAATGGATGGATAGAAGGACGACTAAGATGAAAAGGATGCGAAAGAAAGAAGGGAATGAAAGACAGATGGATAAAAGCGAAGGAGGGGAAGGAAAGAAGGGAAGGAAATAAAGTAGAATACGAGGAAAAGCAGGAGAAAGAAAGAGGGAAGGAAAGAAAGATCAATAAGAAGGAAAGGATGAGAAAGATAGAATGGAAGGAAAGAAGGACTACTAAAAGGAAAAGGAGGAGAAAGAAAGAAGGGAACGAAAGAAGGATGAATAAGAAAGAAAGGATAAGATAGAGAGAATGGAAGGAAGAAGAAAAGAGAAGGAAGGAGATAGGGAGAAGGAAGAAAGGAAAAATTGATGAAGGAAAAAGGAGTGACAGGAAGGAAGAAGAAACAGAAAAGGGAAAAAGGGAGGAGGAAGGAAAAGGGCAGAGGGAAAAAAATGGAAGAGAAAGGAGAAAAGCAGGAAGGAGAAAGGGAGGAGGAAAGACAAAGGAGAGAATAAGGAGGACAAATTACAAAAGTATAGGGAAAAGGGAGGAGGAAGGAGAAAAAAGAAAAAGGAATAAGGGAGGAGGAAGGAGAAAGGTAAGAGAGGGAGGAGAAAGGAAAAAAAAGAGGAAGGAGAAAGGGAGGAAAGAAGGAGGAATAAGTTAGGAAGGAAAAAATGAGGAAGGAAGGAGAAAGGAGGAAGGAAAGGAAGGAGGAAGAAGAAAGGGATAAGGGAAAAGGGAGCAGGAAGGAGAAAAGGAGAAGGGAAAAGGGACCAAGGAAGGAGAAAGGAGGAGGGGAAATGGAAGAGGAAGCAGAAAAGAGAGAAGGGAAAATGTAGGAAGGAGACAGGATGAGGGAAAAGGGAGGAAGAAGGAGAAAGGGAGGAAGAAGGAGAAAGGGAGGAGGAAGAAGAAAAGGAGGAGAAAGGAGAGAGGGAGGAGGAAGAAGAAAAGGAGGAGAAAGGAGAGAGGGAGGAGGAGGGAAAACGGAATAGGGAGGAGGAGGGAAAACGGAATAGGGAGGAGGAGGGAAAACGGAATACGGAGAAGGGAAAAATGAGAGGAAGGAGAAAGGGAGGAGGAAGGAGAAAGGGAGGAAGGAAAAATTTAGGAAGGATAAAGGAGTGAAAGAGAGGATGAAGAAGAAAGGGAAAAAGGGAGGAGGAAAGAGATAGGAGGGAAAAGGGAGGAGGAAGGAAAAAGGAGGGAAAAAGAAGGACGACACAAAAAAGGAGAAGGGAAAGACAAAGGGAGGAAAGGAGGAGGAAGGAGGAAAGGAGGAGGAAGGAGGAAAGGAGGAGGAAGGAGGAAGGGAGGAAGGAAAAAGGATGAAGGAAGGAGAAAAGAGGAAGGAAGGGGAGAAAGAAGAAGAAAGGGAGAAGGGAAAAGGGAGGAGGAAGGAGAAAGGGAAAAGGAAAAAAAGATGAAAGAAGTAGAAAAGAGGAGGGAAATGGAGAAGGAAGCAGAAAGTGAGAAGGGACAAAGGGAGGAGGAAGGAGAAATGGAGAGGAAGAAGAACAAGAGGAGGGAGGAGAAATGGAGGAGGAAGAAGAACAAGATGAAGGAGAGAGTGAGGAGGAGGGAAAAAGGAGAAAGTGGAAAATAAAAGAGGAAGTAGAAAAGGAGGGGGAAGGATAAAAGGAGGAGGAAAGAGAAAGGGAAAATGAAGGAGAAAGGGAGAAGGAAGGAGAAAGGGAGGAGGAAGGGGAAAGGAAAAAGGAATGAGAAAGGGTGAAGGAGAAAGGGAGAAGGAAGGAGAGAGTGAGGAAGAAAAAAGGAGTGAAAGAGAGGAAAAAGAAGAAAGGAAGGAGGAAAGAGAAATGGAGGGAGAAGAAGAACAAGAGGAGGAAGAAGAACAAGAGGAGGAAGGAGAGGGGGAGGAGGAGGGAAAAAGGAGAAAGAGAGGAGGGGAAAATGAAAGAGAAACGCGAAAAGGAAAAGGAAAAAAGGAAGAGGAAGGAGAAAGGGAAAATGAAGGAGAAAAGGAGGAGGAAGGAGAAAAGGAGGTGGAAGGAAAAAGGGAGGAAGATGGAGAAAAGGGGAAGGAAGGAGGAAGGAGAAAGGGAAAAGGAATTAAAAAGGGAGAAGGAGAAAGGGAGAAGGAAGGAGAATGTCAGGAAGAAAAAAAAGAGGAGTGAAAGAGAGCAAGAAAAAGAAAGAGAGGAGTAAAGAGAAAGGAGGGAAAAGGGAGGTGGTAGGAGAAAGGAAAGAAAAGGAAGGAAAAGGGGAGAAGGGAAAAAGAAAGGGAGGAAAGGAGGAGAAAGGAAAAAGGATGAAGGAAGGAGAAAGGAGGAGGGAAAGGGAAAAGGAAGAAGAAAGGAAGATAGGAAAAATGGAGGAGCAATGAGAAAGGGAGAAGGATAAAAGATGAAAGGCGAAAGGAGGAGGGAAATGGAGGAGGATGCAGAAAGTGAGAAGGGACAAAGGGAGGAGGAGGGAGACAGGAGGAGGGAAAAGGAAGGAGGAAGGATAAAGGTAGAAGGAAGAAGAAAAAGAGGAGGAAGGAGAAATGGAGGAGGAGGAAGAAAGAGAGAGGGAAAAGGTGCACAAAATAGAAAAGAAGAGGGAAAAGGGAGGAGGAAGGAGAAATAGAGGAGGAAAAAGAACAAGAGGAAGAAGGAGAGAGGGAAGAGGAGGGAAAAAAGAGAAGAAAGAAGGAAGAAGATAGAAAGAGGGAAAAGGGAGGACAAAATAGAAAAGAAGAGGGAAAATGGGGGAGGAAGGAGAAAAGAATAAGGGAGGAGGAAGGAGAGAGGAAGAAGGGAAAAGGAAGAGAGAAGGAAAATTGGAGAAAGGAAAAGGAAGAAGGAAGGAGAAATGGAGAAGGGAAAAAGGAGGAGAAAGGAGAAGAGCAGGAGGAAGGAAAAAAGGAAGAAGAAAGGCTAAGGAGGAGGGAAAAGGAAGGAGGAAGAAGAAAGGGAGGTCAAAATAGAAAAAGAGGGAAAAGGGAGGAAGAAGGAGAAAGGGAAAAGAGAGGAGGAAGGAGAAAAAAAAATAAGGGAGGAGGAAGGAGAAAGGGAAGAGAGGGAGGAGAAAGGAAAAAGGATGAAGGAAGGAGAAAGGAGGAGGCATTAGGGTAGAGGAAGGAAAGGGAGGAGGAAGAAGAAAGGGAGATGCGAAAATGGGAGGAGGAAGGAGAAAGGGTAAAGGGAAAAAGATGAAGGAAGGAGAAAGGAGGAGGGAAATGGAGGAGGAAGCAAAAAGAGAGAACGGAAGAAGGGAGGAGGAAGGAGACAGGATGAGGGAAAAGGGAGGAGGAAGGAGAAATGGAGGAGGAAAAAGAACTAGAGGAGGAAGGAGGAGGGAAAACGGAGAAAGGGAGGAGGGTAAAATGAAAGAGTAAGGAGAAAAGGAGGAAGAGGGAGAAAGAGTAAAGGGATGAGGAAGGAGAAAGGGAGGAAGAAAAAATTGAGGAAGGATAAAGGAAGAGTGTAAGGGAGGAAGAAGAAGAAAGGTAGAAGGGAAAAAGGGAGGAGAAAGAAGAAAAGCAGGAAGGGGAAAGGGAAGGGGAAAGACAAAGGAGGAGGGAAAAGGAAGGAGGAAGAACAAAGGGAGATGGAAAAGCGAGGAAGAAGGAGAAATGGAAAAGGGAGGAGGAACGAGAAAGGGAAGAGAGGGAGGAGAAAGGAAAAAGGAAGGAAGGAAAAAGGGAGGAAAGGAGAAGGAAGGAGGAAGGAAAAAGGATGAAGAAAGGAGAAAGGGAGGAAGGATAGGGAAGAGGAAGAAGAAAGAGAAAAATGAAAAAGGGAGGAGGGAGGGACAAAAGGAGGGGAAAAGGAGGAGGAAGGAGAAAGGGAGGAGGGAGGAGAAAGGGAGGACGGAGAAAGGGAGGAGGGAGGAAAAGGGGAGGAAGAAGAAAAGGAGGAAGGAGAAAGGAAGGACGAAATAAGGGGAAAAGAAGGAAGGGAAGAGGGTAAAAGGGAGGAAGATGGAAAAAAAGGAGGAGGAAGGAGAAAGGGAGGTGGGAAAAAGGAAAGAGGGAAAAAGGGTGGTGGATAGAAAAAGGGAAAGAGAGGAAGGGGAAAAAGGGAGGAGGAAGGAGAAAGGGAGTAGGGAGGAGAAATGGAGGAGATAATAAGGGAAGGAGAAAGCGAGGAGAAAGGAGAAAGGGAGCAGGAAGGAGAAATGGAGGGAGAAGAAAAAGAGAAGGAAGGACAGAGGGGGGAGGAGGGAAAAAGAGAAAAAGAGGAGGGAAAAATGAAAGAGTAAGGAGAAAAGGAGGAAGAGGGAGGAGGAAGGGTGAAGGAAGGAGAAAGGGTGGAAGGAAAAATTGAGGAAGGAAAAAGGAAATGTGAAAGGGAGGAAGAAGAAATAGAAAATGGAAAAAGGGAGGAGGAAGGAGAAAGACAGAAGGACAAAAATGAAGAAGAAAGGAGACAAGCAGGATGGAGACAGGGAGGAGGAAAGACAAAGGAGGGAATAAGGAGGGCAAATTACAAAAGAGGAGGAAAAAGGGAGTAAGAAGAAGGAAAAAGGGAGGAGAAAGGAATAAGGGAGGAGGAAAGAGAAAGGGAGGAAAGGAGGAGAAATGAGAAAGTGAGGAAGGAAGGAAAAAGGAGTAGAAAGGAGGAAGTGAGCGAGAAAAGAGAAAGGAAAGGGAGGAGGAAGAAGAAAGGAGAAGGGTAAAAGGATCAAGGAAGGAAAAAGGAGGAGGGGAAATGGAAGAGAAGCAGAAAGGGAGAAGGGACAAAGGTAGGAAGAAGGAGACAGGTGGGAGGAAGAAGAACGAAAGGAAGAAAGAAAAATGGATGAGGAAGAAGAACAAGAACAGGAAGGAGAAATGGAGGAGGAAGAAGAACAAGAGGAGGAAGAAGAACAAGAGGAGGAAGGAGAAATGGAAGAGGAAGAAGAACAAGAGGAGGAAGGAGAGAGGGAGGAGGGAAAATGTAAGAGGAAGGAGAAAGGAAGGAAGGAGAAAGGGAAAAGGAATGAGAGAGGGAGAAGGAAGGGAAAATTGAGGAAGGATAAGGGAATGAAAGAGAGGAAGAAGAAGAAGAAAGGAAAAAGGGAAAAAGGGAGGAGGAAGGAGAAAGGAGGTGGGAAAAGTGAAGAGGAAGGAGAAAGTAGGAGGGAAAGGGAAGGAGGACGGAAAAAGGGAGAAGGGAAAGATCAAGGGAGGAAAGGAGGAGGAAGGAAAAACGATGAAGGTAGGAGAAAGGAGGAAGGAAAGGGAGGAAGAAGAAATGGAGAAGGGAAAAGGGAAGGAGAAAGGGGAAAGGGAGAAGGGAAAAAAAGACGAAAGGAGAAAAGAGAAGGGGAATGGAGGAGGAAGCACAAAGCGAGAAGGGACAAAGGGAGGAGGAAGAACAAGAGGAGGAAGAAGAAATGGAGGAGAAAGAAGAGCAATAGGAAGGAGACAGTGAGGAGGAGGGAAAAAGGGAGGAGGGGAAAATGAAAGAGGAAGGAGAAAATGAGGAGGAAGGAAAAGGGAAAGGGAAGGAAAAAGGGAGAAGGAAGGAGAAATGGAGGAGGGAGAAGAAAAAGAGGAGGAAGGAGAGAGGGAGAAGGAAGGAAAACGGAGAAAGGGAGGAGGGAAAAAGATGAAAGAAGGAGAAAAGAGGAGGGAAATGGGGGAGAAAGAAGAAAGTGAGAAGGGACAAAGGGAGGAGGAAGGAGAAATGGAGGAGGAAGAAGAACAAGAGAAGGAAGGAGAAATAGAGGAGAAAGAAGAACAAGAGGAAGGAGAGAGTGAGGAAGAGGGAAAAAGGAGAAAGGGAGGTGGGGAAAATAAAAGAGGAAGGAGAAAAGGAGAAGAAATGAGAAAGAGAAAAGGAAGGAGAAAGAGAGAAGAAGAAAGGGAGAAGGAAGGAGAATGTGAGAAAAAAAAGGAGTGAAAGAGAGGAAGAAGAAGAAAGGGGGAGGCAGAAGAAAGGAGGGAAAATGGAAAAGTAAGGACACAGGAGGGAAAAGGAAGGAGGAAGGAAAAAGGAAGAAGGGAAAAAGAAAGGGAGGAAAGGAAGAGGAAGGAGGAAGGGAGGAAGGAAAAAAGATGAAGGAAGGAGAAGAGAGAAAGGAAAGGGAGGAGGAAGAAGGAAGGGAGAAGGGAAATGAGGAGGAGGAAGGAAAAAGGAAGGGAAAGAGAAAGGGAGGAAAAGAGGAATGAGGAATGGAGGAAGGAAAAAAAGACGAAGGAAGGAGAAAGAAGGAGGAAGCAGAAAGTGTGAAGACAAAGGGAGTAGGAAGGAGACAGGATGAGGGAAAAGGGAGGAGGAAGGAGATAGGATGAGGGGAAAGGGAGGAGGAAGGAGAAATGAAGGAGAAAGAAGAACAAGAGGAAGGAGAGAGGGAGGAGGAGGGAAAAAGGAGAAAGAGAGGGGGGAAATTAAAGAGGAAGGAGGAAAGGAGGCGGAAGGAGAAAGGGAAAATGGAGGAGAAAGGGAGAAGGAAAGAGAAAGGGAGGAGGAAGAAGAACTAGAGGAAGAAGGAGAGAGGGAGGAGGAATGAAAAAGGAGAAAGAGAGGAGGGGAAAATGAAAGAGGGAGGGGAAAAGGAGGAGGAAGGAGAAAGGAAAAAGGGAAAAAAGACGGAAGAAGAAAAGAGGAGGGAACTGGAGGAGGAAGAAGAAAGAGAGAAGGGACAAAGGGAGGAGGAAGAAGAACAAGAGGAGGAAGGAGAAATGGAGGAGAAAGAAGAACAAGAGGAAGGAAACAGTGAGGAGGAGGGAAAAGGGGAGGAGGGGAAAATGGAAGAGGAAGGAGAAAAGGTGGAGGAAGGAAAAGGGAAAAGGAAGGAAAAGGGGAGAAGGAAGGAGAAAGAGAGTAGTAAGGAGAAATGGAGGGAGAAGAAAAAGAGAAGGATTGAGAGAGAGAGAAGGAAGGAAAACGGAGAAAGGGAGGAGGGAAAAAAGATGAATGAAGGAGAAAAGAGGAGGGAAATGGGGGATAAAGAAGAAAGTGAGAAAGAACAAAGGGAGGAGGAAGGAGAAATGGAGGAGGAAGAACAAGAGGAGGATGGAAAAATAGAGGAGAAAGAAGAACAAGAGGAAGGAGAGAGGAGGAGGAGGGAAAAAGGAGAAAGGGAGGTGGGGAAAATGAAAGAAGAAGGAGAAAAGGAGGAGAAATGAGAAAGAGAAAAGGAAGGAGAAAGGGAGAAGGAGAAAGGGAAAAGGAGAAAGGGAAAAGGAAGAAAAAGGAGTGAAAGAGATAAGAAAAAGAAAGGGGGAGGAAGGAGAAAGGAGGGAAATGGAAAAGGAAGGAGACGGGAGCGAAAAGGAATGAGGAAGTAAAAAGGAAAAAGGGAAAGAGAGGAAAGGAAGAGGAAGGAAGAAGGGAGGAAGGAAAAAAGATGATTGAAGGAGAAAGGAGGAAAGAAAGGGAGGAGGAAGAAGAAAGGGAGAAGGGAAAAGGGGAGGAGCAAGGAAAAATGAAGGGAAAGAGAAAGGGAGAAAAGGAGGAGGAAGGAGGAAGGGGAAAGGGAGGAGGGAAATGATGGAGAAAGCAGAAAGTGAGAAGGTACAAAGGGAGGAGGAAGGAGAAATGGAGGAGGAAGAAGAACAAGATGAGGATGGAGAAATAGAGGAGAAAGAAAAACAAGAGGAAGGAGAGAGTGAGGAAGAGGGAAAAAGGAGAAAGGGAGGTGGGGAAAATGAAAGAGGAAGGAGAAAAGGAGAAGAAAGGGGAAAGAGAAAGAGAGAAGGAGAAAGGGAGAAGGAAGGAGAATGTGAGAAAAAAGGAGTGAAAGAGAGGAAGAAGAAGAAAGGGGGAGGAAGGAGAAAGGAGGGAAAACGGAAAAGTAAGGACACAGGAAGGAAAAGGAAGGAGGAAGGAGGAAGGAAAAGGGAAGAAGGGAAAGAGAAAGGGAGGAAAGGAAGAGGAAAGAAGAAGGGAGGAAGGAAAAAAGATGAAGGAAGGAGAAAGGAGGAAAGAAAGGGAGGAGGAAGAAGAAAGGGAGAAGGGAAAAGAGGAGGAGCAAAAAAAATGAAGGGAAAGAGAAAGGGAGGAAAGAAGGAGGAAGGAGGAAGGGGAAAGGGAAGAGGGAAAAAATATGAAAGAAGGAGAAAAGAGGAGGAAAATGGGGGATAAAGAAGAAAGTGAGAAGGGACAAAGGGAGGAGGAAGGAGAAATGGAGGAGGAAGAATAACAAGAGGAGGATGGAGAAATAGAGGAGAAAGAAGAACAAGAGGAAGGAGAGAGTGAGGAAGAGGGAAAAAGGAGAAAGGGAGGTGGGGAAAATGAAAGAGGAAGGAGAAAAGGAGGAGAAATGAGAAAGAGAAAAGGAAGGAGAAAGGGAGAAGGAAGGAGAAAAAGAGGAAAAAAAGGAGTGAATGAGGAAGAAGAAGAAGAAAGGGGGAGGAAGGAGAAAGGAGGGAAAATGGAAAAGGAAGGAGACGGGAGGGAAAAGGAAGGAGGAAGTAAAAAGGAAGAAGGGAAAGAGAAAGGGAGGAAAGGAAGAGGAAAGAAGAAGGGAGGAAGGAAAAAAGATGAAGGAAGGAGAAAGGAGGAAAGAAAGGGAGGAGGAAGAAGAAAGGGAGAAGGGAAAAGGGGAGGAGCAAGGAAAAATGAAGGGAAAGAGAAAGGGAGAAAAGGAGGAGGAAGGAGGAAGGGGAAAGGGAGGAGGGAAAAAAGATGAAAGAAGGAGAAAAGAGGAGGGAAATGATGGAGAAAGCAGAAAGTGAGAAGGGACAAAGGGAGGAGGAAGGAGAAATGGAGGAGGAAGAAGAACAAGAGGAGGATGGAGAAATAGAGGAGAAAGAAAAACAAGAGGAAGGAGAGAGTGAGGAAGAGGGAAATAGGAGAAAGGGAGGTGGGGAAAATGAAAGAGGAAGGAGAAAAGGAGAAGAAAGGGGAAAGAGAAAGAGAGAAGGAGAAAGGGAGAAGGAAGGAGAATGTGAGAAAAAAGGAGTGAAAGAGAGGAAGAAGAAGAAAGGGGGAGGAAGGAGAAAGGAGGGAAAACGGAAAAGTAAGGACACAGGAAGGAAAAGGAAGGAGGAAGGAGGAAGGAAAAGGGAAGAAGGGAAAGAGAAAGGGAGGAAAGGAAGAGGAAAGAAGAAGGGAGGAAGGAAAAAAGATGAAGGAAGGAGAAAGGAGGAAAGAAAGGGAGGAGGAAGAAGAAAGGGAGAAGGGAAAAGAGGAGGAGCAAAAAAAATGAAGGGAAAGAGAAAGGGAGGAAAGAAGGAGGAAGGAGGAAGGGGAAAGGGAAGAGGGAAAAAATATGAAAGAAGGAGAAAAGAGGAGGAAAATGGGGGATAAAGAAGAAAGTGAGAAGGGACAAAGGGAGGAGGAAGGAGAAATGGAGGAGGAAGAATAACAAGAGGAGGATGGAGAAATAGAGGAGAAAGAAGAACAAGAGGAAGGAGAGAGTGAGGAAGAGGGAAAAAGGAGAAAGGGAGGTGGGGAAAATGAAAGAGGAAGGAGAAAAGGAGGAGAAATGAGAAAGAGAAAAGGAAGGAGAAAGGGAGAAGGAAGGAGAAAAAGAGGAAAAAAAGGAGTGAATGAGGAAGAAGAAGAAGAAAGGGGGAGGAAGGAGAAAGGAGGGAAAATGGAAAAGGAAGGAGACGGGAGGGAAAAGGAAGGAGGAAGTAAAAAGGAAGAAGGGAAAGAGAAAGGGAGGAAAGGAAGAGGAAAGAAGAAGGGAGGAAGGAAAAAAGATGAAGGAAGGAGAAAGGAGGAAAGAAAGGGAGGAGGAAGAAGAAAGGGAGAAGGGAAAAGGGGAGGAGAAAGGAAAAAGGAAGAAGGGAAAGAGAAAGGGAGGAAAGGAGGAGGAAGGAGGAAGGGGAAAGGTGGGAGGGAAAAAAGATGAAAGAAGGAGAAAAGAGGAGGGAAATGGGGGAGAAAGCAGAAAGTGAGAAGGGACAAAGGGAGGAGGAAGGAGAAATGGAGGAGGAAGAAGAATAAGAGGAGGATGGAAAAATAGAGGAGAAAGAAGAACAAGAGGAGGGAGAGAGTGAGGAAGAGGGAAAAAGTAGAAAGGGAGGTGGGGAAAATGAAAGAGGAAGGAGAAAAGGAGGAGAAATGAGAAAGAGAAAAGGAAAGAGAAAGGGAGAAGGAAGGAGAAAAATAGGAAAAAAGGAGTGAAAGAGGAAGAAATAGGAAGAAAGGGGGAGGAAGGAGAAAGGAGGGAAAATGGAAAAGGAAGGAGACGGGAGAGAAAAGGAAGGAGGAAGTAAAAAGGAAGTAGGGAAAGAGAAAGGGAGGAAAGGAAGAGGAAAGAAGAAGGGAGGAAGGAAAAAAGATGAAGGAAGGAGAAAGGAGGAAAAAAAGGGAGGAGGAAGAAGAAAGGGAGAAGGGAAAAGGGGAGGAGGAAGGAAAAAGGAAGATGGGAAAGAGAAAGGGAGGAAAGGAGGAGGAAGGAGGAAGGGGAAGGGGGTAGGGAAAAAAAGATGAAAGGAGAAAAGAGGAGGGAAATGGGGGAGAAAGCAGAAAGTGAGAAGGGACAAAGGGAGGAGGAAGGAGAACAAGAGGAGGATGGAGAAATAGAGGAGAAAGAAGAACAAGAGGAAGGAGAGAGTGAGGAAGAGGGAAAAAGGAGAAAGGGAGGTGGGGAAAATGAAAGAGGAAGGAGAAAAGGAGGAGAAATGAGAAAGAGAAAAGGAAGGAGAAAGGGAGAGGGAAGGAGAAAAAGAGGAAAAAAGGTGTGAAAGAGGAAGAAGAAGAAGAAAGGGGGAGGAAGGAGAAAGGAGGGAAATAGAAAAGGAAGGAGACGGGAGGGAAAAGGAAGGAGGAAGTAAAAAGGAAGAAGGGAAAGAGAAAAGGAGGAAATGAAGAGGAAAGAAGAAGGGAGGAAGGAAAAAAGATGAAGGAAGGAGAAGGGAGGAAGGAAAGGGAGGAGGAAGAAGAAAGGGAGAAGGGAGAAGAGGAGGAAGAAGGAGAAAGGGAGAAGGGAAAAAAGTTGAAAGAAGGAGAAAGGAGGAGGAAAATGGAGGAGGAAGCAGAAAGTGAGAAGGGACAAAGGGAGGAGGAAGGAGACAGGATGAAGGAAAAGGGAGGAGAACGGAGAAATGGAGGAGAAAGAAGAACAAGAGGAAGGAGAGAGGGAGGAGGAGGGAAAAGGGAGAAAGAGAGGGGGGAATTAAAGAGGAAGGGGAAAAGGAGGAGGAAGGAGTAAGGGAGGAGCAAGGAGAAGGGGAAAAGGAATGAGAAAGGGAGAAGGAAGGCAAAAGGGAGGAAGGAAAAAGGAGAAAGGAAAGAGAGGAGGAAGTAGAAATGGAGAAGGGAAAAAGGGAGGAGGAATATGAAAGGGAGATGGAAAAAGAAAGGACAAATGGAGGAGGAAGGATACAGGAGGAGGAAAAAGGAAGGAGAAATTGAGGAGGGAGAAAAACAAGAGCAAGAAGGAGTGAGGGAGGAGGAGGGAAAAAGGAGAAAGAGAGGAGGGGAAAATGAAAGAGGAAGGAGAAAAGGAGGAAGAAGGAGAAAAGGAGGAAGAAGGAGATAGGGAAAAGGAAGGAGAAAGAGAGAAGGAAGGAGAAAGAGAGAAGGAAGGAGAAAGGGAGGAGGAAGGAGAAAGGGAAAAGGAATGAAAAAGGGAGAAGTAAAAAGGGAGAGAGGAGGAGAAAGGGAGAAGGAAAGAGAAAGTGAGGAAGAAAGATGGAGGAGTGAAAGAGAAGAAAAAGAAGAAAGAGAAGAAGGAGAAAGGAGGGAAAAGGGAGAAGGAAGGATAAAGGAGGAGGGAAAAGGAAGGAGGAAGGAAAAAGGGAAAGAGAAAGTGAGGAAAAGGGGAAGGAGGAAGGAAAGAGAAAGAAGGAAGGAAAAGGAGGAGGAAGGAATAGGAGGAGGAAGAAGAAAGGGTGAAGGGAGAAAGAGAGAAGGGAAAAAGGGAAAAAAGATGACAGAAGGAGGAAGAAGGGAAATGGAGGAGGAAGAAGAAAGTGAGAAGGGACAAAGGGAGGATGGAGACAAGAGGAGGGAAAAGGAAGGAGGAAGGTAGGAGGAAGAAGAACAAGAGGAAAAAGAGAGGGAGGAAGAGGGGAAAAGGAGAAAGATAGGAGGGGATAATGAAAGAGGAAGGAGAAAAGGAGGAGGAAGGAGAGAAAAAGGATTAAAGGAGAAAGGGAAAAAGAGAAAGGGAGAAGGAAGGAGAAAGGAAGGAAGGGATTAGAAAGGGAGAAGGAAGGAGAAAGGGAGGAAGAAAACGGAGGAGTGAAAGAAAGGAGGAAGAAGAAAGGGAGAAGGGAAAAGGGAAGAAGAAAGGAGGGAAAAAGAAGGAGGAAGGAGAAATAGAGAAGGGAAAAGGAAGGAGGAAGGAGAAAGAGAGAAGAGGAAAAGGAGGAGAATGGAGAGAATCAGGAGGAAGGAGAAAAGGAGGAGGGAAATGAAAGAGGAAGGAGAAAAGGAGGAGTAAGGAAGGAGAAAGGGAAAAGGAAGGAGACAGGATGAAGTAAGGAGAAAGGGAAAGGGAAGGAGAAAAGGGGGAAGAAAAAATTGAGGAAGGAGAAAGGGGGAAGAAAAAATTGGGGAAGGAAAAAGGAGGAGTAAAAGAGAAGAAGAAGAAATGGAGGGAAAAGGGAGGAGGAAGGAGAAAGGAAGAGGGAAAAGGAAGGAGGAAGGAGAAAGAGAGAAGGGAAAAGGAAGGAGGAAGGAGAAAGGGAGAAGAAAGAAGAAGATCAGGAGGGAAGAGAAAAGGAGGAAAGTCAAAGGAGGAGGGAAAAAGGAAGGAGAAAGAAGAAACGTAGAGGTAAAAGGGAGGATAAAATAGAAAAGAGGAGGGGAAAGGAAGGAGGATGAACAAAGGGAGAGGGAAAAGGGAGGACCTACTGGAAAAGAAGAGGGAAAAGGGAGGAGGAAGGAGAAAGGGAAAAGAGAGGAGGAAGGAGAAAAGAATAAAGGAGGAGGAAGGAGAAAGGGAAGAGAGGGAGGAGAAAGGAAAAAGAGAGTAAGGATAAAGGATGAAGGAAGGAGAAAGGAGGAAGGAAAGGGAAGAGGAAGGAAAGGAAGGAGTTAGAAGAAAGGGAGAAGGGAGAAAGAGAGAAGGGGAAAAGGTAAAAAAAGATGAAAGAAGGAGGAAGAAGGGAAATGGAGGAGGAAGCAGAAAGTGAGAAGGGACAAAGGGAGGAGGAAGGAGACAAGAGGAGGGAAAAGGAAGGAGGAAGGTAGGAGGAAGAAGAACAAGAGGAAGAAGGCGAGTGGGAAGAGGGAAAACAGAAAATGAAAGAGGAAGGAGAAAAGGAGGAGGAAGGAGGAAAGGAGAGGAAGGAGAAAGGGAAAAAGAAGGAAAAAGAAAGAAGGAAGGAGACAGGAAGGAGTAAGGGAGAAGGGGAAAGGGAGAAGGAAGGAGAAAGGGAGGAAGAAAAAAGGAGGAGTGAAAGAAAGGAAGAAGAAGAAAGGGAGAAGGGAAAAAGGGAGGAAGGATAAAGGATGAAGGAAGGAGAAAGGAAAGGGAAGAGGGAAAAAAAGGATGGAAGAAGAAGAAAGGGAGAAGGGAAAAAGAGAGAAGGGGAAAAGAGAAAAAAGATGAAAGAAGGAGGAAGAAGGGAAATGGAGGAGGAAGCAGAAAGTGAGAAGGGACAAAGGGAGGAGGAAGGAGACAGGGGGAGGGAAAAGGAAGGAGGAAGGTATGAGGAAGAAGAACAAGAGGAAGAAGGAGAGAGGGAGCAGGAAGGAGTGGAAAGGAGAAAGGGAAGTAGAAAGAGAAAGGGAGAAGGAAGGAGAAAGGAAGGAGAAAGGGAGAAAGAGAAAGGGAGAAGGAAGGAGAAAGGGAGGAAGAAAAAAGGAGTGAAAGAAAGGAAGAAGAAGAAAGGGAGAAGAGAAAAAGGGAGAAAGGAGAAAGAAGGGAAAAGTTAGGAGGAAGGAGAAAGGAGGAGGGAAAAAATAGGAAGGAGAATGAGAGAAGGGAAAAGGAAGGCGTAAGGAGAAAGAGAGAAGGGGAAAACGGAGGAGAATGGAGAAAATCAGGAGGAAGGAGAAAAGAAGAGGGAAAATGAAAGAGGAAGGAGAAAAGGTGGAGTAAGGAAGGAGGAAGGGAGAAGGAATGAGAAAGGGAGAAGGAATGAGAAAGGGAGAAGGAAGGAGAAAGGGAGAAGTAAGGAGAAAGGAAAAAGGAAGGAGAAAGGGGGGAAGAAAAAATTGAGGAAGGAAAAAGAGTAAAAGAGAGGAAGAAGAAGAAATGGAGATGGAAAAAAGAGAGGAGCAAGGAGAATGGAGGGAAAAGGGAGGAGGAAGGAGAAAGAAGGAGGGAAAAGGAAGGCGGAAGGAGAAAGAGAGAAGGAAGGAGGAAGGTGAAAGGGAGAAGGGGAAAAGGGAGGAGAATGGAGAAAATCAAGAGGTAGGAGAAAAGGAGGAAAGTCAAAGGAGGAGGGAAGAGGGAAGAAGAAAGAAGAAAGGTAGAGGGAAAAGGGCGGATAAAATAGAAAAGAAAAGGGGAAAGGAAGGAGGATGAACAAAGGGAGAGGGAAAAGGGAGGACATAATAGAAAAGAAGAGGGAAAAGGGAAGAGGATGGAGAAAAGGAAAAGAGAGGAGGAAGGAGAAAAGGAAAAGAGAGGAGGAAGGAGAAAGGAAAGAGAGGGAAGAGAAAGGAAAAAGGGATGAAGGATAAAGGATGAAGGAAGGAGGAAGGAAAGGGAAGAGGAGGGAAAGAATGGAGGAAGAAGAAAGGGAGAAGGGAAAAAGAGAGAAGAGGAAAAGGGAAAAAAAGATGAAAGAAGGAGGAAGAAGCAGAAAGTGAGAAGGGACAAAGGGAGGAGGAAGGAGACAGGAGGAGGGAAAGGGAAGGAGGAAGGTAGGAGGAAGAAGAACAAGAGGAAGAAGGAGAGAGGGAGGAGGAGGGAAAAAGGAGTAAGAGGAGGGGAAAATGAAAGAGGAAGGAGAAAAGGAGGAGGAAGGAGAAAAAAAAAGGAGGAATGTAGAAAGGGAGAAGGAAGGAGGAATGGAGAAAGAGAAAGGGAGAAGGAAGGAGAAAGAAAGGAGGAAGGGAGAAAGAGAAAGGGAGAAGGAGGGAGAAAGCGAGGAAGAAAAAAGGAGGAGTGAAAGAAAGGAAGAAGAAGGAAGGGAGAAGGGAAAAAGGGAGGAAGGAGAAAGGAGGGAAAAATTAGGAAGAAGGAGAAAGGAGGAGGGAAAAAAAGAGGAAGGAGAAAGAGAGAAGGGAAAAAGAAGGAGGAAGGAGAAAGAGAGAAGGGGAAAAGAAGGAGGAAGGAGAAAAAGAGAAGGGAAAAAGAAGGAGGAAGGAGAAAGAGAGAAGGGGAAAACGGAGGAGAATGGAGAAAATCAGGAATAAGGAGAAAAGAAGAGGGGAAATGAAAGAGGAAGGAGAAAAGGAGGAGTAAGGAAGGAGAAAGGGGGAAGGAATGAGAAAGGGAGAAGGAAGGAGAAAGGGAGAAGTAAGGAGAAAGGAAAAAGGAAGGAGAAAGGGGGGAAGAAAAAATTGAGGAAGAAAAACGGAGGAGTAAAAGAGGAAGAAGAAGAAATGGAGATGGAAAAAAGAGAGGAGCAAGGAGAATGGAGGGAAAAGGGAGGAGGAAGGAGAAAGAAGGAGGGAAAAGGAAGGCGGAAGGAGAAAGAGAGAAGGAAGGAGGAAGGTGAAAGGGAGAAGGGGAAAAGGGAGGAGAATGGAGAAAATCAAGAGGTAGGAGAAAAGGAGGAAAGTCAAAGGAGGAGGGAAGAGGGAAGAAGAAAGAAGAAAGGTAGAGGGAAAAGGGCGGATAAAATAGAAAAGAAAAGGGGAAAGGAAGGAGGATGAACAAAGGGAGAGGGAAAAGGGAGGACATAATAAAAAAGAAGAGGGAAAAGGGAAGAGGATGGAGAAAAGGAAAAGAGAGGAGGAAGGAGAAAAGGAAAAGAGAGGAGGAAGGAGAAAGGAAAGAGAGGGAAGAGAAAGGAAAAAGGGATGAAGGATAAAGGATGAAGGAAGGAGGAAGGAAAGGGAAGAGGAGGGAAAGAATGGAGGAAGAAGAAAGGGAGAAGGGAAAAGAGAGAAGAGGAAAAGGGAAAAAAAGATGAAAGAAGGAGGAAGAAGCAGAAAGTGAGAAGGGACAAAGGGAGGAGGAAGGAGACAGGAGGAGGGAAAGGGAAGGAGGAAGGTAGGAGGAAGAAGAACAAGAGGAAGAAGGAGAGAGGGAGGAGGAGGGAAAAAGGAGTAAGAGGAGGGGAAAATGAAAGAGGAAGGAGAAAAGGAGGAGGAAGGAGAAAAGGAGGAGGAAGGAGAAAAGGAGGAGGAAGGAGAAAAGGAGGAGGAAGGAGAAAAAAAAAGGAGGAATGTAGAAAGGGAGAAGGAAGGAGGAATGGAGAAAGAGAAAGGGAGAAGGAAGGAGAAAGAAAGGAGGAAGGGAGAAAGAGAAAGGGAGAAGGAGGGAGAAAGCGAGGAAGAAAAAAGGAGGAGTGAAAGAAAGGAAGAAGAAGGAAGGGAGAAGGGAAAAAGGGAGGAAGGAGAAAGGAGGGAAAAATTAGGAAGAAGGAGAAAGGAGGAGGGAAAAAAAGAGGAAGGAGAAAGAGAGAAGGGAAAAAGAAGGAGGAAGGAGAAAGAGAGAAGGGGAAAAGAAGGAGGAAGGAGAAAGAGAGAAGGGAAAAAGAAGGAGGAAGGAGAAAGAGAGAAGGGGAAAACGGAGGAGAATGGAGAAAATCAGGAATAAGGAGAAAAGAAGAGGGGAAATGAAAGAGGAAGGAGAAAAGGAGGAGTAAGGAAGGAGAAAGGGGGAAGGAATGAGAAAGGGAGAAGGAAGGAGAAAGGGAGAAGTAAGGAGAAAGGAAAAAGGAAGGAGAAAGGGGGGAAGAAAAAATTGAGGAAGAAAAACGGAGGAGTAAAAGAGGAAGAAGAAGAAATGGAGATGGAAAAAAGAGAGGAGCAAGGAGAATGGAGGGAAAAGGGAGGAGGAAGGAGAAAGAAGGAGGGAAAAGGAAGGCGGAAGGAGAAAGAGAGAAGGAAGGAGGAAGGTGAAAGGGAGAAGGGGAAAAGGGAGGAGAATGGAGAAAATCAAGAGGTAGGAGAAAAGGAGGAAAGTCAAAGGAGGAGGGAAGAGGGAAGAAGAAAGAAGAAAGGTAGAGGGAAAAGGGCGGATAAAATAGAAAAGAAAAGGGGAAAGGAAGGAGGATGAACAAAGGGAGAGGGAAAAGGGAGGACATAATAGAAAAGAAGAGGGAAAAGGGAAGAGGATGGAGAAAAGGAAAAGAGAGGAGGAAGGAGAAAAGGAAAAGAGAGGAGGAAGGAGAAAGGAAAGAGAGGGAAGAGAAAGGAAAAAGGGATGAAGGATAAAGGATGAAGGAAGGAGGAAGGAAAGGGAAGAGGAGGGAAAGAATGGAGGAAGAAGAAAGGGAGAAGGGAAAAAGAGAGAAGAGGAAAAGGGAAAAAAAGATGAAAGAAGGAGGAAGAAGCAGAAAGTGAGAAGGGACAAAGGGAGGAGGAAGGAGACAGGAGGAGGGAAAGGGAAGGAGGAAGGTAGGAGGAAGAAGAACAAGAGGAAGAAGGAGAGAGGGAGGAGGAGGGAAAAAGGAGTAAGAGGAGGGGAAAATGAAAGAGGAAGGAGAAAAGGAGGAGGAAGGAGAAAAAAAAAGGAGGAATGTAGAAAGGGAGAAGGAAGGAGGAATGGAGAAAGAGAAAGGGAGAAGGAAGGAGAAAGAAAGGAGGAAGGGAGAAAGAGAAAGGGAGAAGGAGGGAGAAAGCGAGGAAGAAAAAAGGAGGAGTGAAAGAAAGGAAGAAGAAGGAAGGGAGAAGGGAAAAAGGGAGGAAGGAGAAAGGAGGGAAAAATTAGGAAGAAGGAGAAAGGAGGAGGGAAAAAAAGAGGAAGGAGAAAGAGAGAAGGGAAAAAGAAGGAGGAAGGAGAAAGAGAGAAGGGGAAAAGAAGGAGGAAGGAGAAAGAGAGAAGGGAAAAAGAAGGAGGAAGGAGAAAGAGAGAAGGGGAAAACGGAGGAGAATGGAGAAAATCAGGAATAAGGAGAAAAGAAGAGGGGAAATGAAAGAGGAAGGAGAAAAGGAGGAGTAAGGAAGGAGAAAGGGGGAAGGAATGAGAAAGGGAGAAGGAAGGAGAAAGGGAGAAGTAAGGAGAAAGGAAAAAGGAAGGAGAAAGGGGGGAAGAAAAAATTGAGGAAGAAAAACGGAGGAGTAAAAGAGGAAGAAGAAGAAATGGAGATGGAAAAAAGAGAGGAGCAAGGAAAATGGAGGGAAAAGGGAGGAGGAAGGAGAAAGAAGGAGGGAAAAGGAAGGCGGAAGGAGAAAGAGAGAAGGAAGGAGGAAGGTGAAAGGGAGAAGGGGAAAAGGGAGGAGAATGGAGAAAATCAAGAGGTAGGAGAAAAGGAGGAAAGTCAAAGGAGGAGGGAAGAGGGAAGAAGAAAGAAGAAAGGTAGAGGGAAAAGGGCGGATAAAATAGAAAAGAAAAGGGGAAAGGAAGGAGGATGAACAAAGGGAGAGGGAAAAGGGAGGACATAATAAAAAAGAAGAGGGAAAAGGGAAGAGGATGGAGAAAAGGAAAAGAGAGGAGGAAGGAGAAAAGGAAAAGAGAGGAGGAAGGAGAAAGGAAAGAGAGGGAAGAGAAAGGAAAAAGGGATGAAGGATAAAGGATGAAGGAAGGAGGAAGGAAAGGGAAGAGGAGGGAAAGAATGGAGGAAGAAGAAAGGGAGAAGGGAAAAAGAGAGAAGAGGAAAAGGGAAAAAAAGATGAAAGAAGGAGGAAGAAGCAGAAAGTGAGAAGGGACAAAGGGAGGAGGAAGGAGACAGGAGGAGGGAAAGGGAAGGAGGAAGGTAGGAGGAAGAAGAACAAGAGGAAGAAGGAGAGAGGGAGGAGGAGGGAAAAAGGAGTAAGAGGAGGGGAAAATGAAAGAGGAAGGAGAAAAGGAGGAGGAAGGAGAAAAGGAGGAGGAAGGAGAAAAGGAGGAGGAAGGAGAAAAGGAGGAGGAAGGAGAAAAAAAAAGGAGGAATGTAGAAAGGGAGAAGGAAGGAGGAATGGAGAAAGAGAAAGGGAGAAGGAAGGAGAAAGAAAGGAGGAAGGGAGAAAGAGAAAGGGAGAAGGAGGGAGAAAGCGAGGAAGAAAAAAGGAGGAGTGAAAGAAAGGAAGAAGAAGGAAGGGAGAAGGGAAAAAGGGAGGAAGGAGAAAGGAGGGAAAAATTAGGAAGAAGGAGAAAGGAGGAGGGAAAAAAAGAGGAAGGAGAAAGAGAGAAGGGAAAAAGAAGGAGGAAGGAGAAAGAGAGAAGGGGAAAAGAAGGAGGAAGGAGAAAGAGAGAAGGGAAAAAGAAGGAGGAAGGAGAAAGAGAGAAGGGGAAAACGGAGGAGAATGGAGAAAATCAGGAATAAGGAGAAAAGAAGAGGGGAAATGAAAGAGGAAGGAGAAAAGGAGGAGTAAGGAAGGAGAAAGGGGGAAGGAATGAGAAAGGGAGAAGGAAGGAGAAAGGGAGAAGTAAGGAGAAAGGAAAAAGGAAGGAGAAAGGGGGGAAGAAAAAATTGAGGAAGAAAAACGGAGGAGTAAAAGAGGAAGAAGAAGAAATGGAGATGGAAAAAAGAGAGGAGCAAGGAGAATGGAGGGAAAAGGGAGGAGGAAGGAGAAAGAAGGAGGGAAAAGGAAGGCGGAAGGAGAAAGAGAGAAGGAAGGAGGAAGGTGAAAGGGAGAAGGGGAAAAGGGAGGAGAATGGAGAAAATCAAGAGGTAGGAGAAAAGGAGGAAAGTCAAAGGAGGAGGGAAGAGGGAAGAAGAAAGAAGAAAGGTAGAGGGAAAAGGGTGGATAAAATAGAAAAGAAAAGGGGAAAGGAAGGAGGATGAACAAAGGGAGAGGGAAAAGGGAGGACATAATAGAAAAGAAGAGGGAAAAGGGAAGAGGATGGAGAAAAGGAAAAGAGAGGAGGAAGGAGAAAAGGAAAAGAGAGGAGGAAGGAGAAAGGAAAGAGAGGGAAGAGAAAGGAAAAAGGGATGAAGGATAAAGGATGAAGGAAGGAGGAAGGAAAGGGAAGAGGAGGGAAAGAATGGAGGAAGAAGAAAGGGAGAAGGGAAAAAGAGAGAAGAGGAAAAGGGAAAAAAAGATGAAAGAAGGAGGAAGAAGCAGAAAGTGAGAAGGGACAAAGGGAGGAGGAAGGAGACAGGAGGAGGGAAAGGGAAGGAGGAAGGTAGGAGGAAGAAGAACAAGAGGAAGAAGGAGAGAGGGAGGAGGAGGGAAAAAGGAGTAAGAGGAGGGGAAAATGAAAGAGGAAGGAGAAAAGGAGGAGGAAGGAGAAAAAAAAAGGAGGAATGTAGAAAGGGAGAAGGAAGGAGGAATGGAGAAAGAGAAAGGGAGAAGGAAGGAGAAAGAAAGGAGGAAGGGAGAAAGAGAAAGGGAGAAGGAGGGAGAAAGCGAGGAAGAAAAAAGGAGGAGTGAAAGAAAGGAAGAAGAAGGAAGGGAGAAGGGAAAAAGGGAGGAAGGAGAAAGGAGGGAAAAATTAGGAAGAAGGAGAAAGGAGGAGGGAAAAAAAGAGGAAGGAGAAAGAGAGAAGGGAAAAAGAAGGAGGAAGGAGAAAGAGAGAAGGGGAAAAGAAGGAGGAAGGAGAAAGAGAGAAGGGAAAAAGAAGGAGGAAGGAGAAAGAGAGAAGGGGAAAACGGAGGAGAATGGAGAAAATCAGGAATAAGGAGAAAAGAAGAGGGGAAATGAAAGAGGAAGGAGAAAAGGAGGAGTAAGGAAGGAGAAAGGGGGAAGGAATGAGAAAGGGAGAAGGAAGGAGAAAGGGAGAAGTAAGGAGAAAGGAAAAAGGAAGGAGAAAGGGGGGAAGAAAAAATTGAGGAAGAAAAACGGAGGAGTAAAAGAGGAAGAAGAAGAAATGGAGATGGAAAAAAGAGAGGAGCAAGGAGAATGGAGGGAAAAGGGAGGAGGAAGGAGAAAGAAGGAGGGAAAAGGAAGGCGGAAGGAGAAAGAGAGAAGGAAGGAGGAAGGTGAAAGGGAGAAGGGGAAAAGGGAGGAGAATGGAGAAAATCAAGAGGTAGGAGAAAAGGAGGAAAGTCAAAGGAGGAGGGAAGAGGGAAGAAGAAAGAAGAAAGGTAGAGGGAAAAGGGCGGATAAAATAGAAAAGAAAAGGGGAAAGGAAGGAGGATGAACAAAGGGAGAGGGAAAAGGGAGGACATAATAAAAAAGAAGAGGGAAAAGGGAAGAGGATGGAGAAAAGGAAAAGAGAGGAGGAAGGAGAAAAGGAAAAGAGAGGAGGAAGGAGAAAGGAAAGAGAGGGAAGAGAAAGGAAAAAGGGATGAAGGATAAAGGATGAAGGAAGGAGGAAGGAAAGGGAAGAGGAGGGAAAGAATGGAGGAAGAAGAAAGGGAGAAGGGAAAAAGAGAGAAGAGGAAAAGGGAAAAAAAGATGAAAGAAGGAGGAAGAAGCAGAAAGTGAGAAGGGACAAAGGGAGGAGGAAGGAGACAGGAGGAGGGAAAGGGAAGGAGGAAGGTAGGAGGAAGAAGAACAAGAGGAAGAAGGAGAGAGGGAGGAGGAGGGAAAAAGGAGTAAGAGGAGGGGAAAATGAAAGAGGAAGGAGAAAAGGAGGAGGAAGGAGAAAAAAAAGGAGGAATGTAGAAAGGGAGAAGGAAGGAGGAATGGAGAAAGAGAAAGGGAGAAGGAAGGAGAAAGAAAGGAGGAAGGGAGAAAGAGAAAGGGAGAAGGAGGGAGAAAGCGAGGAAGAAAAAAGGAGGAGTGAAAGAAAGGAAGAAGAAGGAAGGGAGAAGGGAAAAAGGGAGGAAGGAGAAAGGAGGGAAAAATTAGGAAGAAGGAGAAAGGAGGAGGGAAAAAAAGAGGAAGGAGAAAGAGAGAAGGGAAAAAAAAGGAGGAAGGAGAAAGAGAGAAGGGGAAAAGAAGGAGGAAGGAGAAAGAGAGAAGGGAAAAAGAAGGAGGAAGGAGAAAAAGAGAAGGGAAAAAGAAGGAGGAAGGAGAAAGAGAGAAGGGGAAAACGGAGGAGAATGGAGAAAATCAGGAATAAGGAGAAAAGAAGAGGGGAAATGAAAGAGGAAGGAGAAAAGGAGGAGTAAGGAAGGAGAAAGGGGGAAGGAATGAGAAAGGGAGAAGGAAGGAGAAAGGGAGAAGTAAGGAGAAAGGAAAAAGGAAGGAGAAAGGGGGGAAGAAAAAATTGAGGAAGGAAAAAGGACGAGTAAAAGAGAGGAAGAAGAAGGAATGGAGATGGAAAAAAGAGAGGAGCAAGGAGAATGGAGGGAAAGGGGAGGGGGAAGGAGAAAGGAGGAGGGAAAAGGAAGGAGGAAGGAGAAAGAGAGAAGGAAGGAGGAAGGAGAAAGGGAGAAGGGGAAAAGGGTGAGTATGGAGAAAATCAAGAGGTAGGAGAAAAGGAGGAAAGTCAAAGGAGGAGGGAAGAGGGAAGAAGAAAGAAGAAAGGTAGAGGGAAAAGGGCGGATAAAATAGAAAAGAGAAGGGGAAAGGAAGGAGGATGAACAAAGGGAGAGGGAAAAGGGAGGACATAATAGAAAAGAAGAGGGAAAAGGGAAGAGGAAGGATAAAGGGAAAAGAGAAGTGGAAGGAGAAAAAAATAAGGGAGGAAGAAGGAGAAAAGGAAGAGAGGGAGGAGAAAGGAAAAAGGGATGAAGGAATGAGAAAGGAGGAAGGAAAGGGAACAGGAAGGAAAGGATGGGGGAAGAAGAAATGGAGAAGGGAAAAAGAGAGAAGGGGAAAAGGGAAAAAAGATGAAAGTAGGAGGAAGAAGGGAAATGGAGGAGGAAGCAGAAAGTGAGAAGGGACAAAGGAAGGAGGAAGGAGACAGGAGGAGGGAAAAGGAAGGAGGAAGGTAGGAGGAAGAAGAACAAGAGGAAGAAGGAGAGAGGGAGGAGGAGGGAAAAAGGAGAGAGAGAGGAGGGGAAAATGAAAGAGGAAGGAGAGAGGGAGAAGGAAGGAGAAAGGGAGGAAGAAGATAGGAGGAGTGAAAGAGAGGAAGAATAACAAAGGGAGAAGGGAAAAAGGGAAGAGGAAGGAGAAAGGAGGAGGGAAAAAAGAAGGATGAAGGAGAAAAAGAAAGGGGAAAAGGAAGGAGGAAGGAGAAAGAGAGAAGGGGAAAATGGAGGAGAATAGAGAAAATCAAGAGGAAGGAGAAAAGAAGTAAAGACAAAGGAGGGAAAAGGAAGGAGGAAAAAAAGGGGAAAATGGAAAAGGGAGGAGGAAGGACAGAGTGAGGAGGAGAGAAAAAGGAGAAAGGGACGAGGGAAAATGAAAGGAAGGAAAAGGGAGAATGAATGAGAAAGGGAGAAGGAAGGAGAAAGGGAGAAGGCATGAGAAAGGGAGAAGTAAGGAGAAAGGGAAAAGGAAGGAGAAAGGGGGGAAAATTTAGGAAGGAAAAAGAAGGAGTAAAAGAGAGGAAGAAGAAATGGAGAAGGGAAAACAAGAGGAGGAAGGAGAATGGAGGGAAAAGGGAGGAGGAAGGAGAAAGGAGGAGGGAAAAGGAAGGAGGAAGAAGAAAGAGAGAAGGGAAAAGGAAGGAGGGAGGAAGTAGAAAGGGAGAAGGGTAAAAGGGAGGAGAATGGAGAAAATAAGGAGGGAGGAGAAAAGGAGGAAAGACAAAGGAGGAGGGAAAAAGGAAGGAGAAAGAAGAAAGGTAGAAGGAAAAGGGAGGACAAAATAGAAAAGATGAGGGGAAAGGAAGGAGGATGAACAAAGGGAGAGGGAAAAGGGATGACATAATAGAAAAAAAGAGGGAAAAGGGAAGAGGAAGGAGAAAGGGAAAAGAGAGGAGGAAGGAGAAAAAAATAAGGGAGAAGGAAGGAGAATGGGAGAGGGAAAAGGGGAGGTCAAAATAGAGAAGATGAGTGAAAAGGGAGGAGGAAGGAGAAAGATAAAATAGGAGGAGGGAGAAAAGAATAAGGGAGGAGGAAGGAGAAAGGGAAGAGAGGGAGGAGAAAGGAAAAAGGAAGGAAAGGAGGA
The DNA here is from genome assembly GCF_036898095.1 of Palaemon carinicauda. Lineage (NCBI taxonomy): Eukaryota > Metazoa > Arthropoda > Malacostraca > Decapoda > Palaemonidae > Palaemon > Palaemon carinicauda. The sequence continues at coordinate 123,261,314 of NC_090738.1, read as the reverse complement.
GGAAAGGATGAAGGAAAAATGATGAAGGAAGGAGGAAGGAGAAAGGAGGAAGGAAAGGGAGGAGGAAGGAAAGGGAGGAAGGAGAAGAAAAAGAGGAGGAAGGAGAGAGGGGGGAGGAGGGAAAAAGGAATGAGAAAGGGAGGAGAAAGAAAAAGTAAAAGAGGGAAAGAAGAAATGGAGATGGGGAAAAGAGAGGAGGAAGGAGAACGGAGGGAAAAGGGAGGAGGAAGGAGAAAGGAGGAGGGAGAAGGAAGGAGGAAGGAGAAAGAGAGAAGGAAGGAGGAAGGAGAAAGAGAGAAGGGAAAAAGAAGAAGGAAGGAGGAAGGAGAAAGGGAGAAGAGAAAAGGAAGGAGAATGGAAAAAATCAGGAGGGAGGAGAGAAGGAGGAAAGAAAAAGAAGGAGGGAAAAGGGAAGGAGAAAGAAGAGAGGTAGAGGGAAAAGGGAGGACAAAATAGAAAAGAGGTGGGGAAAGGATGGAGGATGAACAAAGAGAGAGGGAAAAGGGAGGACATAATAGAAAAGAAGAGGAAAAGGGAGGACATAATAGAAAAGAAGAGGGAAAAGGGAAGAGGAAGGAGAAAGGGAGAAGAGAGGAGGAAGGAGATAAGAATAAGGGAGGAGGAAGGTGAAAGGGAGAGGGGAAAAAGGAGGTCAAAATAGAAACAAGGAGGGAAAAGGGAGGAGGAAGGAGAAAGGGTAAAGAGAGGAGGAGGGAGAAAAGAATAAGGGAGGAGGAAAGAGAAAGGGAAGAGAGGGAGGAGAAAGGAAAAAGGGAGAAAAGGAGGAGGAAGGAGGAAGGAAAAAAGATGAAGGGAGGAGAAAGGAGGAAGGAAATGGAGGAGGAAGAAGAAAGGGAGAAGGGAAAAGGGAGGAGGAAGGAAACAGGGAGAAGGGAAAAAGATGAAGGAAGGAGAAAGGAGGAGGGAAACGGAGGAGGAAGCAAAAAGAGAGAACGGACAAAGGGAGGCGGAAGGGAACAGGAGAAAGGAGAAATGGAGGAGGAAGAAGAACAAGAGGAGGAAGGAGAAAGGGAGGGGGAGGGACAAAGGGAGGAAGGAAAAATGAAAGAGGAAGAGAAAATGAGGAGGGAGAAAGGGAGAAGGAATGAGGAAGGGAGAAGGAAGGAGAAAGGGAGGAAGAAAAAATTGAGGAAGGATAAAGGAGTGACAGCAAGGAAGAAGAAGAAAGGGAAAGGAAAAAGGGAGGAGAAAGAAGAAAAGCAGGAAGAAGGATAAAGGGAGGGGAAAGACAAAGGAGGAGGGAATAGGAAGGAGGAAGAAGGGAAGAGGGAAAAGGGAGGACAAAATAGAAAAGAGGGAAAAGGAAGGAGAAGGTGAAAGGGAAGAGAGCGAGGAGAAAGGAGAAGGAAGGAGGAAGGAAGAAGGATAAAGAAAGGAGAAAGGGAGGAAAGGAGAAGGAAGGGGGAAGGATGAAGAAAGGAGTAAGGATGAAGGAAAGGGAGGAGGAAGAAGAAAGAGAGAAAGGAAAAAAGGAGGAAGAAGGACCAAGGGAGAATGGAGAAAGAATGAAGGAAGGAGAAGGGAGAAGGAATATGAAAGAGGAAGCAGAAAGGGAGAAGGAACAAAGGGAGGAAGAAGGAGAAAGGGGGAGAGAGATTGGAGAAAGGAGAACGGGAGAAGGAAGGAGAAAGGAGGAGGGAAAAGGGAGAAAGAAGAAGAAAGGGAGGAGAAAGAAGAAGAAAGGGAGAAAGAAAAGAGAGAGACGGGAAAAAAGGAGGAGGAAGGAGACAGGAACCAAAAAAAAAAATGAGGGAAAGGGAGGAGGAAGGAGAAAGAGTGAAGGGAAAACGGAGGAGGGAGGAGAAACGTGAAGGGAATAAGGATGAAGGAGAAAGGAGGAGTAAAAGGGAGGTGGAAGAAGAAAGGGAGAATGGACAAAAGGAGGAGAAAGGACAAAAGGAGGAGGAAGGAGACAGGAGAATGGAAAAAAGGAGGGAAAAGGGAGAAGGAAGGAAAAAGAGAGAAGGGAAAAAGGGAGGAAGGAGGAATGGAGAACGGTCAAATGAGAGGAAGAAGAGGAAAGGAAGAGAGAAAAGGAGGAGGAAGGAGAAATGGAGGAGGCAAAAGAAAGGAGAAAAAGAAGGAATGGAAGGAGGAAGAAGAAAGGGGGATGAAAAATGGAGGGCAAGATAGAAGATAAGAGGGAAAAGGGAAGAGGAAGGAGAAAGGGAAAAGAGAGGAGGAAGGGCAAAGGGAAAAGAGAGATGGGAAGAGAAAGGAAAAAGGGTGGAGGAAGGACAAAGGGAAAAGAGAGGAGGGAGAAGAAAAGAAAAATGGAGGAGGGAAGGAAAGAGGAAGAAGAAAGGGAGACGGGAAAATGGAGGAGAAAGGGGAGAGAGGAGGGAAAAGGAGCGAATGTAAGGAGGAAACAAAAAGGGGAGGAATAAATAGAAAAGAGGAAAAAGGGGGGAGGAAGGAGAAAGGAAAAAAGGAAAAGAGAGGAGGAAGAAGAAAGGAAAAAGCGAGGAAGGGGAGAGGAGGGAAAGAAAATGGGAAGTGGAAGGCGGTAAGGAGGAAGGAAAATGGATGAAGGAAGGAGAAAGAAGGAGGGAAAAGGAGGTGGAAGAAGAAAGGGAGAAGGGACAAAGGGAAGAGGCAGGAGAAGGGGAGAAGGGAAAAAGTATTAGGGCAGGAGAAACGAGGAAAGGGCAATAGGAAGAAGAAAGAGAGAAGGTACAAAGGGAGGAGGAAGGAGGCAGAAAAAAAGGAAAAAGGAGGAGGAAAAAGGGAAGAGGAAGGAGAGAGAAAGGGAAAAGGGAGGAGGAATGAAAAGGGAGAAACGAGGAGGCAGGGGAGGAAGGAGAAAAGAGAAGGGAAAAAAGATGAAGGAGGGAAAAAGGAGTGAAAGGGAGGAGGAAGAATAAAAGGAAGGAGGGAAAAGGGAAGAAGAAAGGACGAGCGAAAAGAGAGAAAAAAGTAGAAAGGGAGGAGGAAGGAGAAGAGGAGGAGGGAAAAGTAGTAGGGAGGAGGAAGGAGGAAGGGAAAGAGGAGGGAGAAGGAAGCAAAAAAGGGAGGAAGGGGAAAGGGAAGAAACAAAAAGGGAGGAAGGAGAAAGGGAAGAAACAAAAAGGGAGGAGGAAAAAGTAGGAGAGAGAGAAAGGGAGAAGGGTAAAAGGATGAAGGAGGAATGAGGGAAAAGGGAGGAAGAAGGAGAAAAGGAGGGAAAAAGGAGTAGGGAAAAGGAGGAATACGAAAGGGAAGGGAAAAGGGAAGAGGAAGTAGAAAGGGAAGAGGGGGGAAAAGAAAGGAAAATAGAAGGGATGAGAAAGGGAAGAAAGAAAAATGGAAGAGGGAAAAGGGAAGAGACAGGAGGATGGAAAAATGAGGGAAAATGGAAGAGAAAGGAGAAAAAGAGAAGAAAAAGGGAGGAGGAAGGAGGAGAAAAGGATGAAGGAATAAGAAAGGAGGGAAAGGGAGGAGGAAAATGAAAGGGAGAAGGGACAAAGGGAGGAGGAAGGAGAAAGGGAAAAGTGACAAAAGAAGGAGGAAGGAGAAAGGGAGAAGGGGAAAAGGGTGAAGGAAGGAGAAAGGAGGAGGGAAAGGGAGGAGAAGGGAAAGGGAGGAGGAAGAAGAAAAGGAGAAGGGACAAAGGAAGGAGGAGGAAAAAGGGAGAAGAGAAAAAGGATGAAGGAAGGAGAAAGAAAGGGAAAGAGAAGAGGAAGAAGCGACAAAGGGGGAGGAAGGAGACAGGAAGGAAAAAGGAGGGGGAAGGAGAAAGGTAGAAGGAAAAAAATGAGTGAAAGGTAAGAGGAAATTAGAGGAAGAAGAAATGGTGAAGGGAAATGGAAGGAAGAAGCAGAAAGGAGGAGGGAAAAGGGAGGAGGAAAGAGCAAGGGAAGAGGAAAGAGCAAGGGAAGAGGAAAGAGAAAGGAGGGAAAAGGGAGGAGGAAAGAGCAAGGGAAGAGGAAAGAGAAAGGAGGGAAAAGGGAGGAGAAAGGAGACAAAAGGAAGGGAAAAAGTGAAGAGGAGGCAGAAAGGAAGAGGGGAAAAGGAGGAGGGAAAAGGGAGGAGAAAGAAAAATGAGATAAGGGAAAAAGTTAGGATGAAGAAGAAAGGGAGAAGGGAGAAAGGAAGACGGAAGGAGAAAGGAGGGAAAAGGAGAAGGACGAATAAACGGAGAAGAGAAAAGGGGAAGAGGAAGGGGACAGGAGGAGGGAAAAGGCAGGAGAAAGGAGAACGAGAAAACGGAAAAGGGGAAGAGGGAGACAGAAGGAGGGAAAAAAGGAGGGAAATGGAGTAGAAAGGAGGAATAGAAGGTAAAAATGGACGAGGAAGGAAACAAGGAGAAGGGAAAAAGGTTGAAGGAAGGAGAAAGGAGGAGGGAAAGGAAGGAAGAATAAGAAAGGGGAAGGGAAAAAAGAAAGAAGGAGACAGGATGAGGGGGGAAAAGGAGGGAAAATTGAGGAGAAAGGAGGAGAGAATGGGAAATGGGAGGAGGAAGGAGAAAGGGAGAAGGGGAAAAGGATGAAGGAAGGAGAAAGGAGGGGGAAAGGGAGGAGGAAGAAGAAATGGAGGAGGCACAAAGGGAGGAGGAAGGAGAAAGGAGGAGGGAAAAAGGAAGAGGGAAAGGGAAGAGGAAGAAGAAAGAAAGAAAGGAAAAAGGATGAAGGAAGGAGAAAGGAGGAGGGAAAGGAAGAAAGAAGAAGAAAGAGGGAAGGGAAATGGAAAGAGGAGGGATACAGGAGGAGGGGAAACGAGGAGGAAATAGTCAGGAGAAAGGAGAAAGAGAGAAGGGAAAAAGGAAGAAAGGAGAAAGGGAGACTGCAAAAAGGATGAAGGAAGGAGAAAGAAGGGGGAAAGGGAAGAAGAAGAAGAAAGGTAAAAGGGACTAAGGGATGAGGAAGGAGACAGGAGGGAAAAGGGGGGAGGGAAAAGGGAGGAGGGAGGAGAAGGGAGAAAGGGCGAAGGGAAAAGGATGAAGGCAAAAGGAGCAAGGAAAAAATGAAGATTGAAAAGGAGGAGGAAGCAGAAAAGAGGGAAAAGGAGGTGGAAAGATAAAGGGAAGAGGAAAGGGAAAGGAGGAGGGAAAAAGGAGGAGGGAAAAGGAAGGACCAAGGAAAAACGAGAATGGAAAGACAGAGAAGGAAGGAGGAAGGGTTAAGGGAAAGAGGGTGAGCAAGGAGAAAAGGAGAAGGGAAAAAGGATGAAGGAGAAAGGACTGACATCGAGGTGGAAGAAATATAGAGGGGAAAGGGAGGAGGAATGAGAAAGAGAGAATGGAAAAAGGGAAGAGGAAGGAAAAGGGAGAAACGAGGAGGAACGGGAGGAAGAAGAAGAAAGGGAGAAGGGACAAAGGGAGGAAGGAGACATGAGAAGGGAAAAAAGGAGGAAGAAAAGGGAGGAGGAAGGAGAAAGAGCGAAGAGAAAAAGGGAGGAGGAAGGAGAGAGGGAGGAGGATGGAGAGAGGGAGAAGCAAAGAAGGATGAGAGAAGGAATAACGAGGAGGAAGAAGAAGGGAGAAGGGATAAAGGTAAGAGGAAGGAGATGGGAGAAGGGAAAAAAAGAGGAGGAAAAAGGGAGGAGGAAGGAGGAAGATAGAAGGAAAACGAAGGAGGAAGTAGAAAGAGGGAGGGAAAGGGATGAAAAAGGAGAAAAGAGCTGGAAAAAAGAAGGAAGGGAAGGGAAAAGATAGGAAAAAGGAAAAAGGATGGAAAAAGGAGGTAGGAAATGAAGAGGAAGAAGGAAGGGAGAAGGGATAAGGGGAGGAGTAAGGAGACAGGAGGAAGGGAAATGGGGAGGAGGAAGGAGAGAGAAGGGAAAAGGGGAGGAGGAAGGAGTGAGAAGGGAAAAAGGTAGGAGGAGAGAGAAAGGAAGAAGGGAAAATGGATGAAGGCGGAACGAGGGAAAAAGGAGTGAAAGGAAAGAGGAAGAAGAAATGAAGAAGGGAAAACGGAGAAGGAAGGAGAAAGGAGGAGGGAAAAAGAAAGAAGAAGGAGTAAGGGAGAAGGAAGCAGAAAGAGAAGGGAAAAAGGGAAGAGGAAGGAGACAGGAGGGAAAAAAGGAAAAGCGAGAAGAAAGAAAAGAGAAGGAAAAACGAAAGGAAAAACGAAAGGAAAAGGGAGGAGAAAGAAGAGAGAAGGGAAATTGGATAAAGGAAGAAGAAAGGAAGAAGTGAAAAGGGGAAGAGGAAGGAGACAGGAGGGAAAAAGGAGCTGAAAAGGGAGAAGGAAGGAGAAATAGAGAAAGGAAAAGGAGAAAGAACGAGAAAGGAGAGAAAAGGGAAGAGGAAGGCAACAAGGGGGAAAAGGAAGGAGAAGGGAGAAGAAAGGGGAAAGAGAGAAGGGAAAAAGGAAGGAGGAAAGAGGAAGGAGAAAGGAAGAAGGGAGAAAGGATGATTGAAGGAGAAAGGAGGTGGGAAAGGGAGGAAGAAGACAGAAAGGAAGAAGGAAGGAGAAAGTGAGAAGTGAAAAGGGAAGAGAAAATGAGACAAGAGGAGGGAAAAAGGAAGGAGAAGGGAGGAGAAAGAGAGAAGGAAAAAAGGGAGGACGAAGGAGAAAGGGAGAAGGGAAAAAGGATGAAGGAAGGAGGAAGGAGAATGGACAAAGGATGAAGGAAGGAGAAAGGAGGAGGGAAAGGGAGGGGGAAGAAGGAAGGGAGAAGGGAAAAAGGATGGAGGAAGGAGAAAGGAGGAGGGAAAGGGATGAAGAAGAAGGAAGGGAGAAAGGAAAAAGGGAAGAGGAAGGAGACAGGAGGAAAAAAGAAAGAAAAATGGAGGAGAAAGAAGAAAGAGAGAAGGGAGAAAAATTGAAGGAAAGAGAAAAGAAGAAGGGAAAAAGGGAAGACGAAGGAGACAAGAGGGAAAAAGGAGGGAACATAGAGGAGAAAGGAAAAAGAGAATGGAAAAAGGGAGGAGGAAGGAGAAATGGAGAAAGGAAAAAGGGAGAAAGAAAGAGAAAGGAGGGAAAAGGGAAGAGGAAGGCGACAAGGAGAAACAAGGAAGGAGAAGGGAGGAGAAACGGAAAAGAGAGAAGTGATAAAGGGAGGAGGAAGGAGAAAGGGAGAAGGGAAAAGGGATGATGGAAGGAGAAAGGAGGAGGGAAAGGGAGGAAGAAGGAGAAAGGGAAAAGGAAGGAGAAGGGAAAAGGGAAGAGAAAAGAAGACAAGAGGAGGGAAAAAAGGGAGGAGAAGGAGAAAGAGAGAAGGGAAAAGGGAGCACGAAGGAGAAAGGGAGAAGGGGAAAAGGATGAAGGAAGGAAGAAGGGGAATGGAAATAGGACAAAGGAAGGAGAAAGGAGGAGGGAAAGAGAAGAGGAAGAAGGGACAAAGTATGAAGGAAGGAGAAAGGAATGGGAGGTGGAAGAAGGAAGGGAGAAGGGAAAAGGGAAGAGAAAGGGCACAGTAGGAGGGGAAAATGAGGAGGAAAAGGGAGGAGGAAGAAGAAAGAGAGAAGGGAAAAAGGTAGGAAGAAAGAGAAAGGGAAAAGGGAAAAAGCATGAAGGAAGAAGGAGGGAAAAAGGAATGAAAGGGAAGAGGAAGAAGAAATTGAGAGGGATGGAAAAAGGAGGAAGGAAAAGGGAGGAAGAAGGCGAAAAGGAGAAGGAAGGAGAAAGGGAGAGGGGAAAAAGGGAAGAGGAAGGAGACAAGAGGAGGGAAAAAGGGAGGAGAAAGGAGAAAGAAAGAAGGGAAAAACGGACGAGGAAGAAAACAGGGGCAGGGAAAAAGGAGGGAGAAGGGAAGAGAAAGGAGAAAGAGAGAAGGGAAAATGGGAGGAGGAAGAAGAAAGGGAGAAGGGACTAAGGATGAAGGATGGAGACAGGACACGAGGGAAAGGGAGGAGATACAAGAAAAAGAGAAGGGAAAAATACAAGAGGAAAGGGACAGGGAGGGAAAAAAAGAAGGAAATAGGGAGGAGGAAGGAGAAAGAGAGAAGGGAAAAAGGTAGGAGAAAAGAGAACGGGAAAAGGGAAAAAGGATGAAGGAGGGAGAAAAGAAGTGAAAGGTAAGAGGAAGAAAAAATGAAGAAGGAATAAATGGAGAAGGATGGAGAAAGGAGGGAAAAGCGAGGAAGAAGGAGAAAGGAAGAAGGAAGGAGAAAGTGAGAAGGGAAAAAGGAAGAGGAAGAACACAAGAGAAAAGGAAAAAAGAAAGGAGAAGGTATGAGAAATGAGAAAGAGAGAAGGGAAAAAGGGAGGAGGAAGGAGAAAGGGAGAAGGGAAAAAAGGATGAAGGAGGGAGAAAGGAGAAGGGAAAGGGATGAGGAAGAAGGAAGGGAGAAGGGACAAAGGATGAAGGGAGGAGGAAGGTGGAGGGAAAGGGAGGAGGAAGAAGGAAGGGAGAAGGGAAAAAGGGAAGTGGAAGGGAACAGTAGGAGGGAAAATGAGGAAAAAAGGGAGGAGGAAGAGAAAGCGAGAAGGGGAAAATGTAGGAAGAAAAAAAGGAAAAAGAATGATGGAGGAAGAAGGGGAAAAGGGAATGAAAGGGATGAGGAAGAAGAAATGGAGAAGGATGGAAAAAGGATGAGAGAAAAGGGAGACAGAACGAGAAAGGGAAAAGGAAGGAAAAAGGGAGAAGAGAAAAGGGGAAGAGGAGGGAGACAGGAGGAGGGGAAAAGGATGATGGAAGGAGAAATGGAAAAGGAAAAAGGGAAGAAGAAAGAGACAGGAGGGAAAAAGGAGGCAGAAGGGAGGAAAAAGGTGAAAGAGAGAAGGGAAAAAGAGAGGAGGAAGGAGATAGGAGGAGGGAAAAGGAGGGAGGAGAAAGAAGAAAAAGAGAAAGGAAAAAAGGAGAAGAAAGGAGAAAAGCAGAAGGGAAAAGGATGAAGGAAGGATAAAGGAGGAGGGAAAGGGAGGAGGAAGAAGAAAGGGAGGAGGAAGAAGAAAGGGAGAAGGAACAAAGGATGAAGGAAGGAAATAGGAGGAGGGAAACGGAGGAGGAACAAGAAAGGGAGAAAGGAAAAAGAGAAGAGGAAAGGGACAGGAAGAGGGAAAAAGGAGAAAAAACGGAGGAGGAAGGAGAAAGAGAGAAGGGAAAAAGGTAGGAGGAAAGAGAAAGGGAGAAGGGAAAAAGGAAGAAGGAGGAAGGAGGGAAAAAAGGAGTGAAAGGTAAGAGGAAAAAGAAATGAAGAAGGGAAAAATGGAGAAGGATGGAGAAAGGAGGGGAAAGGGAGAAGGTAAGAAAGGAAAAGGAAGAAGACAAGAGGATGGAAAAAAGGAAGAAGTTAGAAGAAAGGAGAAAGAGAGAAGGGAAAAATGGAGGAAGGAGGCAGGAGAAAGGGGGAAGGGAAAGGATGAAGGCAAAAGGAGGAAGAATATAATGATTGAAAGGGAGGAGGAAGCAGAAATGAGGGAAAAGGAGGAGGAAAGATAAAGGAAAGAGGAAAGGGAAAGGAGGAGGAAAAAAGGAGGAGGGAAAAGGAAGGAGCAAGGAAAAAACAGAATGGAAAGACGGAGAAGGAAGGAGGAAGGGATAACGGAATGAAAGGGAGGAAGGAGAAAGGGAGAAGAAAAAAGGATGAAGGAGAAAGGACTGAAATCGAGGTGGAAGAAATATAGAGGGGAAAGGGAGGAGGAAGGAGAAAAAGAGAATGGAAAAAGGGAGGAGGAAAGAAAAGGGAGAAATGAGGAGGAAGGGGAGGAGGATGAAAAAAGGGAGAAGGGACAAAGGGAGGAAGGAGACAAGAGAAGAAAAAAAAAGGAGGAAAAGGGAGGAAGGAGAAAGAGTGAAGAGATAAAGGGAGGAGGAAGGAGAGAACGAGGAGGAGGTGCAAAAAAGGATGAGAGAAGGAGTAACAAGGAGGAAGAAGAAAGGGAGAAGGGATAAAGGTAAGAAGAAGGAGATAGGAGAAGGGAAAAAGGAGGAGGAAAAAGGGAGGAGGAAGGAGAAAGATAGAAGGAAAACGAAGGAGGAAGTAGAAAGGGGGAGGCAAAGAGATGACAAAATAGAAAAGAGCGGAAAAAAAGAAGTAAGAAAAGGGAAAAGATAGGAAGAAGGACAAAAGATGGAGAAAGGAGGTAGGAAATAGAAGAGGAAGAAGAAAGGGAGAAGGGACAAGGGGAGGAGTAAGGAGACAGGAGGAAGGGAAATGGGGAGGAGGAAGGAGAGAGAAGGGAAAACGGTAGGAGGAGAGAGAAAGGGAGAAGGGAAAATGGATGAAGGCTGAACGAGGGAAAAAGGAATGAAAGGGAAGAGGAAGAAGAAATGAAGAAAGGGAAAAGGGAGAAGGAAGGAGAAAGGGGGAAGGAAAAAGGAAGAAGAAGGAGTAAGGGAGAAGGAAGCAAAAAAAGAAGGGAAAAAGGAAGAGGAAGGAGACAGGAGGGAAAAAAGAAAGGAAAATTGAGGAGAAAGAAGAGAAAGGGGAAAAAGAAAGGAAAAAGGAGGAGAAAGAAGAGAGAATGGAAAGAGGATAAAGGAAGAAGAAAGGAAGAAGTGAAAAGGGGAAGAGGAAGGACACAGGAGGGAAAAAGTAGGGAAAAAGGGAGAGGGGAGAAATAGAGAGAGGAAAAGGGAGAAAGAAGGAGAAAGGAGGGAAAAGGGAAAAGAAGGAGACAAGAAGAGGGAAAAAAAGAAGGAGAAGGGATGATAATAGGGAAAGAGAAAAGGGAAAAAGGGAGGAGGAAGGAGAAAGGGAGAAGGGAAAAAGGATGATGGAAGGAGAGAGGAGGAGGGAAAGGAAGGAAGAAGACAGAAAGGAAGAAGGAAGGAGAAAGTGAGAAGGGAAAAGGGAAGAGAAAATGAAACAAGAGGGGGGAAAAAGGAAGGAGAAGGGAGGATAAAGAAAAAAAGAGGGAAAAAATGGTGGACGAAGGAGAAAGGGAGAAGGGAAAAGGAATGTAGGAAGGAGGAAGGAGAATGGACAAAGAATGAAGGAAGGAGAAAGGAGGATGGAAAGGGAGGAGGAAGAAGGAAGGGAGAAGGGAAAAGGGATGAAGGAAGGAGAAAGGAGGAGGGAAAGGGAGGAAGAAGAAGGAAGGGAGAAAGGAAAAAGGGAAGAGGAAGGAAACAGGAGGGAAAAAAGAAAGGAAAATGGAGGAGAAAGAAGAAAGAGAGAAGGGAAAAAGAATGAAAGAAAAAGAAAGGAAGAAGGGAAAAGGGGAAGAGGAAGGAGACAGTAGTGAAAAGGGAGGAGAAAGGAAAAAGAAAAGGGAAAAAAGGGAGGAGAAAGGAAAAAGAAAAGGGAAAAAAGGGAGGAAAAAGGAGAAATGGAGAAAGGAAAAATGATGATGGAAGGAGAAAAGAGGGGGGAAAGGGAGGAAGAAGGAGAAAGGGAGAAGGAAGGAGAAAGGGAGAAGGAAGGAGAAGGGGAGATGGGAAAAGGGTAAGAGAAAAGGAGGGAAAAAAGGAAGGAGAAGCTAGGAGAAGGAGAAAGAGAGAAGGGAAAAAAGATGAAGGAAGGAAGGAAGAAGGGGAATGGAAAAAGGACAACGAAAGGAGAAAGGAGGAGGGAAAGAGAGGAGGAAGAAGGGACAAAGGATGAAGGAAGGAGAAAGGAGGAAGGAATGGGAGGTGGAAGAAGGAAGGGAGAAGGGAAAAGGGAAGAGAAAGGGCACAGTAGTAGGGAAAAATGAGGAGGAAAAGTGAGGAAGAAGGAGAAAGAGAAGGGAAAAAGGTAGGAACAGAGAGAAAGGGAAAAGGGAAAAAGCATGAAGGAGGAACAAGGGAAAAAAGGAATGAAAGGGAAGAGGAAGAAGAAATGGAGAAGGATGGAAAAGGAGGAGGGAAAAGGGATGAAGAAGGCGAAAAGGAGAAGGAAGGAGAAAGGGAGAGGGGAAAAAGGAAAGAGGAGGGAGACAAGAGGAGGGAAAAAGGAGGGAAAAGGGAGGAGAAAGGAGAAAGAAATTAGGGATAAAGGGAGGAGGAAGGAGACAGGAGGAGGGAAAAAGGAGGAGAAAGGAGAAAGAGAGAAGGGAAAAGAGGAGGAGGAAGAAGAAAGGGAGAAGGGACAAAGGATGAAGGAAGGAGATAGGACACGAGGAGGGAAAAGGGAGGACGAAGGAGAAAGGGAAAAGGGGAAAAGGATGAAGGAAGGAAGAAAGAAGAGGAATAGAAAAAGGACAAAGAAAGGAGAAAGGAGGAGGGAAAGAGAGGAGGAAGAAGGGATAAAGGATGAGGGAAAGAGAAAGGAGGAAGGAATGGGAGGTGGAAGAAGGAAGGGAGAAAGGAAAAAGGGAAGAGGAAGGAAACAGGAGGGAAAAAAGAAAGGAAAATGGAGGAGAAAGAAGAAAGAGAGAAGGGAAAAAGAATGAAGGAAAAAGAAAGGAAGAAGGAAAAAGGGGAAGAGGAAGGAGACAGGAGGAAAAAAGGAGGGAAAAGTGAGGAGAAAGGAAAAAGAGAAGGGAAAAAGGGAGAAAGAAGGAGGAGGGAAAAGGGAAGAGGAAGGCGACAAGGGGGAAAAGGAAGGAGAAGGGGGGAGAAAGGGGAAAGAGATAAGGAATAAAGGCATGAGGAAGGAGAAGGGGAAAAGGGAAAAAGGATGATGGAAGGGAAAGGAGGGGGGAAAGGGGGGAAGAAGGAGAAAGAGAGAAGGAAGGAGAAAGGGAGAAGGAAGGAGAAGGGGAGAAGGGAAAAGTGAAGAGAAAAGGAGACAAGAGGAGAGAAGAGAAAGGGCACAGTAGGAGGGAAAAATGAGGAGGAAAAGGGAGGAAGGAGAAAGAGAGACGGGAAAAATGTAGGAAGAAAGAGAAAGGGAAAAGGGAAAAAGCATGAAAGAGCAATAAGGGAAAAAAGGAATGAAAGGGAAGAGGAAGAAGAAATGGAGAAGGATGGAAAAAGGAGGAGGGAAAGGGGAAAAAGAAGGCGAAAAGGAGAAGGAAGGAGAAAGGGAGAGGGGAAAAAGGGAAGAGGAGGGAGACAAGAGGAGGGAAAAAGGGAAGAGCAGGGAGACAAGAAGAGGGAAAAAGGGAAGAGGAGGGAGACAAGAGGAGGGAAAAAGGGAAGAGCAGGGAGACAAGAAGAGGGAAAAAGGGAAGAAGAGGGAGACAAGAGGAGGGAAAAAGGGAAGAGCAGGGAGACAAGAAGAGGGAAAAAGGGAAGAGGAGGGAGACAAGAGGAGGGAAAAAGGGAAGAGGAGGGAGACAAGAGGAGGGAAAAAGGGAAGAGGAGGGAGACAAGAAGAGGGAAAAAGGGAAGAGCAGGGAGACAAGAAGAGGGAAAAAGGGAAGAAGAGGGAGACAAGAGGAGGGAAAAAGGGAAGAGCAGGGAGACAAGAAGAGGGAAAAAGGGAAGAGGAGGGAGACAAGAGGAGGGAAAAAGGGAAGAGGAGGGAGACAAGAGGAGGGAAAAAGGGAAGAGGAGGGAGACAAGAGGAGGGAAAAAGGGAAGAGGAGGGAGACAAGAGGAGGGAAAAAGGGAAGAGGAGGGAGACAAGAGGAGGGAAAAAGGAGGAGAAAGGAGAAAGGAGGAAGGGAAAAGGGACGAGGAAGGAGACAAGAGGAGGGAAAAAGGAGGAAGAAGGGAGGAGAAAGGAGAAAGAGAGAAGGGAAAAGGGGAGGAGGAAGAAGAAAGGGAGAAGGGACAAAGGACGAAGGAAGGAGACAGGACACAAGGAGGGAAAGGGAGGAGGAACAAGAAAGGGAGAAGGGAAAAGGAGAAGAGGAAGGGAACAGGGAGGGAAAAAGGAAGAGGAGGGCGAAAGAGAAAAGGGAAAAAGGAGGAGGAGGGAGAAAGAGAAAAGGGAAAAAGGTAGGAAGAAAGAGAACGGGGAAATGGAAAAAGGGTGAAGGAGGATGGAGGGAAAAAAGGAGTGAAAGGTAAGAGGAAGAAGAAATGAAGAAGGGAAAAATGGAGAAGGATGGAGAAAGGAGGGGAAAGGGAAGAAGAAAAAAGGGAGAAGGAAGGAAAAAGTGAGAAGGTAAAAAAGGAGGGGGAAGAAGACCAGGGGGAAGGAAAAATAGGAAGGATAAGGGAGGAGAAAGAGAGAAGGGAAAAGGGGAGGAGGAAGAAGAAAAGGAAAAAGGAAAAAGGATGAAGGAGGGGGAAAGGAGAATGGACAAAGTATGAAGGAAGGAGAAAGGAGAAGGGAAAGGGAGGAGGAAGAAGGAAGGGAGAAGGGACAAAGGATGAAGGAAGGAGAAGAGGGAAAGGGAGGAGGATGAAGGAAGGGAGATGGAAAAAAGAGAAGAGGAAGGGCACAGTAGGAGGGAAAATGAGGAAGAAAAGGGAGGAGGAAGGAAAAAGTGAGAAGAGGAAAAGGTAGGAAGAAAGTGAAAGGGAAAATTTAAAAAGCATGAAGGAGGAAGAACGGAAAAAGGGAATGAAAGGGATGAGGAAGAAGAAATGGGGAAGTATGAAAAAAGGAGAAGGGAAAAGGGAGGCACAACGAGAAAGGGAGAAGGAAGGAGAAAGGGAAAAGGGAAAGGGGGAAGAGGAAGGAGAAAGCATGAGGGAAAAAAGAAAGGAAAAGGGAGGAGAAAGGAGAGAAAAGGGATAAATGGAGGAGGAAGGAGAAAGAGAGAAGGAAATAAGGATGATGGAAGGAGAAAGGTAAAATGGAAAAAGAGAAGAGGAAAGAGACAGGAGTAGGGAAAAAGAAGGGAGAAGGGAGGAGAAAGCTGAATGAGAGAAGGGAAAAAGGGAGGAGGAAGGAGACAGGAGGAGGGAAAAAGGTGGGAGGAGAAAGAAGAAAAAGAGAAAGGAAAAGGGGGAGAAGGAAGGAGAAAAGCAGAAGGGAAAGGGATGAAGGAAGGATAAAGGAGGAGGGAAAGGGAGGAGGAAGAAGAAAGGGAGAAGGGACAAAGGATGAAGGAAGGATACAGGAAGAGGGAAAGGGAGGAGGATCAAGAAAGGGGGAAGGGAAAAAGAGAAGAGGAGAGGGACAGGAGGAGGGAAAAAAGGAGAAAAAACGGAGGAGGAAGGAGAAAGAGAGAAGGGAAAAAGGTAGGAGGAAAGAGAAAGGGAGAAGGGAAAAAAGATGGAGGGAAAAAAGGAGTGAAAGGTAAGAGGAAGAAGACAAGAGAAGGGGGGAAAAGGAGGAAGAAAAGGGAGGAGGAAGGACAAAAAGTGAAGAGAAAAAGTGAAGAGAAAAAGGGAGGAGGAAGGAGAGAGAGAGAGAGAGAGAGAGAGAGAGAGAGAGAGAGAGAGAGAGAGAGAGAGAGAGAGAGAGAAACAAAAAAGGATAAGAGAAGGATTAACGAGGAAGAAGAAGAAAGGGAGAAGGGATAAAGGTAAGAGGAAGGAGATAGGAGAAGGGAAAAAAGGAGGAGGAAGGAGATAGATAGAAGGAAAACGAAGGAAGAAGTAGAAAGGGAAGGGAAAGGGATGACAAAATAGAAAAGAGCTGGAAAAAAGGAGGAAGGGAAGGGAAAAGATAGGAAGAAGGAAAAAGGATGGAGAAAGGAGGTAGGAAATGGAAGAGGAAGAAGAAAGGGATAAGGGACAAGGGGAGGAGTAAGGATACAGGAGGAAGGGAAAAAGGAAGGAGGAAGGAGAGAGATGGGAAAAACGTAGGAGGATAGAGAAAGGGAGAAGGGAAAATGGATGAAGGCTGAACGAGGAAAAAAGGAATGAAAGGGAAGAGGAAGAAGAAATAAAGAAAGGGAAAAGGGAGAAGGAAGGAGAAAGGAGGAGGGAAAAAGGAAGAAGGAGTAAGGGAGAAAGAAACAGAAAGAGAAGGGAGAAAGGGAAGAGGAAGGAGACAGGAGGGAAAAAAGAAAGGAAAGGGGAGGAGAAAGAAGAGAAAGGAAAAAAGAAAGGAAAAAGGAGGAGAAAGAAGAGAGGAGGGAAAGACGATAAAGGAAGAAGAAAGGAAGAAGTGAGAAGGGGAAGAGGAAGGACACAAGAGGGAAAAAGGTAGGAGGAAGGAGAAATAGAGAAAGGAAAAGGGAGAAAGAAGGAGAAAAAAGGGAAAAGGGAAGAGGAAGGAGACAAGAAGAGGGAAAAAGGAAGGAAAAGAGATGAGAATGGGGAAAAAGAGAAGGGAAAAAGGGAGGAGGAAGGAGAAAGGGAGAAGGTAAAAAGGATGATGGAAGGAGAAAGGAGGGAAAGGAAGGAGGAAGGAGAAAGTGAGAAGGGAAATGGAAAGAGAAAATGAGACAAAAGGAGGGAAAAAGGAAGGAGAAGGGAAGAGAAAGAGAAAGAAAGAAGGAAAAAAGGGAGGACGAAGGAGAAAGGGAGAAGGGAAAAAGAATGAAGTAAGGAGGAAGGAGAATGGACAAAGGATGAAGGAAGGAGAAAGGAGGAGGGAAAGGGAGGAGGAAGAAGGAAGGGAGAAGGGAAAAGGGATCAAGGAAGGAGAAAGGAGGAGGGAAAGGGAGGAGGAAGAAGGAAAAAGGGAAGAGGAAGGAAACAGGAGGGAAAAAAGAAAGGAAAATGGAGGAGAAAGAAGAAAGAGAGAAGGGAAAAAGAATGAAGGAAAGAGAACGGAAGAAGGGAAAAGGGGAAGAGGAAGGAGACAGGAGGGAAAAACGGAGGGAAAAGGGAGGAAAAAGGAAAAAGAGAAGGGAAAAAGGGAGAAAGATGGAGAAGGGAAAAGGGAAGAGGAAGGCGACAAGGGGGAAAAGGAAGGAGAAGTGGGGAGAAAGGGGAAAGAGAGAAGGGATAAAGGGATGGGGAAGGAGAAAGGGAGAAGGGAAAAAGGATGATGGAAGGAGAAATGAGGGGGGAAAGGGAGGAAGAAGGAGAAAGGGAGAAGGAAGGAGAAGGGGAGAAGGGAAAGGGGAAGAGAAAAGGAGACAAGAGGAGGGAAAAAAGGAAGGAGAAGGGAGGAGAAGGAGAAAGAGAGAAGGGAAAAAGGAGGACGAAGGAGAAAGGGAGAAGGGAAAAAGGATGAAGGAAGGATGAAGGAAGGAAGAAGGGGAATGGAGAAAGGACAAAGGAAGGAGGAAGGAGAAAGGAGGAAGGAAGGAGAAAGGAGGAGGGAAAGAGAGGAGGAAGAAGGGAAAAAGGATGAAGGAAGGAGAAAGGAGGGGGGAATGGGAGGTGGAAGAAGGAAGGGAGAAGGGAAAAAGGGAAGAGAAATGGCACAGTAGGAGGGAAAAATGAGGAAAAACGGTAGGAAGAAAGAGAAAGGGAAAATGGAAAAAGCATGAAGGAGGAAGAAGGGAAAAAAGGAATGAAATGGAAGAGGAAAAAGAAATGGAGAAGGATGGAAAAAGGAGGGAAAAGGGAGGAAGGAAGAGAAAAGGATAAGGAAGGAGAAAGGGAGAAGGGAAAAAGGGAAGAGGTAAAAGAAATGGAGAAGGATGGAAAAAAGGAGGGAAAAGGGAAGAAGAAGGAGAAAATATAAGGAAGGAGAAAGGGAGAAGGGAAAAAGGGAAGAGGAAGGAGACAAGAAGAGGGAAGAAGGAGGGAAAAGGGGGGAGAAAGGAGAAAGCGAGAAGAACAAGAGAAGGGACAAAGGATGGAGGAAGGAGACAGGACACGAGGAGGGAAAGGGAGGAGGAACAATTAAGGGAAGAGAAGAGGAAGTGGACAGGGAGGGAAAAAAGGAGAAGGAAATATGGAGGAGGAAGGAGAAAGAGAGAAGGGAAAAGGGTAGGAGGAAAGAGAACGGGAGAAGGGAAAAAAGATGAAGGAGGAAAGAGGGAAAAAAAGGAGTGAGAGGTAAGAGGAAGAAGAAATGAAGAAGGGGAAAATGGAGAAGGATAGAGAAAGGAGGGAAAAGGGAGAGAATAGGGAGGAAGAAGGAGAAAAGGAGAAGGAAGGAGAAAGTGAGAAGGGGAAAAAGGAAGAAGAAGATGATAAGAGGAGGGAAAAAGGGAAGGAGAAGGGAGGAGAAAGGAGAAAGAGAGAAGGGAAAAACGGAGGAGGAAGGAGAAAGGGAGAAGGGAAAAAGGATGAAGGAAGGAGAAAGGAGGAGGGAAAGGGAGGAGGAAGAAGGAAGGGAGAAGGAAAAAGGGAAGAGGAAGGGCACAGTAGGAGGGAAAATGAGGAGGAAAATGGAGAAGGAAGGAGAAAGAGAGAAGGAGAAAGGTAGGAAGAAAGAGAAAGGGAAAAGGGAAAAAGCATGAAGGAGGAAGAAGGGAAAAAAGGAATGAAAGGGATGAGGAAGAAGAAATGGAGAAGGATGGAAAAAGGAGGAGGGAAAAGGGAGGAAGAAGGAGAAAGGGAGAAGGAAGGAGAAGGGGATTAGGGAAAAGGGGAAGAGGAAGAAGACAGGAGGAGGGAAAAAAGGAAGGAAAAGAGAGGAGAAAGGAGAGAAAAAGGAAAAAGGGAGGAGGAAGTAGAAAGGAAAGAGGGAGGAGAAAGGGAGAAGGGAAAAAGGATGATGGAAGGAGAAAGGGAAAAGTGAAAAAGGGAAGAAGAAAGAGAAAAGAGGGAGAAGGGAGGAGAAAGGAGAAAGAGAGAAGGAAAAAAGGGAGGAAGAAGGAGACAGGATGATGGAAAAAGGAGAGAGAAGGGAGGAGAAAGGAGAAAGAGAGAAGGGAAAACGGGAGAAGGGAGGAGAAAAGCAGAAGAGAAAAGGATGAAGGAAGGATAAAGGGGGAAGGAAAGGGAGGAGAAAGAAGAAAGGGAGAAGGGACAAAAGACGAAGGAAGGAGACAGGAGGAGGGAAAGGGAGGAGGAACAAGAAAGGGAGAATGGAAAAAGGAGGAAGGAGAGAAAAAAGGAGTGAAAGGTAAGAAGAAGAAGAAATGAAGAAGGGAAAAATGGAGAAGGATGGAGAAAGGAAGGAAAAGGGGGGGAGGGGAAAGGGAGAAGGAGGGAGAAAGGGAGAAGGGAAAAAAGGAAGAGGAAGAAGACAAAAGGAGGGAGAGAAGGGAGGAGAAAGGAGAAAGAGAGAAGGGAAAAAGGGACGAGGAAGGAGAAAGGGAGAAGGGAAAAAGGATGAAGGAAGGAGCAAGGGGGAAGGGAAAAAGGGAAGAGGAAGGAGCCAGGAGGAGGGAAAAAGGAGGAGGAATAGAAAAAGGGAGCAGGGAAAAAGGATGAAGGAAGGAGTAAGGAGGAGGGAAAAGGAGGAGGAAGAAAAAGGGGAAAAGGGACAAAGGGAGGAGGAATGAGACATGAGGAGGGAAAAAAGGTGGAGGGAAAAAGGAGAAGAAAGAAAAAAGAGAGAGGGGAAAAAGAGAAGAATAAGGAGAAAGAGAGAAGAGAAAGAGGGAGGAAGGAGATAGGAGTGAAAGGGAGGAGGAAGAAGAAACGGAGAAGGGAAAAGGGAGGAGAAAAAGAAGGATTGAAAAGAGGGGAGGCAGAAGAAAAGGAGGAGGGAAATTGGGAAGGGGAAGGCGAAAGGACGTGGGAAAACAGAGGAGGGAAAAAAGGAAGGAAAAGGGAAGAAGGAAGGAGAAACAAAAAAGGGAGGAGGAAGGAGAAAAGAAAAGTGAGGAAGTAGAAAGGGAGGAGGGAGAAATGGAGGAGGGGGAGAAAGGGAGGAAGAAAAGGGAGGAAAGAATAAGGGAGGAAGAAAATAGGTGGAAGGAAAAAGGGAAGAGGGAAAAAAAGAGGTGGAAAAATGGGAGGGGGAATGATAAAGGAAAATGGGATGAGGAAGGAGAAAGGGAGGAAGAAAAGGGAGGAAGAAAAGGGGAGGAAGGAGAAATGAGGGAAAAAAGGAGGTGGAAGGTAAAAGGAAAAAGTTAAGTGAAGGTAAACGGAAAAAAGGAGGAGGGAGAAATGGAGAAGGGGGAAAGGGAGGAGGAAAAGATAGGAAGAATAGGGGAGGAAGGAGAAATGAGGGAAAAAGGGAGGTGAAAGGTAAAAGGAAAAAGTTAAGTGAAGGCAAAAGGAAAAGGGGAGGAGGAAGGAGAAAGGAAGGAAGGAGAAAGAGAGAAGGGGAGGAGAAAGGGAGGAGAGATGGAGGAGGGAGGAGAAAGGGAGGGAGGAGGAGAAAGGAAGGAAGGAAAAAGGGATGAAGGTGGAGACAGAAAGAAAGAAAAAATGGGGTGCAGAAGAGGAAATAACAAATGAAGAATAAGGGATGGTGAAGGGAGGAAAAAAAGCACAGTAAGGTAGTCAATGAAGAGGGAAAGGAATTACAATAAGTAGAAAGTAGAGAAGAGGTTAGGAAATGAGGAGAGAGAAAAATCAGAAAAAAAGGGAGAGAGGGAACTATAAATGGGACAAAGAAAGGGGAATTGGGAAGAAAAAATGAGGAGAAAATGTAGAAGGAAAATTAAGAAAGAACAATTCAAAACGAATAGGGAAATAACGAGAAAGAAATGACAGAGGGAGAAGGAAGGAAAAAAGATGAAGGTGATGAAAAGAAGGAAAAAGAAAGATGATAAAATTGTAAAAAAGAAAGAGGGGAAACAGGAAGAAATAGTGAAAGGAGAATGGGAAAGAAATTATAGAGATAGAATTAGAAGGAATGACAGGACAGAAGGAATGAAGCAGAAGAGGATAATGGAATTAACAGAGTATGAGGAACAAAATTGAAAAGAGATGGAGGAGGAAAAAGAAAAGGAAGGAAATAAAGACGAAATGTGGATAAGAAGGAACGTAAAAGGAGGACGAAAGAAGAAAAATAATTAGAGAGATATATATATACAGAGATAGGAGGGGTCGAAAAAAGGAAAGGTAATTAGCTGAAAATTAAAAAAGGAAAATAAAAGGATACGAAAAACTGGAAAAAAGAATACAAGGATAAAGGGGATTGCACAGAATATGAAAAGGGAAAAAGAATGAAAAAAATGAAAAGTATGATGAAGAGGGATGAATGAAGCGCATAAGGGATATGGAGAAGGAACAAGGGAATAGGGAAATAGACATGGGGGAATAAATAATAAAAGCGGAGGTGGAACAGGTGGAGGAGGAGGAGGAGTGGAGGAAGAAGAAAGAGAAATAGGGAAAAATAACGAGAATTGAAGGAGAGGAAATATGAAAAGCAAGATGGGAATGAAAGGAGAACTGAAGAAAGAAGAATAAGAGGAGGAGTAAAGACAAAACAAAACTGATGAATATTGGAAAAGATAAAATTATAATAAATATGGAAAGTGGGTAAAGAAAGAGAATTAAAAAACCAAATTAAAACAAAATAAATAGAAGGACATATTAAATTACACGAAAGCCAAGAGCATGCAAAAGAAAATACCTTAGGAGTTAGTTGATTGTATGAAGAGGCCGAGAAGAGGAATATTTGTGGTAAGTCGAAAGAATGTTGAAAAAAGCGTACATCTGGCAACCAGTCCAATACAGTAGAGGTGCACAACATACGAGAACTTGAGAAGTGACATCTGTCAGAATGCAGCTGTTAGCGACTACCAGCGAGACTTCACCCTAAATAACAAATGTAGAATATTGAATAAAGCTTATAATAGACAGTAGTGAATATATAACAAGTGCAGAATACTGGGCAATGTGTGTAAAATAGATTATCATAAACCATTACATATAAGATGTTGAACAAAACTTATAAAAGAAATTAAATAAGAAACTCTGGGAATGACAATTTTCTGGGAATCAGTTATAAAAATTTATAATTAAATAAATGATTAAAATATATATTTCATTATAAAAAAAGAACAGGAAACAGGAGGATGTAAAGGAAGAAAGAACAGGGAACATAAGAAGAGGGAGAATAATGCAAAGTTAAGAGAGGTTAAATACAAGGTTATGGATATTAAGAAAGATTAAATATAACGTTGAAGAGAAGGCTGAGAGAATGAGGATAAGGATAAGGAAGAAAATGGAAACTTAGGAGAAGGAGGATGGAAGAACAAGGAAGAAGACAATAAATATGGAAAGGAAATAAGGATAAAGGAAAATGGCGATGAAAAGGATATATACCGAACAATGGTAACAATGATAAGGTTTATTACCGAAGGATTAAGGAATATTATGGGAAGGAAACTAGGACAACAGAAAGGATTAGGATAACGTTGAATGGACAAATGATGAACATATGATAATAATTAGGATTATTAGGATGAAACAAATGATAAAGGGAAGGATAATAAAAAGGGGAAAAGTAAAAAAAAAAAAAAAAAAAAAAAAAAGAAGGTTAAGGACTATGGCTATGAGGAAAAGGCCGAGAAATTAAAATAAACGAAATTTTAAGGAAAAAGGAGATAACAAAAAGGACAATTAGGATAATGAAAAATATGAATAAAAATACAGATATTGCAGTGACGGAATAAAAGAAGTCACTTAACATGGAAGAGAAAAACTTAAAATATTGGAAAGATGAAAGAAGAATAATGAAGGAGAAATAAGGGAGAGAAAGTGTATAATGAGAGTAGATAGGAAATAAGGAAAATGAGAAAAGCATGGAAAATTGGTTAAATATATAATTAGAAGGAAGAAGAAAGGACATGGAGGAATAAGGCAGAAAATGTTAAAAAAAAAGAAAAAAGTTATTATGGTGAGAAATGAGAGAAGAGGTAGTTGAAGAATGAATGAAGGGAAATTAAGATAAAGAAGGGTGGAGAGGGGTTAAGAAGAAAGGGGAGAAAAATAAAATAATACAAGTAAAAAAGATAAACTGAGAAAAACGAGAAAGAAAAAGGGATTGAGGGAGGAGGAGGAGGAGGAGGAGGAGGAAATTGGTTTTAGGGGATTAGAGGAAAATAAGGACAAGAAGAGGTTGGGATATTGGGGAACAATGAATAAAAATGTAATTAAGAAGAG
This sequence comes from Palaemon carinicauda, assembly GCF_036898095.1. Lineage (NCBI taxonomy): Eukaryota > Metazoa > Arthropoda > Malacostraca > Decapoda > Palaemonidae > Palaemon > Palaemon carinicauda. The sequence continues at coordinate 123,238,856 of NC_090738.1, read as the reverse complement.
GAGGGGGAGGGAGGAACGGGAACAATAAGCATATTAAATAAGGATAAGGTAGAGCAAAGATGGAAGATGTGTTTAAGTAAAAAATGAGGAACAATGGGAGGAGGATCATAAGCAGCTAAAGAAGAATAAAAGAAGTAGGAGAGGGAGGAGGAGGAAGAGAAGTAAGAGGATTAGATGGAAGAGGAGTATGAAGATAAGGAGAATGGGAATTAGAAGTAGGATAAATATATAAGGGAAGGTGATGGAAATCAACTAATATAAAAGAAAAAATAGAAAGAACAGAGATGGGAGGAACTTGAGTATCATAAAGATATAGAGAAGATGGGAGATGAGGAAAAAATGATAAGGAGGATCTTAAGAATAGAAGCTTATAAGAAAGGGAAGGATAAAGTAAGGAGAGTTATAAAGGGAATCAAGAGTAAGTGGGAATAGGAAAATAGGGAAAATTAGGTTGATCGGGATATCAAAATAGAACGAGAAGAAACTAGAAATGAAGAGAAAAAGGAATAGGTGTATAGACCAAAAAGGAAGTGGAGTAAAAGTAGGAATAAAAAGGGAGGGAAGAAGATAAAATGTATATGGAGTAAAATTATGAGGAAGGACATATTGAAAGAGACGAAGGAATAAATAATGAAAGGCAAGAAAAGGTTTAGAATGGCAAAGAGAAATGAAATATAGAAGGTAAGAGAGGGAGAAGATAATGATGGCAGAAGAAAAAGAAAGAAAAAGGAAGAAAATATAGAAGGAAAGAAATGAAGAAAATATACAAGAAAAGAGAAAATATAAAAGGAAGGGAATAAAAATAAAGAAGGGAAGAGTGGAAGACAATGCAGAAAGAAAGAGAGGAGGAAAATATAGAATGAAAGAGAATGAAAATATAGAAGGGTAGATAAGAAGAAAATAAAGAGCGAAAGACAAGAAAAAATAAAGAAAGAAATAGGGGAAGAAAATAAAGGGCATACAGGAAAAAACCAAAAAGGAAATACAGAAGTGGAGAGAGGAATATAATATTAAAGGAGGATAGAGAAGAAGAAAGTATAGAAGGAAAGAGAAGAAGTATAGAAGGAAAGAAGAAAATATAGAAAAGAAGAAAAGAAGCAATTACAGACTGAACGAGGTGAAGAAAATAAAGAAGGAAAGATGTAAGAAAAGAAAAAATATAATATAAAAGTGAATTGGAAAATATAGAAGAAAGAAAATTAAAGTAAATATCATAGGGAAAAGAAGAGAAAAATAATATAAATGGAAAGAAAGAAATATTATAAAGAAGGAAAGTGACGGAGAGAATGTAAAAAGGATATAAAGAATGAAAACTTATAAAGAAAGACAAGAAAAAATATAGAAAAGAAGAAAATAAAGAAAGGGAAAGAGAAAAAATATCAAAATGGAAAGAGAAGAAGAAATTATAGAAAGAAAGAGGAGGACAATAAGGAAGGTAAGACATGTAAAAGATATAGAAGGGAAGAGTGGAAGAAATCATAGATTGGATATGAGTAAGAAAATATAGAAAAGAATAAAATAGGGAATGTAAGAAAGGAATGAAAATAGAAGGGAAAGAAGAATGACATCATATAAGGAAATACAGCCAAAAATCAATTAAGGAAAGAGGTAAAATGAATATAGAAAGAGAGAAAAGAAGAAAATATAGAAGGAGAGAGGAAGGAAATATAGAAAGGAACAGGGAAATAGAATAAGAAAAAGTAAAGAGAGGAGGTAACATAGAAGTGAAGAGGAAGCAAATATGAAAGGGAAAAGAGTAAAAAAAGGAGAAGGGATAAGAGAAGGCAAGAGAGGATAAATATATACAAAGAAAGGAAAAAAGAAAATTTAAAAGGAAGGATGAAGAAAGTATATAAGGAAAGAGAGTAAAACATAAAAGTGAAGAGGGGAAAGGAAAATGAAAAGGAAGGAGAGGAAAAAATATAGAAGAAAAGAGCTGAATAAAATATATAGATAAAGGGAAGACAATAGAGAGTTGAAGAGATGAAGAAAGTATAGACTAGGGAGAGAGGAAGAAAATCTTAAAGGATAAAAAAATACATAAAAAAATTATATGAAGGGATATAAAGAAAATATGGAAGGGAAGAAAATACAATAGATAGAAGATAGAGAATATATAGTAGGATAAAGACTAATAAAACATAGAAGAGAAGAGATAATATGAAATAAAGAAGGGAAAAGAGAAGTAAAATGTAGAAGGAAACAGAAAGTGTAAAAGAAACATATTGATGAAAAATAGACAGGAAAAAGAGAAAATATAAAAGGGAATAAAAGGGGTATACAAAAAGAAAAGAGGAAGAAAATAAAAAAATGAAGATGAAAAAAACAGAAAATATAAAAGAAAAATTTACAAAGTATAGGATGAATATAAAAGGGAAGAGAGGGAGCAGATGAAGAAAATACAGAAAGGAAAAAAGGAAGATAATATATTCAGATAAAAAAGATAGAAAGGAAGAAAATATACGAAGATAGAAAAGATAGAAAAAAAATAGAAGAAAAGGGAAAAATATAAAAAGGAAGAAAAAGACAAAAGGAAACAAGCAAAGTTATAAATAAAAAGTGAGGAAGAGAATATAGAAGAGAGAAGAAAAATGAGAAAAGGAAGACATGAAAAATATAGATCGAAAGAGACGGGAAAAGGAATAGAATATAGAGGAAAAGAGGAAGAAAATAAGGAAGATTAGAGAAGAATAAAACTGAAATGGGAAGATAACAGAATTTAAAATGGAGGAAAGGAAGAAATATAGAAAGAAAGTAAGGAAGAAAATATAGTGGGGAAATATATAGAAAGAAAAAAAATAAGGAATAAATAAAAGTAAGAAAATATAAAAGTGAAGAGATCAAGAAAATATAAACGTAAAAGGAAAGAGCTGGATGAAATATGTAAGGAAATATATGAAGAAAATAGAAATAAAAAGTGAAAAATAAAATCTAGAAAGGAAGAGACGATGAAGATATGAAAAAGGGAAAGGAAGAAAATATGGATGGGGGGAGTGGAAGAATATATTAAAGGGAAGAGCAGAGGAAAATATAGAAGGAAGCAGCAGGAGAAAATTGAATAAAATAGAAAGAAAAATGGAAAGGAAATCAGGAGGAAATAATCAAAATATATAGAAGAAATATATAAAGACACAGAGAAGTATATTTAGAAGAGGAGAGAGGAAAATGTATAGATAGAAGATGAAGAAGTAGAAATAAATGAAAAGACACGAAATTAATATAAGAGTGGGAGGAAGAGAAATGCAGAAATCAAGAGAATATGAAAACGTAGAAGGTATTAAGAGGAAGACGGAAGAAGAGTTTACTGTAGAGTGAACAAAAAAGAAAATGAAGGAAGATATGAAGAGGAAGAAAACTTGATAAGGAGAGGAAGAAAATAAAGACGGGAATAAATGAAAAAAAATATAAAAGATAAGAGAGGGAAATAATGTAAAAGGAAAGAAAGGAAGACAAAATAGGAGGAATTATTAAGAAAAATAAAGAAGCGAAGAGAAGGAGTAAAAGTGAGAGGGGGAAATATAGAAGGGAAGAGAGAATGAAAATAAGTGAGGGAAGAGAGGATAAATAGAGAAAAAGTAAAAGAGGTAGAATATATAGAAAGGAAGAGAGGAATCATATATAAAATGAAGGAGAAAACAAAGGAGAGAGCGGAGGAAAATTATAGTATAGAATAAAGAAAGATAAAACTAAGGGTAGTGAGGAAAAACATAAAATATAAAAGAAGAAAATATAGAAAAAAAGAGAAAGAAAGTGGAGAGAGGGAGAAAATAAAGAAGGAAATAAAGGTAATAATAAAGAAAGGAAGAGAATAAGAAAATGTGAAAAATGAACGTTAAGCAGAGAATATGAAAGGAAATAGGAATAAATCAACAACGAAAGGATGAAGAAAATATGAATAGGAAATGAAGAAGGCAGTATGGAATGAAGAAGAGGAAGAAACATAGAAGTGAACAAAAAAATATGAAAGGAAAGAGGAAGAAGCCATGGAAGAAAATCAAGAAATAATAAGTAGAGTAAGAAATATTAAAAGGGAAGAGAGGAAGAATAACCAAAAGGAGGAAATAAATTTGGAAGGGAAAAGAAAGGTAAATATAAAAGGAAAGAAAGGCAGTAAATATGGAACAGAAGAAAGAAAGAAAATAAGGAATGGAAGAAAGATATACAAAAACCAAGATGAAAAAAGTCGAGATTGGTAATAAGGAAGAACATATTGAAGGGAAGCGAGTAGGAATATCAAAAAACAAGAATGAAAGAAAATATTGAAAGAAAAGGAGGAAAGAAATATAGAAGAAAATTTTGGAAGGAATAAAAAAAGAGGAGATAAGAGAAAGAAATGAAAGAATAACATTTTAAAAGGAAAAAGAAAAATATATGAAGAAAATATATGCGAGAGAGTAAGATTTACAAAAGAAAAGAGGAAAAAAAATAAAAAATAATGGATATGAAAAAAAGGGAAGGGAAGGAAAATGTGAATTGAAAGAGGGTAAGAAAATAAGGAGACTGAATATAAAGAAGAAATTACAAAATGGAATACATGAAGAAAACCTGAAAAGAATGAGTGAAAGAAAATATAGAAGGGAAAAATAAGAGAAAGAGGATATAGAAAAAGGAATGAGAGATAGAAAATATAGAAGACAAGGAATGAGAGAAAGAAAATATAGAAAGGAAGGAATGAGAGAAAGAAAATATAGAAAGGAAAGAATGAAAGAAAGAAAATAAAGAAGAGAAGGAATGAGAGAAAGAAAATATAGAGGAGAATGAAGAAGAAAAAGAAAATATGGATGGGATGGTATGAGTGATAATATAGAAGGGTAAGAATGAAAGAAAGAAAATAAAGGAGGGAGGGAGTGAGGGCAAAAAACATGTAGAAGGGAAGGAATGAAAGGAAGAAAATAAAGAAGGGAAGGAGTGAGAGAAAGAAAATATAGAGGGGAAGGATAAAGAAAAAGAAAATAAGGAAGGGAAGGAATAAAAGAGGGAAAATATATAACGAAAGGAATTTGAATAAGAAATTATAGAAGGGAAGAAATGAAGGAATGAAAAAATAGAAGGGAGGGAAAGAGAGTGAGAAAATATAGAAGGGAAGGAATGAGAGAAAGAAAATGTAGAAGGGAAGGAATGAGAAAAAGGAAATGTAGAAGGGACGGTATGATAGAAAATATAGAAGGGAGTGAAAGAGAGTGAGAAAATATAGAAGAGAAGGAATGAGAGAAAGAAAAAGTAGATAGGACGGTATGATAGAAAATATAGAAGGGAGTGAAAGAGAGTGAGAAAATATAGAAGAGAAGGAATGAGAGAAAGAAAAAGTAGATAGGACGGTATGATAGAAAATATAGAAGGGAAGGAATGAGAGTAATAAATTATAGAAAGGAAGGAATGAGGGAAAGAAAATATAGAAGGGAAGGAATGAGGGAATGAAAATATAGAAGTGAAGGAATGAGAGAAATAAAATATAAAAGGGAAAGAATGAGAGAAAAGAAATGAAGATGGGAAGGTATGATAGAAAATATAGAAAGGTAGGGAATAAAGGTAAGAAAATATAGAAGGTAAGAAATGAGATAAAGAAAATATAGAAGGGAAGGAAGGAGGGAAAGAAAATATAAAAGGGAAGGAATGAGAGAAAAAAATGTAGATGGGAAGGGATGGTAGAAAATATAGAAAGGGAGGAAATATGAGTAAGAAAATATAAAAGGGAAGGATTGAGAGAAAGAAAATATAGTAGGGAAGGAATGAGAGAAAGAAAATATAGTAGGGAAGGAATAAGGGAAAGAAAATATAGAAGTGAAGGAATGAGAGAAAGAAAATATAGAAGGGAAGGAATGAGAAAAAAGAAATGTAGATGATAAGGTATGATAAAAAATATAGAAAGGGAGGGAATAAGAGTAAGAAAATGTACAAAGGAAGGAATGAGAGAAGGGAAAGATAGGAGGGAAGGAATGATAGAAAGAAAATATAGAAGGGAAGGAATGAAGGAAAGAAATAGAAGGGAAGGAGTGAGAGAAAAGAAATGTAGATGAGAAGGTATGATAGAAAATATAGAAAGGTAGGAAATAGGAGTAAGAAAATATAGAAGGAGAGGAATGAGAGAAGGAAATATAGAAGGGAAGGAATGAGTGAAAGAAAATATAAAAGGGAAGGAATGAGAGAAAAGAAATGTAGATGATAAGGTATGATAAAAAATATAGAAAGGGAGGGAATAAGAGTAAGAAAATGTACAAAGGAAGGAATGAGAGAAGGGAAAGATAGGAGGGAAGGAATGATAGAAAGAAAATATAGAAGGGAAGGAATGAAGGAAAGAAATAGAAGGGAAGGAGTGAGAGAAAAGAAATGTAGATGGGAAGGTATGATAGAAAATATAAAAAGGGAGGGAATAAGAGTAAGAAAATATAAAAGGGAAGGAATGAGAGAAAGAAAATAAAGAAGGGAAGGAATGAGGGAAAGAATATATAGAAGGGAAGGAATGAGAGAAAGAAAATATAGAAAGGAAAGAATGAGAAAAGAAATGTAGATGGGAAGGTATGATAGAAAATATAGAAAGGAGAGGATAAGAGTAAGAAAATAAAGAAGGAAAGGAATGAGAAAAAGAAAATATAGAAGGGAAGGAATGAGGGAAAGAAAATGTAGAAGGGAAGGAATGAGAGAAAAGAAATGTACATGGGAAGGTATTATAGAAAATATAAAAAAGGGAGGGAATAAGAGTAAGAAAATATAGAAGGGAAGGAATGAGAGAGAGGAAATGTATATGGGAAGGAATGAGTGAGAGAAAGAAAATATAGAAGGGAAGAAATGTAGGAATGATAATGTAGAAGGGAAGGAATGAGAGAAACAAAATATAGAAGAGAAGGAATGAGAGAAAGGAAATGTAGATGGGAAGATATGATAGAAAATAGAGAAAGGGAGGGAATAAGAGTTAGAAAATATAGAAGGGAAGGAATGAAAGAAAGAAAATATAGATGGGAAGGAATGAGAAAAGGAAAATACAGAAGGGAAGGAATGAGAGAAGGAAAATATAGAAGGGAAAGAATGAGAGAAAGAAAATACAAGAGGGATGGAATGAGAAAAGGAAAATATAGAAGGCAAGGAATGAGAGAAAGAAAATATAGATAAGAAGGAATGAGAAAAAGAAAACATAGAAAGGAAGGAATGAGAGAAAGAAAATATGGAAGGGAAGGAATGAGAAAAGGAAAGTATAGAAGGGAAGGAATGAGAGAAGGAAAATATAGAAGGGACGGAATGAGAGAAAGAAAATATAAAAGGGAAGGAATAAGAGAAAGAAAATATAGAAGGGAATAAGGAAATGTAGATGGGAAGGTATGATAGAAAATATAAAAGGATGGGAATGAGTGAGAAAATATAGAAGGGTAAGAATGAGAATAAGAAAATAGAGAATGTAAGGAATAGGAGAAAGAAAATATAGATTGAAGGAATGAGAGAAGGAAAATATAGAACGGAAGAAATAAAAAAAGAAAATACAGATGGAAGGAATGAATGAGAGTAAGAAAATATAAAAGGGTAGGAATGAGAGAAACAAAATATAGAAGGGAAGGAATCAGAGAAAGAAAATATAGAAGGGAAAGAATGAGAGAAAGAAAATATAGAAGGGAAGGAATGAGGGAAAGAAAATATAGAAGAGTAGGAATAAGAAAAAGAGAATATAGAAGGGAAGGAATAGGAGAAAAAAAAATATAGAAGGGAAGAAATAAGAGAAAGAAAATATATGGAAGGAGTGAGAGTAAGAAAATATAGAAAGGTAGGAATAAGAGGAAGAAAATATAGAAGGGAAGGAATGAGAGAAACAAATATGGAAGGGAAGGAATAATGAGGAAAAGAATATGTAGAAGGATAGGAATGAGAAAAAGTAAATATAGAAGGAAAGGAATGAAAGAAAGAAACTATACAAGAAAAAGATGAGAGAAAGAAAAAAAAGAAGGGTAGGAATGAAAGAAAGAAAATATAGAAAGGTAGGAATGAAAGAAAGAAAATATAAAAGGGTAGCAATGAGAGAAAGAAAATATAGAATGGAAGGAATAAGAGAAAGAAAATTAGAAGGGTACGATTGAGAGAAAAAAAATATAGAAGGGAAGGAATGAGAGAAAGAAAATATAGAAGGGAAGGAATGAGGGAAAGAAAATATAGAAAGGTAGGAATGAAAGAAAAAATGTGGATGGGAAGAAATGGGAGAAAGAACATATAGAAGGCCAAGAATGAAAGAAAGAAAATATAGAAAAGTTGGAATGAGAGAAAGAAAAAATAGAAGGGAAGAAAAAAGAGAAAGAAATATAAAAGGGTAGGATTGAGAAAAAGAAAATATAGAAAGGTAGGAATGAAAGAAAAAAATATAGACGGGAAGGAATATAAGAAAGAAAAGATAGATGGGAAGGAATAAGAGAAAGAAAATAAAGGGTAGGATTAAAAAAAATAGAAGGGAAGGAATGAGAGAAGGAAAATATAAAAGGGAAGGAATACGAGGAAGAAAATATAGATGGAAAGAATGAGAGAAAGAAAATATAGAAGGGAAGGAATGAGGGAAAGAAAATATAAAAGGGTAGGAATGAGAGAAAGAAAATATAAAAGGGAAGAAATGAAAGAAAGAAAATATAGAAGGGAAGGAATGAGAGAAAGAAAAAACAGAAGGGTAGGAATGAATGAAAGAAAGAAAGAAAATATAGAAGGGTAGCAATGAGAGAAAGAAAATATAGAAGGGAAGGAATAAGAAAAAGAATATATAAAAGGGTAGGATTGAGAAAAAGAAAATATAGAAAGGTAGGAATGAAAGAAGAAAATATAGGAGGGTAACAATAAGAAAAAGAAAATATAGGAAGGTAGGAATGAAAGAAGAGAAAATATAAAAGGGAAGGAATGATAGAAAGAAAATATAGAAGGGAAGGAATGAGGGAAAGAAAATATAAAAGGGAAGGACTGAAAGAAAAGAAATGTGGATATAAAGGTATGATAGAAAATATAAAAAAGGGAGGATATAAAAGTAAGAAAATACAAAAGGGAAGGAATGAGAGAGAGAAAATATAGAAAGGAAGGAGTGAAACAAAAGAAATGTAGAAGGGACGGTATGATAGAAAATATAGATGGGAAGGAAGGAGAAAAGGAAAATATAGAAGGGAAGGAATGAGAGAAGGAAAATATAGAAAGGAAGGAATGAGAGAAAGAAAATATAGAAGGGAAGGAATGAGGGAAAGAAAATATAGAAGCGAAGGATTGCAAGTAAGAAAACATAGAAGGGAAGGAATGAGAAAAGGAAAATATAGAAGGGAAGGAATGAGGGAAAGAAAATATAGATGGAATGAATGAGACTGAGAAAATATAGAGGGGTAGGAATGAAAGAAAGAAAATATAGAAGGGAAGGAATGAGGGAAAGAAAATATAGAAGCGAAGGATTGCAAGTAAGAAAACATAGAAGGGAAGGAATGAGAAAAGGAAAATATAGAAGGGAAGGAATGAGGGAAAGAAAATATAGATGGAATGAATGAGAGTGAGAAAATATAGAGGGGTAGGAATGAAAGAAAGAAAATATAGAAGGGAAGGAATGAGAGAATGAAAATATAGAAGGGAAGGAATGAGGGAAAGAAAGAATAGAAAAGCAGGAATAAGAGAAAAAAAATATAGAAGGGAAGGAATGAGAGAAAGAAAATATAGATTTGAAGGAATGAGAAAAGGAAAATAGAAGGGAGGAATAAGAGAAGGAAAATATAGAAGGGAAGGAATGAAACAAAGAAAATATAGAAGGGAGGGAAAGAGAAAAGGAAAATATAGAAGGGAAGGAATGAGAGAAAGAAAATATAGATGGGGAGGAATGAGAAAAGGAAAATATAAAAGGGAAGGAATGAGAGAAGGAAAATATAGAAGGGACGGAATCAAAGAAAGAAAATATAGAAGGGAAGGAAAGAGGGAAAGAAAATATAGAAGGGAAGGAATGAGACAAAAAAATATAAAAGGGAAGGAATGAGAAAAAGGAAATGTAAAAGGGAAGGTATGATAGAAAATATAAAAGGGAGGGAATGAGAGTAAGAAAATATAGAAAGGAAAGAATAGGAGAAAGAAAATATAGATGGAAGGAATGACAGAAGGAAAATATAGAAGTAAATGAATAAGAGAAAGAAATATAGAAGGGAAGGAATGTGAGAAAGAAAATATAAAAGGGAAGGAATGAGAAAAAGAAAATATAGATGGGAAGGAATGAGGGAAAGAAAATATAGAAGGGTAGGAATGAGAAAGAAAATATAGAAATGACGGAATAGGAGAAAGAAAATATATAAGGGAAGGAATGAGAGAAGGAAAATATAGAAGGGAAGGAATCAGAGAAAGAAAATATAGAGGGGTAGGAATGAAAGAAAGAAAATATAGAAGGGAAGGAATGAGAGAATGAAAATATAGAAGGGAAGTAATGAGGAAAAGAAAATATAGAAAAGTAAGAATGAGAGAAAGAAAATATAGAAGGGAAGAAATGCAAGAAAGAAAATATAGAATTGAAGGAATGAGAGAAAAAAAAGTAGAATGGTAGGAATGAAAAAAAAAGAAAATATAGAAGGGTAGGATTGAGAGAAAAAAAATATAGAAGGGAAGGATTAAGAGAAAGAAAATATAGAAGGGTAGGATTGAGAGAAAAAAAATATAGAAGGGAAGGAATGAGAGAAAGGAAATATAGAAGGGTAGGAATGAGAGAAAGAAAAAATAGAAGGGAAGAAATAAGAGAAAGAAAAAATAGACGGGTAGGATTGAGAGAAAAAAAATATAGAAGGGAAGGAATGAGAAAAAGAAAATATAGAAAGGTAGGAATGAAAGAGAAAATATAGAACAGAAGGAATGAGAGAAAGAAAATATATAAGGGTAGGAATGAAGGATAGAAATTATAGAAGGGTAGGAATGAGAGAAAAAAAATAGAAGGGAAGGAATAAGAGAAAGAAAATATAGAAGGGTAGGATTTAGAGAAAGAAAATACAGGAAGGTAGGAATGAAAGAGAAAATATAGAACGGAAGGAATGAGAGAAAGAAAATATAGAAGGGTAGGAATGAAGGATAGAAAATATAGAAGGGTATGAATGAAAAAAAAGAAATGTATATGGCAAGGTATGATAGAAAATATAAAAGGGAGGGAATGAGAGTAAGAAAATATAGAAGGGTAAGAATGAGAGTAAGAAAATATAGAAGGGAAAGAATAAGAGAAAGAAAATATAGATGGAAGGAATGAGAGAAGGAAAATATAGAAGGAAAGAAATAAGAGAAAGAAATATAGAAGGGAAGGAATGTGAGAAAGAAAATATAAAAGGGAAGGAATGAGAGAAAGAAAATATGGAAGGGAAGGAATGAGGGAAAGAAAATATAGAAGGGTAGGAATGAGAGAAAGAAAATATAGATGGAATGAATGAGAGTAAGAAAATATAGAAGGGAAGGAATGAGGGAAAGAAAATATAGAAGGGAAGGAATGAGGGAAAGAAAATATAGAAGGGAAGGAATGAGAGAAAGAAAATATAGAAGGGAAGGAATGAGGGAAAGAAAATATAGAAGGGTAGGAATGTGAGAAAGAAAATATAAAAGGGAAGGAATGAGGGAAAGAAAATATAGAAGGGTAGGAATGAGAGAAAGAAAATATAGATGGAATGAATGAGAGTAAGAAAATATAGAGGGGTAGGAATGAAAGAAAGAAAATATAGAAAGGAAGGAATGAGAGAATGAATATATAGAAGGGAAGGAATAAGGGGAAGAAAGTATAGAAAAGTAGGAATGAGAGAAAGAAAATATAGAAGGAAAGGAATGCAAGAAAGAAAATATAGAAGTGAAGAAATGAGGAAAAAAGTAGAAGGGTAGGAATGAAAGAAAGAAAATATAGAAGGGTAGCAATGAGAGAAAGAAAATATAGAAGGGAAGGATTAGGAGAAAGAAAATATAGAAGGGTAGGATTGAGAGAGAAAAATATAGAAGGGAAGGAATGAGAGAAAAAAATATAGAAGGGAAGGAATGAGAGAAAGAAAATATAGAAGGGTAGGAATGAGAGAAAGAAAAAATAGAATGGAAGAAATAAGAGAAAAAAAAATAGACGGGTAGGATTGAGAGAAAGAAAATATAGAAGGGAAGGAATGAAAAAAAGAAAATATAGAAAGGTAGGAATGAAAGAGAAAATATCGAACGGAAGGAATGAGAGAAAGAAAATATAGAAGGGTAGGAATGAAGGATAGAAAACATAGAAGGGTAGGAATGAGAGAAAGAAAAAATATAAGGGAAGGAATAAGACGAAGAAAATATAGAAAGGTAAGATTTAGAGAAAGAAAATATAGAAGGGTAGGAATGAAAGAAAGAAAATATTGAAGAGTAGGAATGAGAAAAAGAAAATATAGAAGGGTAGGATTACGAGACAGAAAATATAGATGGGAAGGAATGAGAGAAAGAAATATAGAAAGGAAGGAATGAAAGAAAATATAGAAGGGTAGGAATAAAAGAAAGAAAATAGAGAAGGGAAGGAATGAGAGAAGGAAAATATAGAAGGGAAGGAATAGGAGAAAGAAAATATAGAAGGGAAGGAATGAGAGAAGGAAAATAAATAAGGGAAGGAATAAGAGAAAGAAAATATAGATGGAAGGAATGAGAGTTAAGAAAATATAGAAGGGTAGGAATAAGAGAAAGAAAATATAGAAGGGAAGGAATAGAAGAAAATATAGAAGGGAGGGAATGAGAGAAGGAAAATGCCGAAAGGAAGGAATAAAAGAAGAAAATAGAGATGGAAGGAATGAGAGTAAGTAAATATACAGTAGAATGGTAGGAATGAGAGAAAGAAAATATAGGATGGAAGGAATCAGAGAAAGAAAATATAGAAGGGAAGGAAAGAAAGAAAGAAAACGTAGAAGGGAAGGAATGAGAGAAAGAAAAAATAGAAGGGTAGGAATGAAAGAAAGAAAATATAGAAAGGTAGGAATGAAAGAAAGCAAATATTGAAGGGTAGCAATGAGAGAAAGAAAATATAGAAGGGAAGGAATAAGATAAATGAATTATAGAAGGGTAGCAATGAGAGAAAGATAATATAGAACAGTAGGAATGAAAGAGAGAAAATATAGAAGGGAAGGAATGAAAAAACGAAAATATAGAAGGGTAGCAATGAGAAAGAAAATATAGAAATGTAGGAATGAAAGTGATAAAATATAGAAGGGAAGGAACGAGAGAAAGAAAATAAAGAAAGGTAGGAATGAAAGAAAGATAATATAGAAGGGTAGCAATGAGAGAAAGAAAATATTGAAAGGTAGGAATGAAAGAGAGAAAATATAGAAGGGAAGGAATGAAAGAAAGAAAATATAGAAGGGAAGGAATGAGAGAAAGAAAATATAAAAGGGTAGCAATGAGAGAAAGAAAATATAGAAATGTAGGAATGAAAGTGATAAAATATAGAAGGGAAGGAACGAGAGAAAGAAAATAAAGAAAGGTAGGAATGAAAGAAAGATAATATAGAAGGGTAGCAATGAGAGAAAGAAAATATTGAAAGGTAGGAATGAAAGAGAGAAAATATAGAAGGGAAGGAATGAAAGAAAGAAAATATAGAAGGGAAGGAATGAGAGAAAGAAAATATAGAAGGGTAGGAATGAAAGAAAGAAAATATAGAAGGGTAGCAATAAGAAAGAAAATATAGAAAGGTAGGAATGAAAGAGAGAGAATATAAAAGGGAAGGCATGAAAGAAAGAAAATATAGAAGGGAAGTAATGAGGGAAAGAAAATATAGAAGGGGAGGAATGAAAGAAAGAAAATATAAAAGGGAAGGAATGAGAGAAAGAAAAAATAGAAGGGAAGGAATGAGTAAAGGAAAATATGGAAGGGAAGGAATGAGAAAAGGAAAATATAGAAGGGAAGGAATGAGAAAAGGAAAATATAGAAGGGAAGGAATGAGAGAAAGAAAATATAGAAGGGAAGGAATGAGAAAAGGAAAATTTAGATGGGAAGGGATGAGAAAAGAAAAATATAGAAGGGAAGGAATAAGAGAAAGAAAATATAGAAGGCTGGGATTTAGAGAAAGAAAATATAGGAAGGTAGGAATGAAAGAGAAAATATAGAACGGAAGGAATGAGAGAAAGAAAATATAGAAGGGTAGGAATGAAGGATAGAAAATATAGAATGGTATGAATGAGAAAAGGAAAATATAAAAGAGAAGGAATGAGAGAAGTTAAATATAGAAGGGAAGGAATCAGAGAAAGAAAATATAGCAGGGAAGGAAAGAGGGAAAGAAAATATAGAAGTGAAGGAATGAGACAAAAAAAATATAGAAGGGAAGGAATGAAAAAAAGGAAATGTAGATGGGAAGGTATGATAGAAAATATAAAAGGGAGGGAATGAGAGTAAGAAAATATAGAAGGGTAAGAATAAGAGAAAGAAAATATAGATGGAAGGAATGAGAGAAGGAAAATATAGAAGGAAAGGAATAAGAGAAAGAAATATAGAAGGGAAGGAATGTGAGAAAGAAAATATAAAAGGGAAGGAATGAGAGAAAGAAAATATAGAAGGGAAGGAATGAGGGAAAGAAAATATAGAAGGGTAGGAATGAGAGAAAGAAAATATAGATGGAATGAATGAGAGTAAGAAAATATAGAGGGGTAGGAATGAAAGAAAGAAAATATAGAAGGGAAGGAATGAGAGAATGAAAATATAGAAGGGAAGGAATAAGGGGAAGAAAGTATAGAAAAGTAGGAATGAGAGAAAGAAAATATAGAAGGAAAGGAATGAAAGAAAGAAAATATAGAAGGGTAGCAATGAGAGAAAGAAAATATAGAAGGGAAGGATTAGGAGAAAGAAAATATAGAAGGGTAGGATTGAGAGAAAAAAATATAGAAGGGAAGGAATGAGAGAAAGAAAATATAGAAGGGTAGGAATGAGAGAAATAAAAAATAGAATGGAAGAAATAAGAGAAAAAAAATAGACGGGTAGGATTGAGAGAAAGAAAATATAGAAGGGAAGGAATGAAAAAAAAGAAAATATAGAAAGGTAGGAATGAAAGAGAAAATATAGAACGGAAGGAATGAGAGAAAGAAAATATAGAAGGGTAGGAATGAAGGATAGAAAACATAGAAGGGTAGGAATGAGAGAAAGAAAAAATATAAGGGAAGGAATAAGACGAAGAAAATATAGAAGGGTAAGATTTAGAGAAAGAAAATATAGAAGGGTAGGAATGAAAGAAAGAAAATATTGAAGAGTAGGAATGAGAAAAAGAAAATATAGAAGGGTAGGATTACGAGACAGAAAATATAGATGGGAAGGAATGAGAGAGAGAAATATAGAAAGGAAGGAATGAAAGAAAATATAGAAGGGTAGGAATGAAAGAAAGAAAATAGAGAAGGGAAGGAATGAGAGAAGGAAAATATAGAAGGGAAGGAATAGGAGAAAGAAAATATAGAAGGGAAGGAATGAGAGAAGGAAAATAAATAAGGGAAGGAATAAGAGAAAGAAAATATAGATGGAAGGAATGAGAGTTAAGAAAATATAGAAGGGTAGGAATAAGAGAAAGAAAATATAGAAGGGAAGGAATAGAAGAAAATATAGAAGGGAGGGAATGAGAGAAGGAAAATGCCGAAAGGAAGGAATAAAAGAAAGAAAATAGAGATGGAAGGAATGAGAGTAAGTAAATATACAGTAGAATGGTAGGAATGAGAGAAAGAAAATATAGAATGGAAGGAATCAGAGAAAGAAAATATAGAAGGGAAGGAAAGAAAGAAAGAAAACGTAGAAGGGAAGGAATGAGAGAAAGAAAAAATAGAAGGGTAGGAATGAAAGAAAGAAAATATAGAAAGGTAGGAATGAAAAAAAGCAAATATTGAAGGGTAGCAATGAGAGAAAGAAAATATAGAAGGGAAGGAATAAGATAAATGAATTATAGAAGGGTAGCAATGAGAGAAAGATAATATAGAACAGTAGGAATGAAAGAGAGAAAATATAGAAGGGAAGGAATGAAAAAACGAAAATATTGAAGGGTAGCAATGAGAGAAAGAAAATATAGAAAGGTAGGAATGAAAGAAAGAAAATATAGAAGGGTAGCAATAAGAAAGAAAATATAGAAAGGTAGGAATGAAAGAGAGAAAATATAAAAGGGAAGGCATGAAAGAAAGAAAATATAGAAGGGAAGTAATGAGGGAAAGAAAATACAGAAGGGAAGGAATGAGAAAAGGAAAATATAGAAGGGAAGGAATGAGGGAAAGAAATATAGAAGGGATGGAATGAGAGTAAGAAAATATAGAAGGGAGGGAATGAGAGTAAGAAAATATAGAAGGGAGGGAATAGGAGAAAGAAAATATAGATGAAAGGAATGAGAGAAGGAAAATATAGAAGGGAAGGAATAAGAGAAAGAAAATATAGAAGGGAAAGAATGAGAGAAAGAAAATATAGAAAGGAAGGAATGAGGGAAAGAAAATATGGAAGGGTAGGAATGAGAGAAAGAAAATATAGAAGGGAAGGAACAGGAGAAAAAAAATATAGAAGGGAAAAAATTAGAAAAGGAAAATATAGAGGGGAAGGAATAAGAGAAAGGAAATATAGATGGAAGGAATGAGAGTAAGAAAATATAGAAGGGTAGGAATGAGAGAAAGAAAATGTAGAAGGGAAGGAATGAGAAAGAAAATATAGAAAGGAAGGAATGAGTGAAAGAATATATAGAAGGGTAGGAATGAGAGAAAGAAAATATAGAAGGGAAGGAATGAAAGAAAGAAAATATAGAAAGGTAGGAATGAAAGAAAGAAAATATAGAAGGGTAGGAATGAAAGAAAGAAAAAATTGAAGGGAAGGAATAAGAGAAAGAAAATATAGAAGGGTGGGATTGAGAGAAAGAAAATATAGAAGGGTGGGATTGAGAGAAAGAAAATATAGAAGGGTAGGAATGAAAGCAAGAAAAAAATGAAGGGAAGGAATAAGAGAAAGAAAATATAGAAAGGTAGGATTGAGAGAAAGAAAATATAGAAGGATAGCAATGAAAAAAAGAAAATATAGAAAGGTAGGAATGAAAGAGAGAAAATATAGAAGGGAAGGAATGAGAAAAACAAATATCGAAAGGTAGGAATGAAAGAAAGAAAATATAGAAGGGTAACAATGAGAAAAAAATATAGAAGGAAAGGAAAGATAGGAATAAAAAAGAAGGAAAGAGAGGGAATATAAATGGGTAGAGGAAGAATTGAAGGAAAGGAATATATGATGAAAATATTGAAGAGACGATAGGAAAAAATTAGAGGGAATAACTTGAAAAAAATACAGAAGGGAATACAGGGTAAATATTTGAAGGAATATAGGGAAGAAAATATAGAAGAACAGGGGGAATAAAATGGGGAAAATGGAATAAAAAGAGAGAGAGAGCATGGAGGAAGTAATGCGGGCAAAATAAATAAAATGGAACAGAAGATGGAAGAAATTAAGAGAGAAAGAGGAATAAAAGGGGACAGAGGATGGAGGAAGTGAAGGAAGAATAGAGAATAAAAAAGGACAGATCATGGAGGAGGTAAAAGGAGGAAGAGGAATAAAAGAGGAAAGAAGATGGAGGAAATAAAAGGAGAAAGAAGAATAAAAGGAGAGACAAAGGAAGGAATGAACGGAGAAAGGTGAAGAAAAGGACGTGTGATGCAGGAAGTAAAGAGAAAAAGAGGAATAAAAGGGGAAAGAGGATGGAGGATATAAAGGGCGGAAGAAGAATAAAATGGAAGAAGTAAGGATAGAAAGGAGAACAAAACAGGACAAAAGATGGAGAGAGTTAAAGGGAAAAGAGGAATAAGGATAACAGGGGATGGAGGAAATAGATAGAGGAAGAATCATGATAGCGGCAGAGTATGGAGGAAATAAAGGGATAAAGAGGAATAAAATGGAAATGAAGATGAGGAAGGAAATAGAAAATAGGGGAATAAAACGAGGAAGAGGATGGAGAAAGTGGAATATTAGAAGATTTAAGAAGTTAAGTTAGATAAAGGAATGATAAGGTTTAGAGCATGCGGGGTGTAAAGGGGAAGGATAAATAAAATGGGACAAAGGATGGAAGAAGCGAAAGAAAAAAGCATAAAAAGCGACAGAGCATGGAGGACGTACATGGAGAAAGGGGAATTATAGGGTACAAATGATGAAGACAGTAAAGGGAGAATAGGAGAACAGGGTTGACAGAGACTATAAACGGAAAAAGAAATAAAAGGACACAGAGAATGAAGAAGCAAAGGGAAAAAGAGGAAAAAAAGGTGACAAGATGGATGAAGGTCAAGGATAAAGAATAATAAAAGGGATAAAAGGGGACAGAGGATGGAGGAAGTAAAAGGAGAAAGATGAATTGAGCGGGCAAAGGATGGCAGAAGTAAAACGAGAAAGAGGAATAAAAGAAAACAGGTGATGGAGGAAATTAAAGGAGAAAGATGATGGAGGAAGTAAATGGAAAAAAGGTAAAGAGTAACAGAAGACTGAGGATGCAGAGAGAAGAAGAATATTAAATGTAACAATGAGTGAAGAAAGTAAAGAGAAAAGAGTAATAAAAGGGGACAGGATGGAGGAAGTAAAGGTAAAAAGAGGATTAAAGAGGAATAGAGGATGGATAAAGTAAAGGGAGCAAGAGGAATAATGTGAAAGGAGGAAGTAAAGTGAGATATGAAATGAGAGTAAAAGGAGAAGAGGACTGAGGAAGAATAAGGATAAAGGTGAATAAAAGGGGAGAGAGCTAGGAGGATAATAGACAAAGGATAGATGAAATAAAAAAAAAAGGAATAAAAGGGGTCAGAGGATGAAGGATGTAAATGGAGAAAGGGGATTAAAAGGGAATAAACAAGGAGATGTAAAGGGAGAAAGATGTAGATAAAGATGAAAAAAGAGGACAGAGGATTGATGAAGTAAAGTCAGAAAGAGGAATAAAGATAAGTAAGGGTAAAAAGAAGTTAAGAGAAGAAGAGAAATGAAAGAGGACTTGGCAAGAGGGGTTATAGGTAGAAAGATGATAAAGGGTAAGTGAGGATGGTAGAAAGAGTGACACCAAGAACATTATATGTGACCATGAATGGGAGAAGTAAATGAGGAAACATTGAAGAGAGGAGACTGAAGATGAAGCAAGCGAAGGAAGAATGAAGCAAAGAAGGGAAAGAGGACGGAGGAAGTAAAGTGAGAAACAGGAATAAAAAGGGATATAGGGTGGAGGAAGTAACGGGAAAAGAATAAAAGGGGAAAGATGGTCAAAGAAGTAAATGAAGAAAGAGGAATAAAATGGGATAGAGGGTGAAGGGATTAACGAAGGACGAATATATTGGGATAAAGGATGGAGGAGATAAAGGGAGAAAGATAGATAAAATGGAACAGAATCATTGAGGAGGTATAGGGAGAGAGAGGAATATTTTAGGACAAAGGCTGGAGGAAGTAGAGACAGCAAGACAAAAAATATGACAGTGAATGGAGGAAGTAAATGGAGAACGAAGAAGAAAGGAACATTAGATGGAGGATAAAGGGAGAAAGAGGAATTAGAGGGGACAGAAGATGGATAAAGTAAAGGGAGGAAGAGGAATAATATGGGACAGAGGATGGTAAAGTAAAGGGAGAAATAGGAATGAAAATTAAACTGAGGATGAAAGAAGTAAAGGGGGAAAGTGGAATAAAGAGGAACAGTGCGTGGAGAGAGTAAAGGAAGAAAGAAGATAAAGAGTAACAAAGGATGGAAAAAGAAGAGATAACAAGAAGAATAAACGTGACAGTGAATTGAGGAAGAGAATGGAAAAATATGATGAAAGGGGACATAAGATGGAGTAATTAAAGGGAAAAAGAGGATAAAAAGGTAACAGAGGATGGAGGAAGTAAAGAAAAAAGAAAGAGTAAGAAAAAGGAAAGGAAGTTGGAGAACGTGAAGGGAAAAAAGAATAAAGTGGGACAGACGGTGGAGGAAGTAAATAAAGAATAATGATAAGGGATAGAGGATGGACGACATAAAGGGAGAAAGAGGAACCAAAGGTGACAGAGGATGGAAGAAGCAAAGAGAAAATTATGAATGAAAAGGGTGTGGGAAGGAGGAAGTAAAGGAAGAAAGGAATAAAAAATGAAACAAAAATATGGAAGAAAAGGAGAAAGATAAATAACAACAGACCAGCGAGAGAGAGATATAAAAAGGGATAGAGGGTGGAAGAATTAAATAGAGAAAGAGGAATAAAAGGGAAAAGAAAGTGAAAAATTAAGAAAGGGTCTAGAACAAGTAGGAAATAAGAGGGAGAACGCTGAATAACTTGGGATAAAGAAAGGAAGAAGTAGAAATCTTAAGAAGAATAAATATGACAGTGAATTGAGGAAGTAAATGGAGAAAGATGAAGAAAGGGGGCATACGATAGAGAAGATAAAGAGAGAAATTGGAATAAAAGGTGACCTAAAAGGGAGAAAGTAAAGGAAGAAAGAAAGAGTAAAATAGGGCAGCATGGAGAATGGTGAATAATTTGGGAGAAAGGATGGAGGAAATAGAAATAGCAAGAAGACAAATGTGACAGTGAATAGAGGAAGTAAATGAAGAGAGGTGAAGAAATGGAAACATAGGATGGAGGAGATAAAGGGAGAAAGAGGAATAATATGGGGACAAAGGATGGTAAAGTAAAGGGAGGAAGAGGAATAAAAGGGAACAGAAAATGGAGGAAGTAAAGAGAAAAATAATAATAAAAGGGGACAGAACATGAAGAAAGTAAAGAGAGAAAGAATATTAAGGATAACTAAGGATGGAGGATTCAGGAAGTAAAGGAAAATGAGGAATAAAGGAGGACAAAAGATGGATAAAATTAAAGGAAAATGAAGGATAAAAGGAGACAGAAGTTGGAAGAAGTAAAAAGATAAAGAGGAGGAATAAATGAGGACAGAAAACTAAGGAAGTAAAGAGGGAAGAAGGAATAAAAAGTGACAGCGGATGGAAAAAGAAAGAAAGAAGAATAATACGAGATAGAGGAAGTCATGGAAGAAAGAGGAATAAAGGGGGACTGAGCATCGAAGTTAAAGGAGAAAGAGGAATAAAGAGGAAAGAGTATAAAGGGAGCAAAATTATAAAGATTATTAAATAAAAAAGGGGGACATGTATGCATGAAGTAAAAAGAGAAAGACGAATAAGAGGGTAAAGAGTTTGGCAGAAGTAAAAAAGATATGGGACTAAAAGGTGATAAAGGATTGAGGAAATAAAAGGAGAAAGAGGAATAAAAGTGAAAAGAGGATGGAGGAATTAAAGGCAGACGACATATAAAAAGGGTCGAAACAAGAATGAAGTAATAAGAGAAAGAAGAATAATGGAGGACAGATCACGGAGGAGGTAATGGGTAAAGAAAATTAAGAATAACATAGGGAGTAGAGAAAAAAATAGATGTAGCCTTAACAGTGAATGTAGGAAGTGAAGAAAGATGAAGAAAGTGATTGAAGCACGGAAAAAACAAAGGAAGATGGAGTGATAGATGTAAAACAGAATGGAAGAAGTAAATGGAGAAAGACAAAGAAAGGGAATAGAGAATAAAGGAAGTAAAAAGAAAAAAATACGAAGAAAGAGGAGAAAGGATGTAGGAAGTAAAGTGAGATAAAAGGAATAAAAAAAGACAGAAGAGTAATGAAGTAAAGGGGAAATAAACAGGGAATTGCCATAGAGGAAGTAGAGGTAGGAAAAAATGATAATGGGTAACAGACAATGGGAGAGTTAAAGACAGCAAAAACTGTGAATGGAGGAAGTAACTGGAGAAAGATGAAGATGGGGGATCTAAAATGGAGGATGTAAAGGGGAAAGATGAAGACAGGGGGCAGAGGATGGAGGAAATAAACTGAAAAATAGAAAAGAGAGGATGTAGGATGGAGGAAGTAAAGAGAGAAAGAGGAAGAAGAGGAGACAGGTGATACAGGAAATATGTACAAAGGGAGGAATAAAATTGGACAAAGCATGGAAGAAGTAAAAGGAGAGAGAGAGAGAGAGAGAGAGAGAGAGAGAGAGAGAGAGAGAGAGAGAGAGAGAGAGAGAGAGAGAGAGAGAGAGAGAGAGAGATAATTTAGGACAAAGGATGGAAAAAGTAAAGACGAAGAGAAGAATAAATATGATAGTAAATGGAAAACAGTGAAGAAAGGAGGCATTGGATGGAGGAAATAAAAGGGGAAGGAAAATAAAAGGAGATAGAGGAGGGAGGAAATAAATGGAGAAACAGGAATAAACGGTAAAAGAGGATGGGGAATTAAAGGAAGGAAAATAAGTAAATGGAAAAAAAGATGGAGAAATTAAAGAAAGAAAGAGGAATAAAGGGGGAGAATCATGGAGGACGTGAAAAATAGATGTAAAATGATTGGTGGAATGGGAAAAAGACGAAGGAAGGGGTGGAAATGGGAATAAAAGAGGCCAGTAAATGGAATAAGTAAAGAGGGAAAGAGGATTAAGGGGGAAAAGGATGGAAGAAGTAGAGAGGGAAATAAATTACACACAACAGTGAATGAAGGAAGTGAATGTAGGAAAATTAAGAAAGTGGACAAAGAGTGGAGAAATTGAAGTGAGAAAGATGAAGAAAGGGGATAGAGGATGGAGTAAGTAAAGGGGGAAAAGGGATTAAAGGAAAAAAAAAAGGTTGGAGGAAGTAGAGAGGGAAATGAATTAGACACAACAGTGAAAGAAGGAAGTGAATGGAGGAAAATGAAGAAAGTGGACAAAGAGTGGAGAAAGTGAAGTGAGAAAGATGAAGAAAGTGGACAGAGGATGGAGTAAGTAAAGGGGGGAAAAGGATTAAGGGGAAAAGGATGGAAGAAATAGAGTGAGAAATAAATTAGACACAACAGTGAATGAAGGAAGTGAATGGAGGAAAATGAAGAAAGTGGACAAAAAGGAAAGGGGAATAAAAGGAGATAGAGAAGGGAGGAAATAAATGGAGAAACAGGAATAAACGGCTAAAGAGGATTGGGGAATTAAAGGAAGGAAAATGAGTAAATAGAAAAAAAGATGGAGAAATTAAAGAAGGAAAGAGGATTAAAGGGGAACAGATCTGGAAGGACGTGAAAAATAGATGTAAAGTGATTGGAGGAAGGGGAAAAGATGAAGGAAGGGGTGGAACATGGAGAAAGTAAAGGGGGGAAATGGGATTAAAAGAGGCCACTAAATGGAATAAGTAAAGAGGGAAAGAGGATTAAGGGGAAAAGGATGGAAGAAGGAGGGAGGGAAATAAGTTACACACAACAGTGAATGAAGGAAGTGAATGGAGGAAAATTAAGAAAGTAGACAAAGAGTGGAGAAAGTGAAGTGAGAAAGATGAAGAAAGGGGACAGAGGATGGAGTAAGTAAAGGGGGAAAAGGGATTAAAGGAAAAAAAAGGATGGAAGAAGTAGAGTGAGAAATAAACTAGACACAACAGTGAATGAAGGAAGTGAATGGAGGAAAATGAAGAAAGTGACAAAGAGCGGAGAAAGTGAAGTGAGAAAGATGACGAAAGGGGAGAGAGGATGGAGTAAGTAAAGGGGGAAAAAGGATTACAGGGAAAAAAAGGATAGAGGAAGTAGAGAGGGAAATAAATTAGACACAACAGTGAATGAGGGAATTGAATGGAGGAAAATGAAGAAAGTGGACAAAGATTGGAGATAGTGAAGTGAGAAAGATGAAGAAAAGGGACAGAGGATGGAGCAGGTAAATGCAGAAAGTGGAATAAAATGGAGGAAGTAAATGCAGAAAGTGAAAAAAAGGGGGCTGAGAATGGAGGACAGATAAGGAGAAAGAAGATTAAGGGTAACTGAGATTGAAGAAAGCAGAAACAGCAAGAAAAGCCAATGTGATGGTCAAGGGTAGAAGTAAATGGAGAAAAATGAAGAAAATGGAAGGAGGATGAAGGACGTAAAGGTAAAAAGAGGAATGTATTTAGGCTAAAACAGGAATAAACTTAACAGACAATGAATGAAATAGAAAGAGCGATGGACACTGAATGGAGGAATTACTTGAAAAAGGCGAATAAATGAAACAGAGGATGGAGGAAGTTAAGGAAAAAAGAGGAGTAATGAGGGACATTGAATCGAGGATGTAAAAGGGAAAGAGAAAAATGAAACTGACAAAAGATGGAGGAAGTTATGGGAGAAAGTGGAATAAAAAGGACATAAAAAGGAGGAAGAAGAAGAAGAAGAAGAAGAAGAGAGAGAGAGAGAGAGAGAGAGAGAGAGAGAGAGAGAGAGAGAGAGAGAGAGAGAGAGAGAGAGAGAGAGAGAGAGAGAGAGAGAGGGGGGGGGGAAGTAAACATGGAAAAAGATGGAAGATGTAAGGGGAGAAAAAATATAAAATTGATCAGAGGAAGGAGGAATTAAAGGGAGAAAGATTAATATGGGTAAGAGATGATAGAGAAAGTAGACAATGCAAGAAGTATAAAAGTGGTCAGAGGGTGGAGAAATTAAAGGGAAAAATGGGAATAATGGTAACAAAGGATGGAGGAAATAAGGGAAGAAAAAGTAATATAGGTGGTCAGAGGATGGAGGAAATAGAGAACATGGGAAGAATAAAGGTGATAGTAAATGGGTGATACAAAGGGAGAAAAGGGAATAAATATGACAGAGGATGAAGGAAATATAAGTGAAAAATAAAATTGGTCAGAGGGTTGAGGAGGTAGATGGGTAACAGATAAAGGAGGAAGTAGAGAGAGAGAGAGAGAGCAAGAAATATAATTGTGATAGTGATTAGACATCAAAGGAGAGAAAGAGGATAAAGATAGCAGAGGATGATTGTCATAAAAGGGAAAATAAAATTAAAGTGGTCAGAGGTGGAGGAATTAAAGGGAGCAAGGAATTAAGGGTAATATATGACAGAGTAAGTAGAAAGAGCAAGATGAATAAAGATGAGAGAGAATGAAATAAAAGGAGAAAGAGGAATAAAGGGGAGAAGGGATGAAAAAAAATAGAAGGAAGAGAAATAAAAGGGACATAGGATTGCGGATGGGAAAGGAAAAAGATTAATAAAGATAAAGGTGGAATAAGGATGTAGCAAATAAGGGGAGAAAAAATAAAGATGGCCATAAGATAGTAAAAGTAATGGGAGAAAGAAAAAAATGGGTAACAAAGGATTGGGGATGTAGAGAGAGCAAGATGAATAGTTGGAAATTAAGAGAAAGAGGAATAAAAAGGGAAAGAAGATAGTGTTAAAGGAAGAGAGAGAGAGAGATAGAGAGAGAGAGAGAGAGAGAGAGAGAGAGAGAGAGAGAGAGAGAGAGAGAGAGGAGAGAGATTAAAGGGGCATAGGATGGAGGAAGTAAAGAGAGAAAGACATAAAGGTGGAAAGACAATAGAGAAAGAGGAAGAACAAAAATAAAAGTGGTCATAGGATGTATGAAGTAGTGGAAGAAAGGGAATAATGGTAACAGAAGATGGAGAAGATAAAGGAAGAAAGAAAAATATATGTGGTCAAGGGATCAAGGAAGTTTAAAGAGAGAAAGGGGAATAAGGATAACATAGGATGGAGGAAGAAGAGAGAAAAGGTAGTAGGAAAGGGGGTAGGGGATGGAGGAAATAAAGGCAGAAATAGGAATAAAGGAGAAAAAAAGTGAAAAATAAAAGGGACACAGGATTGGGGAAGCAATGAAAATTAATATTGAAAAAGGATGGTGGAAGTAAAGGAAAAAAAGAAAAATAAAGGTAAAAGATGATGGAGGAAGTGGTAAGAGCAAGAAGAATAGTGACAGATGGAGCAAGTACAGGGAGAATGAGCAATAAATAGGAAAAAGGACGAAGTAAAAAGAGAAAGGGGTATAATAAACAAGAATAAGGTGAAAATACAGGATGAGAGGAATGATAAATTAAACAATGAATGAATATCTTTACAGAGGAAAACGCTCGAAACTAAAATTATACAGAAAAAATGTTGGAGAATAAAGAGAAAATTGGTGATACAGCTGAAATAAAGGGACGGTAAATGAAATTACTACAGAACAAAAAGAAGAAAATGTTAAGAATACAGAATAAAGTAGTTGAGAAACACTCAATGATTGAAAGAAACGGTAATAATTAAGAGCATATGAGAGGGAAGAGACGAAATAGATCTAAAGATGGATTAATATTAGAATGAGATAAAAGCAAAATTACCGAACACTAAGGATAAATCGAGTTATAGAAAAAAAATGGAGATAAACTTAAGAAAGAAAAATAAAGAATAAGAAACAGACAGGGATAAAGGTGGACACAGAGGAAAGGTGAAACAAATAATTGGGAAAGTGAAGATAATAGAAGGGAAAATGAAAAAAAAATGGAATAGAAAAGATAGCAAAAATTATCAATAAAGCAATGAATATTTAAAATGGTGGGGGAATAAAAATCTAAAAACTCCAGTAAATAAAGGGAAAGGAAAAAATGGGGGGATAGGTAAAATAAAAGGAAAGTAAAAACAAAGGGAATGAGGAAGGGAAAGAAAAAAGGACCGGAAAGAAAAAGGTAACGGAGAAAGGAAGGGAAAGGAAAAAGGAGGGGAAAGGGAAAAAGGAACGGAAAAAGGAAGGGAAAGAGAAAAGGAGGGGAAAATAAAGAGGGGGAAGGAAAGAAGGAAAGGAAATAGGAAGGGAAAGGGAAAGGAAAAAATGAGGGGGATAGATAAAAGAAAGTGAAAGTAACAACAAAGGGAACGAAGAAGGGAAGGGAAAGGAAAAAGGAGGGGAAAGAGAAAAGGAGGGGAAAAGAAAGAGGAGGGTTAAGGAAAAGGGAAAGGAAATATGAAGGGAAAGGGAAAGGAAAAAACGAGGATGATAGATACAAGAAAGTGAAAGTAACAAATGGAACGAAGAAGGGAAGGAAAAGAAAAAGATAGGGGAAATGAAAAGGGGGAAATGAAAAGGGGGAAATGAAAAATGCGGAAATGAAAAGGGAGGGGAAAGAAAAAAGGAAGGTAACGGAGAAAGGAAGGGAAAGGAGGGGAAAGGAAAAAGGAAGGGAAAGGAAAAAGGAAGGGAAAGGGAAAAGGAGGGGAAAAGAAAAAGGAGGGGAAAGGAAATAGGAATGGAAAGGGAAAGGAAAGGGAAAGTAAAAACTAAGGGAACGAAGAGAGGAAGGGAAAGGAAAAATGAGGGGAAAGGAAAGAGGAAGGGAGAGGGAAAATGAGAGGAAAAGGAAAAGGAAGGTTAAGGAAAAAATGAGGGGCTAGGTAAAAGAAAGGGAAAGTAAAAACAAAGGGAACGATGAACGGAAGGGAAAGGAAAAAGGTGGGGAAAAGAAAAAGGAAGGGAAAGAGAAAATAAGGGGATACCAAAAAGCAGGGAAAGGAAAAAGGAAGGGAAAGGAAATAGGAAGGGAAAGGGAAAGGAAAAAATGAGGGAGCTAGGTGAAAGAAAGGGAAAGTAAAAACAAAGGGAACAATGAACGGAAGGGAAAGGAAAAAGGTGGGGAAAAGAAAAGGGAAGGGAAAGAGAAAATAAGGGGATACCAAAAAGCAGGGAAAAGAAAAAGGAAGGGAAAGGAAATAGGAAGGGAAAGGGAAAGGAAAAAATGAGGGAGCTAGGTGAAAGAAAGGGAAAGTAAAAACAAAGGGAACAATGAACGGAAGGGAAAGGAAAAAGGTGGGGAAAAGAAAAGGGAAGGGAAAGAGAAAATAAGGGGATACCAAAAAGCAGGGAAAGGAAAAAGGAAGGGAAAGGAAATAGGAAGGGAAAGGGAAAGGAAAAAATGAGGGAGCTAGGTGAAAGAAAGGGAAAGTAAAAACAAAGGGAACAATGAACGGAAGGGAAAGGAAAAAGGTGGGGAAAAGAAAAGGGAAGGGAAAGAGAAAATAAGGGGATACCAAAAAGCAGGGAAAGGAAAAAGGAAGGGAAAGGAAATAGGAAGGGAAAGGGAAAGGAAAAAATGAGGGAGCTAGGTGAAAGAAAGGGAAAGTAAAAACAAAGGGAATAAAGACAGGAAGGGAAAGAAAAAAGGAGGAGAAAGGAAAAAGGAAGGGAAAGGAAAAAGGATGGGAAAGGAAAAAGGATGGGAAAGGAAAAAGGATGGGAAAGGAAAAAGGATGGGAAAGGAAAATGGTAGGGAAAGGAAATAGGAAGGGAAAGGGAAAGGAAAAAATGATGGGGTTAGGTGAAAGAAAGGGAAAGTAAAAACAAAGAGCATAAAGACAGGAACTGAAAGGAAAAAGGAGAAAGGAAAAAGGATAGGAAAGGAAAAGGGAGGGGAGAGGAAAAAGGAAGGGAAAGGGAAAAGGAAGGGAAAAGAACAAGAAAGGGGAACGAAAAAAATAAGGGAATTGGAATTGAGACAAGAAAATATAATAATGATGACGATAAAGATAATAAAATGACAATAATAAAATCATGACAATTAAAAGATCTCTGTATAAAGGAATTAACGTGAATAAATGTGAGGAGCATGGAAGGAAAAAGCTTATATATATATATATATATATATATATATATATATATATATATATATATATATATATATATATATATATATATATATATATGTATAAATATATATATATATATATATATATATATATATATATATATATATATATATATATATATATATATATATATATATATATATATGCCAGTCGGAAACACAATAGGAGAGAAAGACAGAATAGATAAGAATACGGAATTGATGAAAAGACTACGTGACTAAGTAAATAATGAAAATAAATTATATGCTGTGGAAGAAATGACAAAATCTATGAAGTGGATTCATAAACAAGAATAGACTGGGAATAGTAGAAAAAAATGGATTAATTGAAATGGGTAATTAAAGATGACGGGAAAAGATAAATACATAGAGGCAGGAGTGATTCTGGGGAAGGAGGAAAAGGAAGAAAAATTTAGAAAAGTTGGAATGAGGGAAGAAGCAAAAGGAAGAATCAAATATGGTCATGGGAATAAAAAAGAGGGTATGAAAAGGAGTAATGTGGGGGACAGGGAATAAACGTTATACAGGAATAAGTGAGGAAACTGAGAAGGATCCTGACTGAAAATAGGTGAGAGAAAGGTAGGAAATTTGTAACTCAGGGAACAAAGAGAAACAAGTAAATGGAGAACTGGAAAAATGAATGAAAAATTTAGATATAAAATGGGGGAGTGGATGAAGTAGGAACAAAGAAAAAGGCATAAAGGGAGTGTGGAACTGAAACACGAGGAACAAAAGCCATAAATGGACTTGAATGGTTAATGTTGAGATAAAGCTATGGAAATAGAAGTATGAGAGAAAATTTAAAAAGAGAAAAAATTATCAAAATGGTGGCGAAGAATAACTATAAGTACAAATAAAAACCGCATAATAATCATAGGAAGAAAAATGAAGAGAGAGAGAGAGAGAGAGAGAGAGAGAGAGAGAGAGAGAGAGAGAGAGAGAGAGAGAGAGAGAGAGAGAGAGAGAGAGAGAGATTCCTGACCGTGTTACTAAATTTGAGCTATGGCACCAAAACCATAAAAAATCTTCAGGAATATTAAAAATAGTATATGAACGGGAGTGATTAACAAGGAAATAAAAATCATTAAACTACCAAAGTAGTTTATAAGGAAAATTTCGTTCATTACTAATTCATCTGTTATACAAAAGATAACAAAATCAGTGTTAGCAATAGGTTATCTGTTATGTTGATAGTGAAAAAGTTCCGTATCTAGTATAGTCAGAGATGAATGCGCTTGATAGAAAATGGTTAGCCTTTACAGAAAATGTACTTCTATTCTTTCATGGATAACTATACTAATATTTGGGATTCCCCTACTAAAATTTTAATGTGCTTTCAGACATGTAATGTAAATATTAGGTATAAAATCCAATAAGCACTGATTAATATAATAATAATTAATCTAATTAACATATAAATGAAAAGGGAAATTTAACCGGAAATGTTTATGGACGGTGTGAACACAATTCACAAAGAAAATTTTCAAAAGTATTCAGCATCAGGAGAAATTATTTAACTTAACTGACAATATATATATATATATATATATATATATATATATATATATATATATATATATATATATATATATATATATATATATATATTATTTCATGACATAACTAGGAAATAACTTTGATATTCTTCTTTTAAAATGTTTTGCCTAAAAGATTGATTAATTTTCACGGTTTCGCCTTAATTGAAAACATTGGTATTATCATAGTGATATTCGGCCAAACGTTGAAACGTTAATTGCATCTGAACAAAAGCCAGGCAAAAATATTAATTTAACCAATATAACATGGATTCGTATTTCTCAAAGATATCATTAAGGCACCATGAGAGTTATAGCTACCGGAAATGAAAATACTTATTTCTTAAGTCTGCTCGTTTAATTGGTTGCAGATTTTTCTTAGTTAAAAATACTCGTCCGAAATCCTATTAGCGAGGAATCACGAAAGACAGAAATTATATTTAAGGTAAGTAATCTAAGTGTTTGTGGAACGGGGAAAACGGAGAATACACGAACCAGTAGGAGGTAAGCTTTGTAATTCAATTTATAACATCCCCAAAAACTCCAAACTTGGGTATATCATTTAAATAAAAGCAAATGAATGTTATACTAGGCGGTACTCCAGAGGACCATCAGAAAGTATAGATGAAATCAAAGAAAATGTAAGCAGTTAAACTTTAGGGGTGACTCCAGTAATTGTTTACTTGATGGAACAACACGAGAAAGAATATTTTGAGGGTCAACTTCAGAATCATGAAAATAGAAAATAAAAGATGGATAGATAAACAGGAAACATTTAGGTAGAACTAAAGATAGATAAAATATGAAAATAAGGAACGAGGAAAATGAAAAGTTAACTTAGAAAAAAGGATTGAAAAAAAAATTGAAATGAATGACCAGGAACATTGGGAATAGGATTATTTTAATGTCATGCAAATAAATCATGCAAGTATTTCATGCATTGGAAATCCAAAAACGTAAATAAAATACAGTCGAAGATGTATTAAGGTCTAGTGGATTATGAAGAAATAGACATTTTGTTCTGGATTTTTCGTTGAATTTATTTCAAACGAGATGTCAAAATGTTTTAAGCCGTTTTAATACGTTCATTATCAACGCTGAACGAATGACAATTAATAGAGATCAATATTCATTAACCTCTTCATATAAGTCTAATTTTAACTGTTTTGCACTGACTTTTATTTCTTTTAATTTCAGGCTTAAACATTCAGACGTGGTCAGGGATAAATGAAAGTGTTACAAGAAATTCAAATTATACTTTAGTAGGTTGTTAAAGGTAATAGTTTATTATAAGAAGTAATATATATAAAACATACACTTACAAGACACCAAAATAAAGATGGAGGATAGAAAACACTCAGATCTAAAGCCGTCTTTTGTTTTTGTTTTTTTTTCCTCAACCATAATCATCAGTTGCAGTTACGTGTACAATAAAGCTCTACGTAGACAGCCAGGTAGCGGCATGACCAATGGGTAAATGGAAGGTATCCCGATGGTATGCAAGGAGAGGTGATAGACACTTAGGGGGAAAAATACAATACACAAATATATATCCTTAAAAAGAGAGAGCCACAAGCGGTTGCAGAATGTACTTGGGAGTAGTTTTTTTCAGAGGTACGTGTTGAGTAGTTTACATACATGTCCATTAGTAGAAAAAAGTCCCACAGATCCCGTTTTCTCTTTCTTTTAGAATGAACAACTTTTTTTGAGAGCCCAAGGAGAAGTAATGTGGAGCAGGTGAGGTAGATCCCTTAGTATACTGTGTCAGTTGATGGAGTAGATTAAGGTACAAGATAACATTCTTCAAGAGAGAAGGAAAACTGAGTAATCCTGTGGCGAGACATAACCCTTTTAAGGAGTGTTTTTACATATACATCCAGAAATATCCTTATTTTTTTCTGTTTACTGTTTTTCACCAGAGTCTTGACTTGAAGCAGAGAGACAGGACAAATAAAACAGGCAGCAGCAGGAATGTAATTGATCCTTATATTACAGGACAGAAAAAGACAGAAAGAAATTACAGAAAGTTTTATTACGATGCAAAATCAAGATGATCAAAATAAGAGAGTTCCAGCAGGTGGGTGTAAGATGGCTGGTGATGATATCTTATCTGGAGGAGGAGGAGGAGGAGGAGGAGGAGGAAGAGGAGGAGGAGGAGGAAGAGGAGGAGGAGGAGGAGGAGGAGGAGGAGGACGAGGAGGAGGAGGAGGAGGAAAGGTTAAGGGGGAGAGGAACAAGGTATAAAATAATAGGGAAGGAATAAGAACCAAAGAAAAGCAGAGAAAAATATTGAAATATATTTTATAGATGACAGAAATCAACAGAATTGAATGAAAGAGTGACAAGATGTCACTTACAAGAGAGGTTGTAGGAGAGGAAAAAGGAGATAAATAAGAAGGGACACTTTAGGTTTTTATGTTTGCTGTGAATTTTAACAGGTTTCCTTGAAATATTAACAGATTCTGGGGGGAGGGACATAATAGCTGATAACAATGAGGGACTACAGGAAACAAGATAAAAAGAACAATAAACAAAAAAGTTAAGATATTCTTGAGAACAGGAGGTTTCTGAAAAAAATAATCCGCCAAAATATAACAAATCAGTGTAAAGAAAATTATAAAGTTTTAAGATTTTGTCAGTGACACTTCACAAAGGAGAGTAAAGTCATGATCTACTTTGTCTTATCAGTGATAAATAGAAAACGTAATCGCTCATGCCAGACTAATTTAAAAATGTAAACACAAATTACTTTAGACAGGAAGTTATATACTTGCCATACTAAAGTCCCTTTAACAAAAAAGCATGATTTCTAAACATGAAATTAGGACATACCTTCAGTCCGACAATGGTCGGTTTCCAAAACACACATCGTTACTAAGCATTAGATTTAAGAAATCAAATATGGTACCCATGCACTTCCCAAATCTATGGTATCCCCCTTTCATGCACAACTTTCAGATCATTCGGATATTAGATAACATTTTGTGTTTAAGTTTTAAACAATTTTTTCCTGGCGTTTCTACTAAACGCTCAATTCTTTGGTATTATCTACGTTTAAGTTTTAAGCATTTTTTTTTTTCTGACATTTCTACTAAGACTCCATTCTTTGGGCATATACAGAAGCATTTGGTTACGTAATTACAAAAAAATATTATTTTTCATTCACTTACCCAATCATTGCTAATAACACCCCATTCTATTAATTAGCAACAAGGCAAGTATTATAAACCACCGGTATCTATCCTTCTCCTACCCAATAATTGCTAATAGCCCTCTATCCTATTATCAAAAAGCAATAAATCCCCATTGACATCACATATAGAAACATATTGCCAACACTGGCTACTACTGCTTTTCATACACTGTATGATAGCTCGCATGCTGTGGCGCATTCAGTTTCAAAATTGTTTCTCGATAATAAAGCATATTACTTTTAGTGCAGTTGCAATCATGGCAATAACATAAACCGAAGCCATTCATCATTATAACCAAATGATAAATGCAGCTGACTAGATTTTGACATGCTTAAGGAAACGTTTTCGTGACCCTTGTCTAATCATTACTTTTTTTTATTATACACAGTTGGTTAATCTAATCATAAACCGTATATGTACACATGAATTAATACTTGCATAATGCATGCATTTTAAGATGAAGAAAGAAAGATAACTCTTTGGGGTTGCGTTGAAATCACCACAAACGCAAAGAAACTCCAAAAGGTTTTGTGAAAGAAATCCAGAAATCAATTCGGATCAAAGACGAATACTAGGTGCCGGTATTAGGTTATATGTATATTTTCTATGCAAGATACAAACGGAGAATACAATTAGTATAGAAGCTTTGTATACGTTGATATGGTTTTTCCCATTAGTAACAAAATAAAGTTTGGTCTCAATATGTGAGGATAGATAAAACTCCAAAGACCACCAGGGTGAACTTTCAACTACTTCATTCGCATGCCTATTATATAAAGCAGTTTTAAAACGTTTGCTATAAACAAATAAAAAAGCGATTTATCGACCAATAAATAGGGTATAAACATCAATGTCCTTACCTCCTTCGCAAAGTTGATAAATCCGCTCTGACGAAAACTGAAAATTAGTTATTCTTTATCTGTACACTTGACTCCTTTTATTAATTACCTTTCACCGAGTGCTGTCTTAAAGTTTTACACTGTAAGTTGCTTTAAGGAGACTAGTTAACAAGGTCATTGCTATCTATTGCACATATACACCTAGCATTCAGCGTGAAGAAGCTTAAATTACTGTGCATCGCATGAAAGTCCAGGAGACTTGGCCAATTGATGCATTAGTATACAATGCAACACCAGGGAAGGCAACTCGGATGCATAAAAAAAAGGAACGACTCTGTGCCAAAAGTGATCTAAAGGCGAGTGAATCTCTGGAAAGAGCATGCAAGTCCCACGCGATCTATAAATTGGCACGAATTTGTGGTTATATTAAAGCAGAATACTTGCTGTTCTAATTATTCATTCCTTAACTAGTTTCCATAATCCGAAACCGCCCTTCTTAATGCTTCTCCTTGAAGACCAGAAGCCGCCCTCATTAGCAGTTCTCCTTGAAGACCAAATGCTGTTATTTTTACGCGTTCTTGGCCAGTGACTAACCAGTCGAACCGCTTTGCTCTAGAGGTATTCAACATGCACAGACATAAGCACCTAAAACCACTAGCTTCTCTCTTGCTTCGAGAGACATAATTTCTTTCAATAGACTTCAAAGCTAAAATCCTAAACCCCTTTCAACATTCCACAACGTATAAAAAAAAAAAAAAAAAAAAAAATCTTCAAAGACCAAAAATTTAACCAGGATTTTTTAGATTAGGCAAAAATGTTAGACACTTCAAGACTCCCAATTTCCAATTTGTTTTTGTTTTTCTCGATACATAAATGTTTGTGTCAAAATCTATAGATCGAGAAAGTTCTTAAAGGGTTAATGCACAGCTAGTTATTAGTTATTAACATTTCCGCAATCAGCAAGAACCAATGCTAATGACCATCGTGTGTGTATATATATACATACATACATACATACATACATATATATATATATATATATATATATATATATATATATATATATATATATATATATATATATATATATATCACGAGATTAACCACACATAATTTTTCTTAAATTTCACAATAATCGCCCATAACAAAAAGCAGTTAAACGATATTACTCGAAATTAGAACACATTTCTCATCAGAAAAATGCTTTTAAAAATTTTCGAATTGCACGAAAATTTATTCTTGGTGACGCAAGCATTTCACTGAATCTATTTCATGCAAAGCTTGATCTAAGACATTAACATTTCCAAAATAATAATGATGGTAATGAACGCTAGCGAGCGAGTCCATTTTATACGTGATGTCACAAGCAGTTCTTGGTGGCGGAATCACGGTGTAATTACGATAGTTTGAATACCAAGCGAGTAGTATGAAATGTCGAAATGACGTCATTAGATGTAGAGCGTTATCTGTGCTTGGGCAATCGCTTGCACCAGCTTTCTCTCTTAACGGAGCCAAAATTCACAACTAATTTTGGAGCTGCATTTGACTGATTCAGATTTCTACCGCTTCTATTCCTTTTAATATATTTCATAGTCTGTTTCCAAATTATAATGTGTATCTTAAACATTTTAGCGTAATTTACAGAAAATGTGCCCATTCCTTTAATGGTATATATCGCTTGTGGACTACTTTTTTTCTTCAATTTCATCGTAATTAATTACAAATATGAAATTTTGCACTTCCGGCGACATCACGTATATGGCAAAAATAATTCTTGCAATGTTAATTTTCATTTTACCACAAAACAACACCGAATCATAACCTTTTCTGTCAGTCGTGCAATCTGGTGTTACGAAATTCTAAATACTAAAACTAAATAAAAACTTTCCCGTTTCCTTCAGACGAAAGCCAATGGCGGAATTTGCAAAACTTTCCTCGAAGTGGTGAAAGTGTTGCATGATTCTGCATCATTCATTTCATGGAAACCCATTCCGTCCGCACGTGGAAAAGGTTAATTTCCATCCCCAAACGGAAAAAGGTTAGTTCCGACGAGAGAAATCACGTCTGGGTAAAAAGGGGGGAAAAAGAAAAGCAGAGTTGAGACTAATTGTCACACGATAAACGGAGATATTTTTATCTCTAGGTTTGAAGGGGTTGGCTGTTATTAGCATTTGGCATACAGAATTATCACCAGTTAACCAATACTCATGGGGATTAAGATGGCTCGCAAATTCATGCTTCATGTTTAACCCAATTATATGAAAATTATTTGGCTCGTGATCCAAAGTTTCGAGATAAGATGTTAATAGACGCCAGAAAACATGCTCCCCTGTGAGAGCCTTAACCCCACCTGGTTCTAGAGAGGAATCTTAGGAATTCATAGATTAGCCCAACTTAACCCTACATACTTGAAATAAGCTACCTACGGTATACAGAAAAAGATCCCGTGGGATAAGCAAGAGTGCTGTTTCTGGATACGGACGTACCCTTGGTACCCTTGAGGTTAAGTAAAGCTGAGACAGGAGGAGTACTTACATGCTAGCGGACTGCTTACATACGAACAGATTGCGTAAGCACTAAGAGATTAAACATGCTGATATATCGCATATGCACTTGCAGAATAATACATACGGATTGATTACTTACGCACTGGCAGTTTATATCCTAACAGATTACGCTTATGCCCATACATTAGGATATTGGCGATGGATTACGTACGCACTGACTACATACGTAGGCCTATATGCTCTTGGGTTGAGTAGAGGCGTCTATGACAGATTTGCGTATTATTGGACACTACTAAACATTCACTGACAGGCAGATGTACATCAGTCCAGCTCTCTTAGTGAAGTGCCACTATAAATATCATTTGAAACCTTTACTTACATAAGGGGGATTGAGAGATGGAAACGGGCATGGGGAATGAAGAGTAGGACTAATAAAAAACATGACTTACAACCCCAAAACAACATTTTAAAATGATTCAATAAACTAGTTTCACTGTTATAATAACAAAAAAAATTAAAATAGTCATTTGGTAATCTAGTAGAGCTGGATTAATGATGAAGTATACTAGAATTTAGAAGTATACTAAGTGGAGAGGTGGAGAGAGAAAGAGACGTGTTGTGCGCATGCGCCAAAGGTCCTATTTGGACACACGACCCCTGGAAGTGACACGTCCGCGGCGAGATTCTAAATCCACACCACTCTGAAAGAAGAGGGTCATTTTGGATGA